>NC_045769.1:13429605-13738815 GCF_008692025.1 Phocoena sinus | reverse complement strand
GAATTTTGGTTTTCTCAGGGTATATGCCAAGTAGTGGGATTGCTGGGTCATATGGTAATTCTATTTGTAGTTTTTTAAGGAACCTCCATACTGTTCTCCACAGTGGCTGAACCAATTCACATTCCCACCAGCAGTGCAAGAGTGTCCCCTTTTCTCCACACCCTCTCCAGCATTTATTGTTTCTTGATTTTTTGATAATGGCCATTCTGACTGGTGTGAGATGATATCTCATTGTAGTTTTGATTTGCATTTCTCTAATGATTAATGATGTTGAGCATTCTTTCATGTGTTTGTTGGCATTCTGTATATCTTCTTTGGAGAAATGTCTATTTAGGTCTTCTGCCCATTTTTGGATGGGGTTGTTTGTATTTTTGTTATTGAGCTGCATGAGCTGCTTGTAAATTTTGGAGATTAATCCTTTGTCAGTTGCTTCATTTGCAAATGTTTTCTCCCATTCTGAGGGTTGTCTTTTGGTCTTGGTTATGGTTTCCTTTGCTGTGCAAAAGCTTTGAAGTTTCATTAGGTCCCATTTGTTTATTTTTGTTTTTATTTCCATTACTCTAGGAGGTGGGTCAGAAAGGATCTTGCTGTGATTTATGTCATAGAGTGTTCTTCCTATGTTTTCTTCTAAGAGTTTGATAGTTTCTGGCCTTACATTTAGGTCTTTAATCCATTTTGAGCTTATTTTTGTGTATGGTGTTAGGGAGTGATCTAATCTCATACTTTTACATGTACCTGTCCAGTTTTCCCAGCACCATTTATTGAAGAGGCTGTCCTTTCTCCACTGTACATTCCTGCCTCCTTTATCAAAGATAAGGTGTCCATATGTGCGTGGGTTTATCTCTGGGCTTTCTATCCTGTTCCACTGATCTATCTTTCTGTTTTTGTGCCAGTACCATACTGTCTTGATTACTGTTGCTTTGTAATATAGTCTGAAGTCAGGGAGCCTTATTCCTCCAGCTCCTTTTTTCGTTCTCAAGATTGCTTTGGCTATTCGGGGTCTTTTGTGTTTCCATACAAATTGCGAAATTTTTTGTTCTAGTTCTGTGAAAAATGCCAGTGGTAGTTTGATAGGGATTGCATTGAATCTGTAGATTGCTTTGGGTAGTAGAGTCATTTTCACAATGTTGATTCTTCCCATCCAAGAACATGGTATATCTCTCCATCTATTTGTATCATCTTTAATTTCTTTCATCAGTGTCTTATAATTTTCTGCATACAGGTCTTTCGTATCCTTAGGTAGGTTTATTCCTAGATATTTTATTCTTTTTGTTGCAATGGTAAATGGGAGTGTTTTCTTGATTTCACTTTCAGATTTTTCATCATTAGTATATAGGAATGCCAGAGATTTCTGTGCATTAATTTTGTATCCTGCTACTTTACCAAATTCATTGATTAGCTCTAGTAGTTTTCTGGTAGCATCTTTAGGATTCTCTATGTATAGTATCATGTCATCTGCAAACAGTGACAGCTTTACTTCTTCTTTTCCGATTTGGATTCCTTTTATTTCCTTTTCTTCTCTGATTGCTGTGGCTAAAACTTCCAAAACTATGTTGAATAAGAGTGGTGAGAGTGGGCAACCTTGTCTTGTTCCTGATTTTAGTGGAAATGCTTTCAGTTTTTCACCATTGAGGATGATGTTTGCTGTGGGCTTGTCATATATGGCTTTTATTATGTTTAGGAAAGTTCCCTCTATGCCTACTTTCTGGAGGGTTTTTATCATAAATGGGTGTTGAATTTTGTCGAAAGCTTTCTCTGCATCTATTGAGATGATCATATGGTTTTTCTCCTTCAATTTGTTAATATAGTTTATCACATTGATAGATTTGCGTATATTGAAGAATCCTTGCATTCCTGGAATAAACCCCACTTGATCATGGTGTATGATCCTTTTAATGTGCTGTTGGATTCTGTTTGCTAGTACTTTGTTGAGGATTTTTGCATCTATGTTCATCAGTGATATTGGCCTGTAGTTTTCTTTCTTTGTGACATCCTTGTCTGGTTTTGGTATCAAGGTGATGGTGGCTTCGTAGAAGGAATTTGGGAGTGTTCCTCCCTCTGCTATATTTTGGAAGAGTTTGAGAAGGATAGGTGTTAGCTCTTCTCTAAACGTTTGATAGAATTCACCTGTGAAGCCATCTGGTCCTGGGCTTTTGTTTGTTGGAAGGTTTTTAATCACAGTTTCAATTTCAGTGCTTGTGATTGGTCTGTTCATATTTTCTATTTCTTCCTGATTCAGTCTTGGCAGGTTGTGCATTTCTAAGAATTTGTCCATTTCTTCCAGATTGTCCATTTTATTGGCATAGAGTTGCTTGTAGTAATCTCTCATGATTTTTTTTATTTCTGCAGTGTCAGTTGTTACTTCTCCTTTTTCATTTCTAATTCTATTGATTTGAGTCTTCTCCCTTTTTTTCTTGATGAGTCTGGCTAGTGGTTTATCTATTTTGTTTATCTTCTCAAAGAACCAGCTTTTAGTTTTATTGATCTTTGCTATTGTTTCCTTCATTTCTTTTTCATTTATTTCTGATCTGATTTTTATGATTTCTTTCCTTCTGCTAGCTTTGGGGTTTTTTTGTTCTTCTTTCTCTAATTGCTTGAGGTGCAAGGTTAGGTTGTTTATTCGAGATGTTTCCTGCTTCTTAAGGTGGGCTTGTATTGCTATAAACTTCCCCCTTAGAACTGCTTTTGCTGCATCCCATACGTTTTGGGTCGTTGTGTCTCCATTGTCATTTGTTTCTAGGTATTTTTTTATTTCCTCTTTGATTTCTTCAGTGATCACTTCATTATTAAGTAGTGTATTGTTTAGCCTCCATGTGTTTGTATTTCTTACAGATCTTTTCCTGTAATTGATATCTAGTCTCATGGCGTTGTGGTCGGAAAAGATACTTGATACAATTTCAGTTTTCTTAAATTTACCAAGGCTTGATTTGTGACCCAAGATATGATCTATCCTGGAGAATGTTCCATGAGCACTTGAGAAAAATGTGTATTCTGTTGTTTTTGGATGGAGTGTCCTATAAATATCAATTAAGTCCATCTTGTTTAATGTATCATTTAAAGCTTGTGTTTCCTTATTTATTTTCATTTTGGATGATCTGTCCATGGGTGAAAGTGGGGTGTTAAAGTCCCCTACTATGAATGTGTTACTGTTGATCTCCCCTTTTATGGTTGTTAGTATTTGCCTTATGTATTGAGGTGCTCCTATGTTGGGTGCATAAATATTTACAATTGTTATATCTTCTTCTTGGATCGATCCCTTGATCATTATGTAGTGTCCTTCTTTGTCCCTTTTAATAGTCCTTATTTTAAAGTCTATTTTGTCTGATATGAGAATTGCTACTCCAGCTTTCTTTTGGTTTCCATTTGCATGGAATATCTTTTTCCATCCCCTTACTTTCAGTCTGTATGTGTCTCTAGTTCTGAAGTGGGTCTCTTGTAGACAGCATATATAAGGGTCTTGTTTTTGTATCCATTCAGCCAATCTGTGTCTTTTGGTGGGAGCATTTAGTCCATTTACATTTAAGGTAATTATTGATATGTATGTTCCTATTTCCATTTTATATATTGTTTTGGGTTCGCTACTATAGGTCATTTCCTTCTCTTGTGTTTCGTGTCTAGAGAAGTTCCTTTAGCATTTGTTGTAAAGCTGGTTTGGTGGTGCTGAACTCTCTCAGCTTTTGCTTGTCTGTAAAGGTTTTAATTTCTCCATCAAATGTGAATGAGATCCTTGCTGGGTAGAGTAGTCTTGGTTTCAGGCTATTCTCCTTCATCACTTTCAGTATGTCCTGCCACTCCCTTCTAGCTTGTAGGGTTTCTGCTGAGAGATCCGCTGTTAACCTTATGGGGATTCCCTTGTGTGTTATTTGTTGTTTTTCCCTTGCTGCTTTTAATATGCTTTCTTTGTATTTAATTTTTGACAGTTTGATTAATATGTGTCTTGGCGTGTTTCTCCTTGTATTTATCCTGTATGGGACCCTCTGTGCTTCCTGGACTTGATTAACTATTTCCTTTCCCATATTAGGGAAGTTTTCAACTATAATCTCTTCAAATATTTTCTCAGTCCCTTTCTTTCTTTCTTCTTCTTCTGGAACCCCTATAATTCGAATGTTGGTGCGTTTCATGTTGTCCCAGAGGTCTCTGAGACTGTCCTCAGTTCTTTTCATTCTTTTTTCTTTATTCTGCTCTGCAGTAGTTATTTCCACTACTTTATCTTCCAGGTCACTTATCCGTTCTTCTGCCTCAGTTATTCTGCTATTGATCCTATCTAGAGTGATTTTAATTTCATTTATTGCATTGTTCATCGTTGCTTGTTTCATCTTTAGTTCTTGTAGGTCCTTGTTAACTGTTTCTTGCATTTTGTCCATTCTACTTCCAAGATTTCGGATCATCCTTACTATCATTATTCTGAATTCTTTTTCAGGTAGATTGCCTATTTCCTCTTCATTTGTTAGGTCTGGTGGGTTTTTATCTTGCTCCTTCATCTGCTGTGTGTTTTTCTGTCTTCTCATTTTGCTTATCTTACTGTGTTTGGGGTCTCCTTTTTGCAGGCTGCAGGTTCGTAGTTCCCGTTGTTTTTGATGTCTGTCTCCAGTGGCTAAGGTTGTTTCAGTGGGTTGTGTAGGCTTCCTGGTGGAGGGGACTAGTGCCTGTGTTGTGCTGGATGAGGCTGGATCTTGTCTCTCTAGTGGGCAGGTTCACGTCTGGTGGTGTGTTTTGGGGTGTCTGTGGCCTTATTATGATTTTAGGCAGCCTCTCTGCTAATGGGTGGGGTTGTGTTCCTGTTTTGCTAGTTGTTTGGCATAGGTTGTCCAGCACTGTGGCTTGCTGGTCGTTGAGTGAAGCTGGGTGCTGGTGTTAAGATGGAGGTCTCTGGGAGATTTCCGCTGTTTAATATTATGTGGAGCTGGGAGGTCTCTTGTTGACCAGTGACCTGAAGTTGGCTCTCCTACCTCAGAGGCAGAGCCCTGACTCCTGGCTGGAGCACCAAGAGCCTTTCATCCACACGGCTCAGAATAAAAGGGAGAAAAAGTAGAGAGAATTAGTAGAAGTATGAGGAAAGAAAGAAGGAAAGGAGGAAAGGAAGGAAGGAAGAAAGAAGCAAAGAAGGAAAGAAAGGAGGGAGGGAGGGAGGGAGGGAGGAAGGAAGGAAGGAGGGAAAGAAGGAAAAAAAGACAGAAAGAAAGATGATACAGTAAAAATAAAATAAAGTATAATATAGTTATTGAATTAAAAAATATTTAGAAAAAAAAAAGGGACGGATAGAACCTTAGGACAAATGTTGGAAGCAAAGCTATACAGAGAAAATCTTACACAGAAGCATACACATACACCTTCACAAAAAGAGGTAAAGGGGGAAAAATCATAAATCCTGCTCCCTGAGACCACCTCCTCAATTTGGGGTGATTCGTTGTCTAAAGGAGGGAGGGAAGGAAGGAAAGAAAGAAAGAACGAAGGTAAAGTATAATAAAGTTATTACAATTAAACTTAATTATTAAGAAAAAGAATTTTTTAAAAAAAGTCATGGACGGATAGAGCCCTAGGACAAATGGTGGAAGCTAGAGTATACAGACTAGATGTCACACAGGAGCATACACGTACACCTTCACAAAAAGAGGAAAAGGGAAAAAAATCATAGATTTCGCTCCTAAATTCCACCTCTTCAATTTGGGATCATTCCTTGTCTATTCAGGTATTCCACAGATGCAGGGTATATCAAGTTGATTGTGGAGCTTTAATCCGCTGCTTCTGTGGCTGCTGGGAGAGATTTCCCTTTCTCTTCTTTGTTCTCACAGCTCACAGGAGCTCAGCTTTGGATTTGGCCCTGCCTCTGCGTGTAGGTCGCTGGAGGGCGTCTGTTTTTTCGCTCAGACAGGACGGGGTTAAAGGAGCCGCTGATTCGGGGCCTCCGGCTCACTCAGGCCGGGGGTTGGGGGATGGGGGAAGGAGGGGCACTGCGTGCGGGGCCGGCCTGCGGCGGCAGAGGCAGCGTGACGTTGCGGCAGAGGCCGGCGTGACGTTGCACCAGCCTGAGGCCCGCCGTGCGCTGTCCCGGGGAAGTTGTCCCTGGATCCCGGGAACCTGGCAGTCGCGGGCTGCACAGGCTCCGCGGAAGAGGGGTGTGGAGAGTGACCTGTGCTCGCACACAGGCCCCTTGGTGGCGGCAGCAGCAGCCTTAGCGTCTCCCGCCCGTCTCTGGGGTCCGCGGTTTTAGCCGCGGCTCGCGCCCGTCTCTGGGGTTTGCGCTTTCAGCCGCGGCTTGCGCCCGTCTCGGGGGCTTGCGCCCTCAGCCGCGGCTCGCGCCCGTCTCTGGGGTTCGCGCTTTCAGCCGCGGCTCGCGCCCGTCTCTGGGGTTTGCGCCTTCAGCCGCGGCTTGCGCCCGTCTCGGGGGCTTGCGCCCTCAGCCACGGCTCGCGCCCGTCTCTGGGGTTTGTGCTTTCAGCCGCGGCTCGCGCCCGAGGAACATGTTTTATTTGTTGAGGCCCTAAAGCTCATCTTGTCTTTCAAAAGAAAAACAGAAATACCATCAATATCACAGTAGCTCATTGGAGGTAATTTGGGTTATTTCATCTCATCACTCCACTTTCCCATGATGAAACCAGTATATTCTTTATGTTTCACTTAATTTTTAAACATCTGAAATGTTAGAAAGTTGGAATTAGAGAGAGGCTAGAGATCACCTCTCTCGGAAGCCAATTTTTGTGAATGAGAAAGCAGGAACCCTGAGAGGTTAGCTAGCTTGCTTGGGCAGTAGGATTTCTGCCACCAGAGTTTGGGATTCTGGTCCACCTCTGTGGTCTGACTGCAGCTAAATTCAACTGGGATCTTGGCTGGGGCTTCAACATCCAAGATGGCCTCTTCTTCTCCAGGACCCCCACCAATGTGGCATCTCTGATTCAGTAGTCTAGCCCAAGGTTCTTTGCATCATAGCCGCTGGCTTCCAAGAAAAAAGCATTCTAAGAGGCCAACCCCCAATATGCAAGCATTTATTGAATCTCTCCTTGCATCATCCTTGCTAATTTCCCATTGACCAAAGCAAGTCATATGGCTAAGACTTGAGGTGATGTGGCAATGACTTACGACACAAGCACTTGAACACCAGTGGGTAAAGATCCTTGGGGGCCACCAGTGTAGCGGTCTACTGCACATACTCTGTTTCTTCTTTTTCCATAGAACCTATCACCATTGAATGTGCTCTATACTTTACTCCTTTATTTTGTCTGATGTCCATTGTCTGACCTCTTTATTAGAATGTAAGTTTCATGAGTACATGGAACTTTGTTTTGTTGAGTGTTTTGAATGAAGGCATGTTTGAAAAGGTAAGATTGATGTAAAATAAGGAAGAAAAAATTTCACTCACAATGTAATAGAACTTTTTCTATATTTACTACCTGAAAAAATATTTAAAAAGCAGTGGGCTAAGTACTGGGATAATCCTCCCTCTTGTTAAATGTGGAAATCATATACCCTTCATCCATCTAGTGTTTCTCTGTCCCAGAAACCAGAGAAACGGTGGAAAATAAGATGGACACGGTGCCTGCCCTCAAGGGGCTTTTTGTACTAAGGGCAAAGGCAGAGGAAAACAAATGAATGGACCAAATTAGTATGCATTAACATAAATGTTACAAAGTGAACAAAGAAAAGGCTGAGAATAATGCAGGGAGGTGCCTACTTTACATAGCATGGTCAGGGCAAACTTGTCTGACAGAATGACGCTTAAACTGAGATCTAAAGAGTAGGATTAAATCCGATACACAAAGAGTGGAGGAGAAGAGTTCTCAGCAGGGGGAAAAGCCTGAGTGAAGACCACGGGGCAGGAAAAAACGTGGGATTGTTAGCGTGGTGATCAAGTGTGCTGGCTTTAGAGTCAGAGCTCATATCCTGCCTCTGTCGCTCACTAGCCATGTAACCCTGGTGGTGAGTTTCTTAACCTCTTTGTGCCTGCGTTCGCTTATCTGTGAAATAGGGTACTCCATGAAGTTGAGAACAGGCAGAAGTTATATCCCACATGGGACTTTGTAGGCAACAGCAAGGGATGTGGGGAATCTCCCCATCCCCAAAGTATAATGGGAAGCCATGCAAGGGCTTTTAGAAGGCGAAGAATATCATTTGCTTTATATTTTAGAAGGTTATTTTTTATGGCTGCATACAAAGGAATAGGGGGAGGCAACTATGGAGCAGGCAGACCAGGCGGGAAGGAGTCCGGGTAAGGGAAGCTGACATACGACTGACAGCATTTGGCCAATAGCTGAATGGGTAAAAGTGGGAAAGAAATGCATCCAAAACAACCCTTAGGTTTTGGGCTTTAACAACTGGATGAGTTACGGTGACATTTACTGAGGTGACATTGACCTGGCTTGAGGATCATGGGACCAGGTAGGCAGGGTCTGGGCCCTCCAGGACATCTCAGGCTTAGACCCTACGCCTAAGGTTTCACTCTTAGAGTCTAGTAAGGCCTCCAGCCATCTTTTGTAGACATGAGAAATGGTATTTAAATGCTGCCCTTAATGGCGCTATCATTGTTTAAGGGCTCTATAGATGATAACTCTTCCAAAGGTCAGAACAGTCCTCTGAGGTAGGTACTACTATCATTACCATTTTACAGACAAAGAAAGAATGTAGCAATAAAATAGGGGAACACAAGTTAAAATCCAGGGAGTCTAGCTCCAGGTCTACTCCCCATGACTGATAAATTACCAGTGTAGGTTTTGATACTACGTAAAGTATGGGGAGAAGTTTTGGCTTTTTTATTAGTGAACTTTAAATATAACATATATACAAGAAAGTATAAAAGTCATAAGTGTGTAGCTGGGTGACTTATCAAAGTGGACATGCCTCTGAACACCACTCCGGTCAAGCAGGGGCATAGTATTGGCCCCCAGAAGCCCATCTCATGTTCCTTCCCAATCACTACCCTCCTCCCCAAAGGAATCACTCTCCTGGCTTCTAACACTATAGCTAAATTATGCCTGTTTTTGAGTTAATATAAATGGAATTATAAGATTTGCCTTTTTAAGGACAAAAATATGCCATTTTGGAACACTATGGTCATCCACTGGGAATTGGAACACCTCAGTGGAAATTGCCTCTAAATGCCGAGGAGAAAGCCCTCTGTCCGTGCAGTGTACTGTAGGGCCTGGTTTGGGATAAACTCCCCTGGAGTCTACCAGTGACAGGTGGTGCAGTCTGTCTGGAGAGAAAGGAAAATTATGTAAAAAGGAAATTCAAAGGAGACATCTCATGCATGTGTGAATAAAATTGGGGAAGAAAATGCAAAATGGAATTAATAATGTGGGAAAATGGGAGGTCAACTCACTGTTAAGGGCAAATCATAATGGGCAAATGCAAGGTAGGACATTTATGGAAAAATCACTTGTTGAGTTGGGATGTTTGGGGTGAGGGACCATTTGAAGTGGTCCCCCATTTTATCCATTTTGAAAAACCACAAGGGTAAGCTCTTAAAGGCCAATAATCTGGACTAGAAACTATATCATATAGTATGGTTTATGTGATGCAGTAAAAAAAGATTAAGGGCTAGTACAAGCATGCAACTGTCAGTTAATCACAAGTTGCATGAGTGATGAAAGGGACTTTATATCCAATGCCTGCAGTTTATAGAAGCCCAGACTAGTTACGGGGATGGAGGCACAGTTAACTGGCCCACACCCTGGAAGAGGCAAGCTAGGGCCAGAGCCTGGGTTTTGTGGATGTTCAGGTCTTCACACTGTATTGGACTGTTCTCTTCATGAGGTCAAGGTGTGTAAGAGAAGGTTGTGGTCTGAGGTCTTAAAAAGGGGAGCTAGAATCATATTCAAGGGTCATTTTGCAAACTCTTTATTCTCTCTTCATGAAAGACCAAGGGGCACTTATAGTGGAACATGTTTTCTGTGGGTTTGGGGGTGGGATGCACCAAGAACATAAATTATTCTTTCCTCACCCTGGATGCTCTTCTCCCATTTCTTCGAAAGCTGGCTTCATCTCATCCTTCAGCCTCAGTTCCTAAGAGCTGTATCTAATTAGTTTCTATTTAGCACTCAAAGGATTTTCATCTCAACACTTATTACTACAATAATTAATTAAATATTTAATTAAAATTTTATTTTTAAAATTAAATTAAATTTTTAATTTTGTATGGGAGTATAGTTGATTTACAATGTTGTGTTAGTTTCAGGTGTACAGCAAAGTGATTCAGTTATACATATAAAAATTTTTTTAACCTTTTGAGCTCCACCCACTTCTCCTATTTATTTATTTATTTAACCGATTGCTTTGTTGATAAATCTCTTTGTCTACTTCCCCAACTGTAATATAAACTCCACCTCATCAGGAGCTGGTCTGTCTAGTTCACAGCAGTAATCCCAGCACTGGCACAGTGCTTCACCCATTGTGGGTGCTAAATTAAGATTCCCTGAATAAACGAAGGGCTGAGTGATAGCAACGTGTCCCTGAATGGCAGGCTCCCGTAAAGGCAATCGCTGGTGATATAAGTTATCCCATATCTTTGGGCTTTTGGAAGCCATGTTTCTGTGGGCAGACTTGAGTATTCTTGGATGTTTAACTCTCTGCCCATGACCCCTAAGCTTGGAAAATGAGAGAAGCTGCAGGATGTGAACCTTCTTGACTCGAAGTCTGTCTAGTACAAGAGGTGCTGGTTCTACCCATGTGTTTAACATCCTGGATGGGCTCACACTGGGGAAATTAGGCATGTTTTTAGTGGGATTTTGTTTCTATTTCCTGAATTATCCCAGTGGATCTGGGATACTTCTGGAGCTACCACACTTACCTAAGTGTGTCCTGGAAATTCTGGGGATGTATGCAACTCTTTGGGACCCTTCAAACTGGAGTCAGTCCGTGACTGGACCCTCTATGGCATATCAGGATATCATCAAGCCCAGGGAACACTGTGTTTCTCCCCACCTCCAGCCTAATGCGTGGAGAGTGGACGCAGACTCATTTTAAGATGGCTACACACATGACCATGATGACCGTGATTTCTGAGGCTTGGGAGGCCACAGGATCATGGGACAAATGATACAAACAGTAATTAATCCCACAGGAGTCAGACCGCCTGGGTCAAACTCTGTCTCACTTAGTGGCAGTGTGACTCTGGAAGAGTGACTTGTCCTATCCGAGTAATTGCCTACCAATGTTGGTGCCTGAATTTTTACCTTGGGGGCTAAATTTCATGCCCATAAAAGTCCCTTTCTCCTCGAACTTCGGAGACCAAGAGGATTTCCCCTGATCAGACACCTGGCAAATGGTATACATGGATAGTCTCCTTACCTGGAAAATCCCATGTTCAGGATCAGTATTATTTATAACCAGTGGGGAAGCAATACTGCTTCCTAGTGGAAGATATCTGGCGTAAGATACACTGTTAGGGGACATGCTTAAATCAAGATGACCCAGATCTCTAGCAGGGCAGCAGGTGCACAGGAAAGCAGGATTAGGCTAGCATAGGAGCAAAGGTATGGCTTTTCATTTTTTGTTATTTTCTTAGCTTAATCCACTGAGTTCTTTTTCCTCAAGTGAATATGACAATACATATTGCCAGAATAGTGCAAATGTAACTGAGACGATACGGTGGAGTATTTATTTTCATATTAGGCAAATACTTTTAATTTAAGTAGTAAGTATCTCTCATGAATATATTTGAATGTGAACAAAGCAGTAACTAAAATACCTTTAAAGTAAGGATGATGCCACTCTTTTCCATCGATTTTCATTATTTTACTTCCATCTAATATTTGTGCCTTTAAAAAACATTTGTTTCACAAGCTTTTCAATCAACTGCATAGTTAAGGAGGAAGTTCAAAATTAACACCTTTAAAATTGGGATCATGATTTATCTCTTGGCTTGTTTACCCAGTTAAAAGCCAAAGTTAACTGCAAATTGAATGATCCATATCATCAAACACCATTTAATTGTCTCTTGGGTGACGTAGCATAAGGGGCATGAGATAGACACAGATGAACTTGTTCTTAGGCTGCCTAACGTTTTTGCATACTGCATTATACCTTATGTAGATTTTGCATATGTCCTTCAGCTAAGTCTAAACATAAGCTTGGTATTTGATTTATTCCTACATTGGACTGATTATTTATGTTAGACTACCTAGTGAGCTATGCATCAACTTTTAGTAGTTTGGATTCTGTTGGCTTCTGTTGTAAATCTTGATGAAGTGTTTTATAAGCCTGACATTCGCAGTTTTTATTTTAATTAATTAATTTTATTTTATTTTATTTTTGGCTGCATTGGGTCTTCATTGCTGCATGTGGGATTTTCTCTGGTTGCAGCGAACGGGGGCTACTCTTCGTTGTGGTGCGCAGGCTTCTCATTGCGGTGGCTTCTCTTGTTGGGGGCACGGGCTCTAGGTGCGCGGGCTTCAGTAGTTGTGGCACGCGGTCCTAGTTGCTCCGTGGCATGTGGGATCTTCCCGGACCAGGGCTCGAACCCGTGTCTCCTGCTTTGGCAGGTGGATTCTTAACCACTGCACCACCAGGGAAGCCCCCCATTCTCAGGTTTTTATCAAGATTTCTGCCCAACGTTGTTTTTTTTTATTCTTGGAAAAACTATTTTTAAATTGAGGTATAATTTATACACAACTATATGCACACATCTTAAGTACTGTGGTAGGCAGAATAATGGACTTCCAGAGATGTCCACATTCTCATCCCTGAAAACTGAATATGTTACCATCCATGACAAAAGGGGCCTTGCAGAGGTCCTTAAATTCAGGTCCTTGAGATGGAAAGATTACTCTGGATTATCCATGTGAGCACAGTGAAATCACAAGAATTCTTAAAAGTGGGAGAGGGGGGCAGAACTGGAGGTCAGAGTGATGAGATGCAAGAAAGATTCCACCCACCTCCATTGCTGGCCTTGAAGATGGAGGGAGGGAGGGGACCATGAACCTAGGGATAGGTGTGGCACCTAGAAGCAGGAATAGGCAAAAAACATGGTTAGCCGCAAAGCCTTAGGAAAGGAACACAACCCTGCCAATACATTGATTTTGGCCTAGTGAGACCTTTGTTGGACTACCGGCCTATAAAACTGTAAGAGGATAAAGTTGTGTTGTGTTAAGCCACTGCATTTGTGATAATTTGTTATGGCAGCAATAGGAAACTAGTACCACAGCTAAATGAATTTTTACATATGTATAAATCTGTGTAACCACTACCTAGAACAAGATATAGAACATTTTTACCATGCTACAAAGTTCCCTCAGGCCCTTTCCCAGTCAAAATCAGCCATCAGAGGTAGCCACTATTCTTGACTTCCAACTTCATAGGTTAGATTTGCCTGTTTCTGGGCTTCTTATTAATGGAACCACTATATGCTCTTTTATGTCTGGCTTCTTTCTTTTAACGTAGTATTTGTGAGGTTCCACTATTAATACCATTTGTTTTTATTGTTATGTAGTATTCCATTGTATGGATATGTCACAATTTATTCTTTACTCTTTTTCTTTGTTTCAAGTTTTTATCTATTAATAGTAATGCTCTCTGAACATTCTTGTGCAAGGCTTTTAATGGATATATGTACTTGTGTCTCTTGGAGATATATTTGGAGCAGAACTGCCGGGCCTAAGATAGGTGTATACTGAACTCTAATAAAAACTGCCAGAAGTTCTTCCAAGTGGTTGGCCTATTGCAGAATAATTTGGCAAAGATCTGAACCAGCTGCATAACCTCTCTCAGGAGGGACATGAAAACATTCTGTAGTGGGCTGCCCTTTGCTGTGGTTATTGAAGAAAAGGGTATGTTTTGTGGCACTGTACTGCACAGGGCTTGTTACCAGGTTGCTTGGAGAAGAACAAAGAGCTGGGTGAGACCGTGGCTGGAACTCTGTGCTTTAGACTTTCACCTGCCATTTCAAATACTTAACTCTGTTCAGGGTGCTTGTCAGAATTCAAAGTTGATGTTATGAAACCTAATGTAGCACTAATAATGTGTTGCTCCCTATTTGGAAAAAGATTGGACTGCAGATGTTAAAAAGACCAAAGGAAGAGGAGAAAAAAGATGGAAAACATTGGGGGTGGGAGACTGCCACGCTGTTACATGACATAGAATAAAACGGTCTGGTGATGCCCAAGTTAGGAGATGCAGGGGTCCTAACAAATTATAAGCACCAGCTTCTGGAGACACTGAGGAGACGTGTACCTGATGATCATTATGCATTGACTTTCAGAAATCTTAAAGTTCACAAATGCTCTTCCCCGAGACTTCCGTCATCCTCATCTTTTGTTTTAATTGGTGACGAGATGGCAAATACAGTCGATCCTCATTATTCACAGATTCTGTGTTTGTGAGTTCACCTCTCGCTACCGTTTATCTATGACCCCAGATCAATACTCACCGCGCTTTCATGCACATTTGCGGATATGTGCAGAGCAACAAAACAATTTGAGTCCGTGGAGACGCAAGCCACCAGCTGACATCGAACCAGCTGATGCCCTGCCTTCTGCTCTTGGGCTGTAAACAAGTGTCCTTTCTACAGTCTCTTAGGGCCATGATTTTCACACTTTTGTGCTTTTTTTTGGTGATTTTGATGTTTAAAATGGTCCCCAAGCAAGTAGTGCTGAAGTGCTATCTAGTGCTACTTAGTGCAAGAAAACTGTCATCGAGTGTCTTAAGCCAAGTGTTAGATAAGCTTCCTTTGGCTATGAGTCATAGTGTTGTTGGCTGTGAGTTTGTTATTGAATCCCAATATATATTAAATAAGGTGTCAAACAGAAATACACATAAAACAAGCTTATGTATGAATTGTTTGCTGAAAATTTTGTGATCATAGGCTCGCAGGAAGCTAACCCTGTATTTCCCCTGGGGGCAATTGTTTAGTATTTGCTAATTCAGTATTCATGGTGACTTTATAGTGAATAATGAGAATCCACTGTGTATAGCACATAGACCCTCAATTCCACGGATATGCCCTAGAAGTTCCCAATGATGAAACATACCAAAAAAACTTCGAAACAAGAGGAAACCTAGGGCTTCCCTGGTGGCGCAGTGGTTGAGAACCTGCCTGCCAGTGCAGGGGACACGGGTTTGAGCCCTGGTCTGGGAAGACCCCACATGCCGTGGAGCAGCTAGGCCCGTGAGCCACAACTACTGAGCCTGCGGGTCTGGAGCCTGTGCTCCGCAACAAGAGAGGACGCGATAGTGAGAGGCCCGCGCACTGCGATGAAGAGTGGCCCCCGCCTGCCGCAACTAGAGAAAGCGCTCGCACAGAAACGAAGACCCAACACAGCCAAAAATAAAATAAATAAATAAATAAAGAGGAAACCTAGAGTTCTCATTGACCTACTGAAGGGATTTCTTTAAGTTTGTAGCCAAATTTCATACAAGCTCATTCTGATCTCTTTTAGGTTCTGGGCATATGGCTTCATATTTGCTCATATCTGTTTTCCTACTTAAAATAAGATTGTGGCAATGGCCACAGGTTATAGAATGTCAGTGGTGTCAAGACCCTCAAATCTATCAATACAACTCCCTCTTTTACAGATGAGAAATTTGAGGCCCAGTTAGGTGAAGAGATTGCCAAGATCTGGAATTCCATTTACTTAGCTGCCTTGTATTTAGTAAACACGAATCAAGCTGAGAGATGATCGTAACAGCAATATATGAAATTCATGTTAAAGAATCAGTATAGTAAGAGTAAATTCTGTATTATCAGCATCATGTAGACTTGGGTGATAAAGTGTTTCTCAGATAATTTAACACTCTATCTTTGCAAGTCCTGGTTTTAAATGATTGATAGCATCATACTACAGAGAAATCTTTTGACTAGAAGATTGCCAGATCACTTTGTGCCAGATCACTAACTCTCTGGGCAGCGCTGGGAGGGGGCAAACCTCTGCTTACCTTTTCCTTGAAGGCAAGGAATATGTCCTGTACATACTACTACTGCCACTTCTACCACTATTACTATTATTTCTTGAGTGCTTACTGGGTGCTAGGTATAGGAGTAGGTGCTTTACATATTTTAGCTCATTAAATCTCCACGTGCCAGAGAATGTCAGCATATCTCCATTTCACACGAGGGAACTGAAGCTTTAAGAGGCTCAGTGATGTTGCTTAAGATCACATGGGTGGGGCTTCCCTGGTGGCGCAGTTGTTGAGAGTCCACCTGCCGACGCAAGGGACACGGGTTCGTGCCCCGGTCCAGGAAGATCCCACATGCCGCGGAGCGGCTGGGCCCGTGAGCCATGGCCGCTAAGCCTGCGTGTCTGGAGCCTGTGCTCTGCAACGGGAGAGGCCACAACAGTGAGAGACCCGCGTACCGCAAAAAAAAAAAAAAAAAAAAAAAGATCACATGGGTGTGAGGGAGTGAGAACCCGGGGCTGTCCTTGTCCGTGCCGTCAAGGCACATCCTTCTTCAGGATCTGTGACATTCAGGGCTGGTCTTTGCAATCCCTCGACTTTACAACAGTGATTCTCAGCATTGCTTACACATTGGAATCATGGGGGGAGCTCTAAGGAATACTGATGACAAGGTCCATCCCCAGGGCTGCTGACATAACTCATCTAGGGTGAAGCCTGGGAAATGGGATTTTTAATGCTCTCTGGTTTATTCGATGCTGCAGTCAGGATTGAGAACTGCCACTATATGCTTAGTTTCAGGGACTGGGGAGAGAAGGCCGGGAGGGCCGAAGCACTTTCTGACTTTGGAGTTCCAGTTTTCTGAGAGCTGGCTTTTCTTGGAATGGCTTCTTGAGGAGATCGTTTAAATGCTAGATTTCTGGGACCAGGAATGAGCTTCAGTGCAGCTCTACAAATGTAGAGCACTTGGAGAGAGAAAAAAGTAAATATTTGGGAGGAACACTTGAATGAGTTGGTTTAGAAAAGATTTGAGGCCAAAGGGAGTTTCTGTTTTAAGAGAGGAAGCGTCTGTGTGTGATGATGTGATGTAAGTTTTCCACAGTCAGTCTGGATAGAACTAGAACCAAAGCCAATGGCCAGGATGAAAAAGGCCACATCTTTGACGGGCAATATAAAATCAGCCACATATTAGATGAAATAATACAGTTAGGAAGGGAGTCATTGGCTCACTTCTTGCATGCCCATTTAACTGTTACGTGACCAGAGGCCATTTCGCAAGTTACTTTTTCTAGTGCACTAAATGGTGTAGCAATTGGGCCAAAGAGTTATTTACTTCTGAGCTATCCATTCAGCTACCTGCTCTTCAATGCTGAAAGCTTTTCTTATATTAAACAATGGGGTTTGTTGGACAAAATGTTATTTCAAAGACCAAGAACCTTCTAGGTGTTTCACAGAGTGAATTTTTTCCTACTTAGATAGTCTTGCTTGTTCCCCTTAACTTTCCATCAGAAATGGGTTTCTGGTCGGAGGTAACTGTGTGAATTAAAAATCCTCAAGACTAAGAAGGAAAGAAAGGAGGAAGGGTGAGTATTTGGAAATTAATGGAAGGAATTAGGGACAATTTTCATGAATGAGTAAAATTAAGACTGATAACTGTGTTCCCTAAAGCAGAGGGGTGCTGTATCTTTTGGAACACTCTTAACGAAAATGTATACGGTCTTCATAAAATGGTATTGAGCAGATGGCAGAATGAATTTGTTATCATTGTTAAGAATAGACTTTTAATTGGTCCTCACATTCAGACATCTCAAGCGTAAGAATTTTGAGTTGACCTGCAGGAGGAGAAATTCTAATTAAAGGAAAGGGTAAAATGAGGAGATATTTCCTGAATGTAAGCCTGAATGCCACAGAGAATTATCTTTTAGCAAGACCTGGACAGGAACAAGTTTAATCTCTCTCTGAGTTCATGGAGAATTGTGTTTCAAGATCGACTTTCAAAGTAGTTTTAATAATGTCGAAGTACTAAGTATGTATGAGACTGGATAAATTCAGTCTTCCTTTTCTCACGTTTCAGAAAACTAATTGTGAGTAGATTATTGTAGTCATGAGATATTTTGACTGTCTTACAGCACTAATGATAAAAGCAGGAATCAAAGAAGAATTAAAGCTACAACAGGTCTTTTATTCACTCCTGTATGAGAAAGAGTATTTTTCAATTACATGCTTTTTCAAACACAGCTTGAATAAATGAACATTCCTCTGCATTGATATTTAAAAATTAAGTACTACTGCAGGCGGCAGAACTGTCTCTTAAAATAGGACTATAATTGGGCATTATATGTGGATTACAATAACCACAGAGTTCTCTCTTATACTGCTTTATCATATTTTTTGAGTTCTATGGGTGATGTTTTCCATAATCAGAAGGTACTACTGTACTTTCCTTTTTATTTTGGTGGTAAAAACATCAGGCTCAATGATTGTGCCTGCCTGGATACTTCGAGGTTCCTAAGATCTGTTTCCTAGAGGGTAAGCTAGAATTTGGACTAAGGAATAAAATGAACTCCATAATGTTTCCCATTGTCTCTCTACACAGCAATTTTCTGGTTAAGTTTATTCTAGATTCACAGCTGAGGGAGTAGAAATAGCTCAAGGAAATCAGAGCAGACAGAATTGGGGTGCTGGAAAAGTTGCCAGGGCCAACCATTTGATTTTGAACACATTGTTTATGTTTTCCTTTGTTTCAATATCTTTATTTGTCAAAGGACATTTGCAGGAGACCAATTTATGAAAGCAAATAGCTCTGGCAGATGTTGGTGTACTTTGATAATAGATTGATGTATTTGTTAACTTTTGGCTTTCATCACCCACAGAGTTATGAATTTCTGCCACTCTTGGCAGTGACGGTGGCCATTAAGAATTCATCATGGGAAGGTTTCTCTTCCTTCTTCCTCTTTCTCTTTTTCCTCTTCTTTCCAGGTAAAGTACACAGCTCTGAATGCTAGGGAAGTGTCTTGCTGTTCATCTTTTAGCTGACGACTCATCAACTTAACCAAGAGAAAATCAAAAGCTAGAAAACACAAAAGCTAGAAATCTCACATATAAGTTTTTACCTGGTATCTTAAATCGGGTCTTTAGACAAGTCGTATTTGGTTTTCACAATGTTTTAAAAATTGAACACAATGCCAGTATTTATGAATCAGGAGATTTTGCATAAAAATCCAGATTTTAATATCCATTGGACGATAGACCATGTGACAATGGAGTGTCCCCTTCCCCACACAGTCTCACAAGCATGAGTAGTTGCAGCCCTATGTGGATGGGGTGTGCATATGCCTGTTCTCCAGAGCCCCCACCTCCTTTCTATCACTTGTCTGTCCCTGCTGGACATTTGAGTTCCCCTCTTTCGTATCTTTCCCCTATGGCTGTAACCTTGCCCTATTGTACACCTGTTACAATGCTGAGAATATTGTTAATCTTAAATGAATATCATAAATAAAGGAAGCATCTGACCCATTATGTGACTTTTACCTCAGGGTATTCGTTGATTCATCCATTTCCCTTCCAGGAGTCTGTCTTGTGATGATTAAAAACCTCTCTTAGAAATAGACTGGACCATTCATACCCTTTCCTTGCTTCCCTGCTTCTTCAACTTGGCATCAGATCTGGGGCACCCTATGATTCTTAGTATTTACAATAGCCGATAGTAATCATAGCTGTTTAAGACATCACCTGGGAAGGCTTGTTTAAAATGTGAATTTCTTGTCTTGTTCCTGTCTGGAGCCCCCAGATCTGCATTTTAACACTCTGGAGATTTTAACATTAAGATATTTGTTTAAAAGGCATACTGGTATTAGAACATGATTGCTGTAAACTTGGAGGAGGAGATGGTCTCTTGACTAGAAGTTCAGGATTTGAGGGAGTTCTGAGGTTTTCAACCCCTAAGTAATAATCATTTGAACCTTTTCCTCTCTCCTTCCAACCAGGATGAGTGTCTTTGAGTGTCTTTGCCATTAGCCAGCCCACGGTTACTCTGAGCCCACAATAAACTCCCAAACTGTGGGAGTTTGCTGTGTTTGTGTCTACATGCCAGTAACACGGGATATTAAAAGACCAAGTGAGCTTGTGTCAGTGAAATATCAACACACAAATTAACTATAAGGATAATCACTGTGGCTTCTATGTTATAATCAGAAATAGAACTTTTTTTTTCTAGATTTGTTATAGTTTCAACTGGAGAATGACACATAATGGGAACAGCAGCATTTCCTGATAGCATAGCACAGATACAAAACACTTAGCATGCAACTTAATTAAATTACGTTTAATTGCTCACATGCTGCATAGAGAGACTTCCACAGACACTGTGCACCCATCAACAACAACATAAAGTAATGGCTTCCATTTCTTGGCCAAGTCCACTGACAACTCTATTGACCCAACGCCAAATATTTGTATATCTTACTGAGCATCTTGCCAGAGGTCTTTTCAGGGGAAGACATTGACCCAGCCAGGCCTTGGTGTTCCCACATGTTGGAAATCAACTGTTTCTTAAATTTCACTGCCTTACGTATACTACTCTGTAATGGTACTTAGCTGGTTTGTGGTCTGATTTGATGAGCATTTCAAAGAACTTGAGTTTCTGGAATATGAAGACATGTTCATGGGTAACAGGAAACTGACTGTCTTTATCTTGTCCCTAAAGAACGCAGAATAGGGAAAGAGAAATAAAACGTCTTAGTGAGCCTTTATGCAAAAACACTTACTATTTCTACAAAACATTTACTATTTTTGCAAGTCACCAAATATTGCTTAAAGTGTTAAAGGTTCACCTTAAATATATCATAATTTTTTTTGTTTAGTTGTTCAATAATAATGCATGAAAAAATATTGGAATTGGCCTTTTGATTAAACCCAGTGAATAGCGCTGATAAAACTAAAATTTAAAAATTTTGAGGCAGGGTCTGTACGTCTGAGGATTATTAGCTTGGCGTTTAAAGGTGGAGAATATCGTGTTCTCTCAGGCAAATGGTCCTGCACATCAAAACTCTTCAGTTGAAATGAAGAAGAAATTTGAGGGAATTATTTTATAATCCCAGTCAATTTGGAGTTTGCATTAATGGAATATCCATCACACCTGAGCAATAAGGGGAGAGAGAAGTGACAGCAATGACCCAGTGTTACCTGAGGGATTAAATCTTTTCATTTTGCCCACTCCTCCTTTCCTCTTGAACAGTGTTATATATAATTTTGACATAAACCAGGATAAAGTTCTCCCAGGAATAAGTCTAAAGAACAGTGTTTAAAATTATTGCTTTTTCTCTAGATTTGATCTCTCTCTCTTTAATTAGATAAGACCATAATTTCACTGAATGGCATTCAGTGGCCTGTATCTAGGGGAACACATCTGCTCCCTCCCTTGGGAGGAAGGCCAGTAGTTCTATATGGGAACAATAAAATAATAACTGCTCTGCCACTTAGCAAGCATTCACTTGACTATCCCATTTATTCTTCACAAAAACTATGAGGTAACTGCTATTATGATTCTCTTTTTACAAAAGAATAGACTACAGCACAGCTCAGACTAATAACTTTTCCAAGACCATGCTGTTTGCAAATGATGGCGTTGGGACTTTAGCCATCTGATTCCAGAGGCTGTCTTCTTAACCATTTTGCTTAGGAAAAGAAGACAATGTATTTATTTTAATGTGTCTGTTTTATCCTATCAGTAAAATATCATTTCTATGTTTAGTTGTCCATATGGACCCTTTTCCCTAATCTTTTCAACAGCCTGAGGTTTTTTTTTTTTTTTCTTGAATGCAGGAGGAAAAGATTGGGTTTCTATGTCAAAATTAGGGAAAAAATTAAAATCCAGTCTCTAGTTTCTGGAGATCATTGGTTCTTAGAAATATTGACATTGACATTATTCCATAAAATACTTTCTTGGTACAATAATAGAAAAGTTCATGAGCAAATTAGGTACAATGTCTCACTGATTTGAAAGCTAATTCAAACAAATTGTTTCTTGATAAATCTTTGTAAGAGTCTTTGAAAGCTATTAGAAAGGAAATGAATTTACCCAAAAATTAGAAGAATAATGTAATGAGTTGTTACTTTACTAGTTAATCCCTGAGAAAGTAAAAGACGAAATAAAAAAGTACTACAAAAAAAGAAAGCTTAATTCCTATTCAACAGTTCTCTGTATCTACTGGGTTTTATGCCAACCCAGCTGTTGATTTTAAGCCATTACTGACTTTCTTGCTTTAACACAATTCTACAATTGGCTCAATCTTTCAAATTAAAGTAGATTCCAAATTAGAAATGGATTGTGTTCTAATAGTTTATTCATTGGCAGCTTGGAAGTTGGAAAACATTTTGCTTCAGAAAAATAATACATTATAAACATTGGCTAGGTCCCCAAACTACCATAGAAAATAATATAAATTGAAATGGGAAAATTAATACCGCTCTATTTCCCAGTTTAGCATTGTAGGTCTGTAAGCCTGTAATGGTTTAAGTGCAAAAACTAAAGCATTATAATACAGGCACTCTACAATTATAAACTATGTAAACACAAACCTGGAAAGATATCCATTAAAATCTCAATGGTGGTTTTTCAGGTAATGGGATTAGGGAAGATTTTCCTTTTTATACTTTTTACATCACATTAATATTTTATAATTAGCAATTTAAAAAATAATGAACATTTAGTGCTTTTATGTAACTGTATATTATATATACATAATTTTATTTAGACAAAGGGTACATCTCTGCCTTTCTTCCCTCCTCCCTCTTTGAAAACACATGGCCATTGGAACACAGTGGTTGGATGTACACTTCTTGTTTCCATATCCCACATCTGCTCTGTCAACAGATCTTGTTGGCTCCACCTTCAAATGTTTAGAAACCACATCCAGTTATTGCCGTTGGCCAAGAAATAATCATTTCTTGTCTAAATTATTTTTTTAGCCTTAAACATGGTCCCCTTGCTTTCTATATTGTTTTTCTATAGTCTTTTCAAAACTGAGCTCCCTCTCTCTCTCTCTCTCTCCATATATATATATATATATATATATATATATATATATATAAATGAAAAGAGTATATTATGCATCCCAATTCACTTAGAAAAAATCCAGAATCATTGGAAAGGAGTGAAAGACCACCCTTAGCTCTCTGCCTTCTCTCTCTCTGTCTCGCTTCTTCCCTTCACTGCACTCAGTGCCAGCCACCTTGCCCTTCTTCAAACACCAGTCGTGGGCCCACCCAGGCCTCTGGCATTTGCTGTTCTCAATGCCTGGAGAGTGCCCCCACCTACCCACTCCAATCCCCTGCTCGTATCCCCAGAACTCTCTCTCTCCCTTCTTTATTCAAATGGTGAGGTATCTTCTGGCTACGATATAAAAAATTTCAACAATGCTTGCTCTTCAAACCCTTCATTTTTCCTTTGATTGGTTTACTTTTCTCACCATCTAACATAATATATACTTCCTGTATTTTCATGTTTATTGATCATTATGTTACAAAGGAAAAAGCTCCACATTGGCAGAGATTTTTGACAATGTTTTTCTTGCTGTATCTTCAGTGCCTAGAATCCAGCACGTAGTACACCCTTAAGATGTATTTGCTGAATGAATGGATGTGGGTAATGAAAGCATAAAAAACACTGAAAGGATAGAAAAAAACCTCATGGTTAACACTTGCCCCTCAGGAGTACAGGGGAAGAGAGATATAGGGCTTTTCTCTTTATTAGTAACATTTTTTCTTTTATATATAAAAATATCTGGATAAAATATGATAAAACTCTTGCAGATGAATATATTGATATTTGTAATATTAGTTTCTGAATGTTTATGTATTTTGAAAATTTTCATAAAGACATATTTTAGTAGCTTTCCAATAATTAATGGTAAAGCACATATTCCTAGCATTCCATAGAAGGACTTTTATGATGGATCCTGCTAACTTCTCCATCCTCACTGATTTCCCTACTTTTAGTTTTCTCTGTAGTCATGATTTCTTCTCTCTTCTTGTCTTTTTTGCTCCACTGGGATGACCTTTTCATTTTTCTTTGCCTGTCCTTCCTGACCCAGGTTCCTCTCTCTGCTCCTATAATAGAACTTTCTACAAATGAAATACAGTTATCATGCTGCCTTGTAAAATTCAAATAAAACTGGCTCAACCTTTGTATCCCACATCCAGTGGGAAGTCCAGTGCTCTCTCCAATATTTATGAGAATTCTTGCAGGCCTATTAATTAGGTTACCCTTTGATTTGATTTCCTGCCACTGATGAATTAGATAACTCATTCTCTCAACAACTATATTTGTTCCATTTTCTCTTCCCCAGATAAGTTAATCGTTAAACCAGGTCCCTATTTCTTGATTTTCCTCCTTCTCCTCAGAGGAGACAAATGTGTATACACTTTTTTTTTTAACATCTTTATGGGTGTATAATTGCTTTACAATGGTGTGTTAGTTTCCACTATATAACAAAGTGAATCAGCTATACATACACATATATCCCCATATCTCCTCCCTCTTGCGTCTCCCTCCCACCCTCCTTATCCCACACCTCTAGGTGGACACAAAGCACCAAACTGATCTCCCTGTGCTATGCAGCTGCTTCCCACTAGCTATATTTCTTTTTTTTTTTAACTTTATATTGGAGTATAGCCAATTAACAATGTTGTGATAGCTTCAGCTGCACAGCAAAGCAACTCTAGCTATCTATTTCACATTTGGTAGTGTATATATGTCCATTCCACTGTTTCACTTCATCCCAGCTTATCCTTCCCCTTCTCCGTGTGCTTAAGTCAATTTGCTACATCTGAGTCTTTACTCCATTCTTGCCCCTATGTTCTTCAGAACCTTTTTTTTTTTTTAGATTCCATATATATGTGTTAGCATATGGTATTTGTTTTTCTCTTTCTGACTTACTTCACTCTGTATGACAGTCTCTAGGTCCCTCCACCTCACTACAGTTGACTCAATTTCATTTCTTTTTATGGCTGAGTAATATTCCATTGTATATATGTGCCACATCTTCTTTATCCGTTCATCTGTCAATGGACACTTAGCTTGCTTCCATGTCCTGGCTATTGTAAATAAAGCTGCAATGAACATTGTGGTACGTGACTCTTTTTGAATTATGGTTTTCTCAGGGTATATGCCCAGTAATAAGATTGCTGGGTCGTATGATAGTTTTATTTTTAGTTTTATAAGGAACCTCCATACTGTTCTCCATAGCAGCTGTATCAATTTATATTCCCACCAACAGTGCAATAGAGTTCCCTTTTCTCCACACCCTCTCCAGCATTTATTGTTTGTAGATTTTTTGGTGGTGGCCATTCTGATTGGTGTGAGGTGATACCTCATTGTAGTTTTGATTTCCATTTCTCTAATGATTAGTGATGTTGAGCATCCTTTCATGTGTTTGTTGGCAATCTGTATATCTTCTTTGGGGAAATGTCTATTTAGGTCTTCTGCGCATTTTTGGATTGGGTTGTTTGTTTTTTTGATATTGAGCTGCAAGAGCCGCTTGTAAGTTTTGGAGATTAATCCTTTGTCAGTTGCTTCATTTGTAAATATTTTCTCCCATTCTGAGGGTTGTCTTTTCGTCTTGTTTATGGTTTCCTTTGCTGTGCAGAAGCTTTTAAGTTTCCTTGGTCCCATTTGTTTATTTTTGTTTTTATTTCCATTTCTCTAGGAGGTGGGTCTAAAAGGATATTGCTGTGATTTATATCATGGAGTGTTCTGCCTATGTTTTCCTCTAAAGTTTTATAGTTTCTGGCCTTACATTTAGGTCTTTAATCTATTTTGAATTTATTTTGTGTATGGTGTTAGGGAGTGTTCTAATTTCATTCTTTGACATGTAGCTGTCCAGTTTTCCCAGTACCACTTATTGAAGAGGCTGTCTTTTCTCCATTGTATATTCTTGCCTCCTTTATCAAAAATAAGGTGACCATATGTGTGTGGGTTTATACCTGGGCTTTCTATCCTGTTCCATTGATCTATATTTCTGTTTTTGTGCCAGTACCATACTGTCTTGATTACTGTAGCTTTGTAGTATAGTCTGAAGTCCAGGAGCCTGATTCCTCTAGCTCCGTTTTTCTTTCTCAAGATTGCTTTGGCTATTTGGGGTCTTTTGTGTTTCCATATAAATTGTGAAACTTTTTGTTCTAGTTCTGTGAAAAATGCCATTGGTAGTTTGATAGGAATTGCATTGAATCTGTAGATTGCTTTGTGTACTATAGTCATTTTCACAATGCTGATTCTTCCAATCCAAGAACATGGTATATCTCTCCATCTGTATCATCTTTAATTTCTTTCATCAGTGTCTTAAAGTTTTCTAGTACAGGTCTTTTGTCTCCTTAGGTAGCTTTATTCCTAGGTATTTTATTCTTTTTGTTGCAATGGTAAATGGGGGTGTTTCCTTAATGTCTCTTTCAGATTTTTCACCATTAGTGTATAGGAATGCAAGACATTTCTGTGCATTAATTTTGTATCCTGCTACTTTACCAAATTCATTGATTAGCTTTAGTAGTTTTCTGGTAGCATCTTTAGGATTCTCTATGTATAGTACCATGTCATCTGCAAACAGTGACAGCTTTACTTCTTCTTTTCCAATTTGGATTCCTTTTATTTCTTTTTCTTCTCTGATGGTTGTGGCTAAAACTTTCCAAACTATGTTGAATAAGAGTGGTGAGAGTGGGCAACCTTGTCTTGTTCCTGATCTTAGTGGAAATGGTTTCAGTTTTTCAGCATTGAGAATGATGTTGGCTGTGGTTTGTCATATATGGTCTTTATTATGTTGAGGTAAGTTCCCTCTATGCCTACTTTCTGGAGGGTTTTTATCATAAATGGGTGTTGAATTTTTTTGAAAGCTTTTTCTGCATCTGTTGAGATGATCATATGGTTTTTCTCCTTCAATTTGTTAATATGGTGTATCACATTGATTGATTTGCATATATTGAAGAATCCTTGCATTCCTGGAATAAACCCCACTTGATCATGGTGTATTATCCTTTTAATGTGCTGTTGGATTCTGTTTGCTAGTATTTTGTCGAGGATTTTTGCATCTATGTTCATCAGTGATATTGGCCTGTAGTTTTCTTTCTTTGTGACATCCTTGTCTGGTTTTGGTATCAAGGTGATGGTGGCCTCGTAGAATGAGTTTGGGAGTGTTCTTCCCTCTGCTATATTTTGGAAGAGTTTGAGAAGGATAGGTGTTAGCTCTTCTCTAAATATTTGATAGAATTCGCCTGTGAAGCCATCTGGTCCTGGGCTTTTGTTTGTTGGAAGATTTTTTTTTTTTTTTGCGGTATGCGGGCCTCTCACTGTTGTGGCCTTTCCCGTTGCGGAGCACAGGCTCCGGACGCGCAGACTCAGTGGCCATGGCTCACCGGGCCCAGCTGCCCCGAGGCATGTGGGATCTTCCCGGACCGGGGCACGAACCCGTGTTCCCTGCACTGGCAGGCGGACTCTCAACCACTGCGCCACCAGGGAAGCCCTTGTTGGAAGATTTTTAATCACAGTTTCAATTTCAGTGCTTGTGATTGGTCTGTTTATATTTTCTATTTCTTCCTGGAAGGTTGTGCATTTCTAAGAATTTGTCCATTTCTTCCAGGTTGTCCATTTTATTGGCATAGAGTTGCTTGTAGTAATCTCTCATGATCCTTTGTATTTCTGCAGTGTCAGTTGTTACTTCTCCTTTTTCATTTCTAATTCTGTTGATTTGAGTGATCTCCCTTTTTTTCTTGATGAGTCTGGCTAATGGTTTACAATTTTGTTTATCTTCTCAAGGAATCAGCTTTTAGTTTTATTGATCTTTGCTATTGTTTCATTCATTTGTTTTTCATTTATTTCTTCTCTGATCTTTATGATTTCTTTCCTTCTTCTAACTTTGTGGTTTTTTTGTTCTTCTTTCTCTAATTGCTGTAGGTATAAGGTTAGGTTGTTTATTTGAGATGTTTCTTGTTTCTTGAGGTAGGATTGTATTGCTATAAACTTCCATCTTAGAACTGCTTTTGCTGCATCCCATAGGTTTTGGGTCATCGTATTTTCATTGTCATTTGTTTCTAGGTATTTTTTAATTTCCTCTTTGATTTCTTCAGTGATCTCTTGGTTATTAAGTAGTGTATTGTTTAGCCTCCATGTGTTTGTAATTTTTACAGATTTTTTCCTGTAATTGATACCTAGTCTCATAGCATTGTGGTCAGTAAAGATACGTGATATGATTTCAGTCTTGTTAAATTTACCATGGCTTGATTTTTGACCCAAGATATGATCTGTTCTATAGAATGTTCCATGAGCACTTTAAAAGAAACTGTTCTGTTGTTTTTGGATGGAATGTCTTATAAATATCAATTAAGTCCATCTTGTTTAATGTATCATTTAAAGGTTGTATTTTCTTGTTTATTTTCATTTTTGATGATCTGTCCGTTGGTGAAAGTGGGGCGTCAAAATCCCCTACTATGATTGTGTTACTGTCAATTTTCCCTTTTATCTGTTAGCATTTGCCTTATATATTGATGTGCTCCTATGTTGAGTACATAACTTAAAAGCTTTTCCACAGCAAAGGAAAACATAAACAAGATGTGTATATACTTTTGATAGTCAGGGCGTAACTGGGAATTGGGAGGTAGAAATGCAGATTGTGGAGGAGGGGAAGTGATGCTCTAACACAGTGGTGCTTGACAGTGAGAATCTTGTTCCGAATGAGCCCTTGGCTTTACCCACTACAAGGGCCACTGGCCAACTTTCCTCTTAAAGATTCCCAGCCTACTTTTCAATTATTTCCTCAGTCCCTCCCATTTGCAGCCTGCTCATAACTCCTTAAATACCAATTCATGAGTTTTGCAGAACAGGTCAGTTTCCTCTTTGTCTCTTGGCCTGTTTGGCTTATGCCTAAAGAGTCCTGTCTTATACTCACATAAGCCCATGAAGGCGCCTTCCTCCACAAGAACAGTTCTTTCTCAGAGAGGAATTCTCTGTTCAGCTCCTAATGTAACTGTGCCTTCTGCCTGAGACGCTCTTTATTGCAGTGTTCAGTTTACTTGTGCGTCTCTGTCACTAAATGAAAGCTTTGAACATAACATTTAGCTTTTGCAGGATCTTGGATCCCCAGCGACCAGCTCAGAGTATGATAATTAATGCTTGATTAGTAAGTGAAGACTGATGGTTCTCCACTTATTAGAGGCATCTATTAGAGGGTACCATTTGATCTCACATAAATTTCTTTCTTTTGGTACTCAAAACAGACATAAGTACGATGGAAGTTATCTTGGCCTAATAGCCTACTTGGTTTTATTACTTCCACTAGATAAGACCTGGCTTATCCAGGAGAACGTCTCAGTAGCCATCACAGCATTCAACTATAAACTATCTTGAGACAGATTGTATATTACCTGCAACCAAAACCATGCTTGGGAAAGGCTCTTTGGCTGGAACCATTGCTGGTAAAAGAATCTGGGGCAAACATCTTTTCTTCGTTGTCTTGCTTCTTAATTGAAGAACATGCCAGTGATTTGACTGTTCTTTGAGCTTCTAGAATTCCATGATTTGGATGTTTTTTCCCAGCTTTCCAAGGATCATTTGCAGCTAACAAATGAGTTGGTGAGGAAATGGAATAGCGTCTAACAATCATGACATTGCCTGTACAGGAGACACAAAATTCAAGTTTAAAAATTCTACTTTTAATGACATCCACAAATGGAAGATTGTGTTGGTAGTAAATACTTCATTGAAACTAACTAACCAAAGCTGTTGTTTTTAGATTATTATTTTTTTGCATAAAAGACATTCATTCATTGATTTATTTTGCAAATTATTGAGCGCCAGCCATGAGCCAGGTGTTTTTTTAAGAGATGGGGTGTGGGAGTGAACAACACAGAATTCTTGCCTGCATAAAATTCTCGTGTGGCTGACAGATGATAAACAAACAATATATGATAAAATTCAGATAGTGGTAGGTTCTAGGAAGACAAATCAAGCTGATGAGGGCTAGGGGATAGAGGCAGATGAGGGAGGGGGTCTGGAGGCTATTTAAATAGTGTGGTCAGGGAAGACCTTCCTGAGAACATAGGATATGAACAGAGAGCTGGACATATAGAGATAATAAGACACGATTTTAAAATGCAAAGAACATGAATTTCTAGACATGCAGCTCTGGAAGTTCTCCTCATTCTAGAAGAAGGTGCTCATCCACAGCCCCTCATCACTTGAATAGCCACAAAAAATTGAACTGGCTGCTCCCAACTGTCCTGAAATGTGTGTGTTGGCTTTAGTTAGGACAGTTGTTATGAGGATGCCTGTCGAATGAGAGATGAAAGCAAGGCAGACACATGGAAAGAAGTAAAGATGCCTTGGGACTTCCCTGGTGGTCCAGTGGTTAAGACTCCGCCCTTCCACTGCAGGGGGCATGGGTTCCATCCCTGGTCGGGGAATTAAGGTCCTGCATGCCACAAGGCACGGCCAAAAAATTAAAAAAAAAAAAAAAAAGTAGTAGTAAAGATGCCTTCTGTGGGAAACAGGAGTTCTCCTGAGAGAGACTGAGAGATTTATGGCTTTAGTTTCTGAGGGCTTCCAACCCAATTTCTGTCCATAAAGGTCTGCTAATAAACTCTTTCCTTGAGGTAAATCCTATCTCCTTTCCTTGTAATGAAAGCACCTTGAATAAAAGAGCTTTATTTTAGGGAGTCTTGATTTGTCTGCGTCTCACTTCTAACACTGTGCTAACTGACCTGGGGCCTGTCATTCAACCTCTACTTAGGCATCTAGCTATTACCCCTGGGGTTAATGACACTGACCTCAAGGGTTAGTTGCCATTTTCTGGAGCACTTAGCGAACGTTGGTTGAATCTTTATTCTTTCTCATCATAGCTTTGTCATTAACGAGCATGAAGGTATAAGAAAGTGCAGCATCGTGTTTAGGTTTTCAGAGGGCTGGAAGCACAATTTTCTCTTTTTGAAGTTTGTGGCCTGTGTCTGCAGAGCACAGACAGCAAATTATATAGCCATTACAAAAAGTGGAGGCTGCCCTGGCTTTTCATAGTTTGGAAGAGCAGAAGGTCATTTTTTTTTTTTTTTTTTTTTTTTTTTTTTGCGGTGCGTGGGCCTCTCACTGTTGTGGCCTCTCCTGCTGCGGAGCACAGGCTCTGGACGTGCAGGCTCAGCGGCCATGGCTCACGGGCCTAGCTGCTCCGTGGCATGTGGGATCTTCCCGGACCGGGGCATGAACCCGTGTCCCCTGCATCGGCAGGCGGACTCTCAACCACTGCGCCACCAGGGAAGCCCAGAAGGTCATATTTTAAGCAAGAGTTTGTGGGGGAGTTTAAGTTCAAATCTATCTGAAGTAATTAACTGCAAATACTATTCATGAATTATCTTTGAACACTTCTTTTGGCCATGATATATCACTTTTATAATTATCTAAAAACAGGTTTATGACTATTGACAAACATACAAGTTTCTGTTTAAGTGGATTATAAAACAATATCTCTATACCAAATGGTAGGAAAGTACAACAGAGGAAATTATATTTATAATAGCGAAGTTTATTGTTTGGGACCTTTACTCCAGCTTGACAGATCAGCATATAGGCTTTTGGTTTATGTCCCTGGATCACAAATAATCTGTATCCTTTAGTTTCTTATCAATAAAAGGGAAAGAATATTCCACAGAGCATCACAGGGTCATTAGCACCAATTCGAAGATTGCTTTCAAATGCACTTTATTTGCCAGCAAAGGGTATGAGCAGATTGAAGGGAATGCTGGAGTTTCTCTGTAAAGAATTCCTTCTTGCATCTTCTTTGTAGCAGATTATCTCTTCCCTAAAAGAGCCTAGGTGAGATTGCAAAGGGCAGGAGGGGTGAGGGCAACATCCCTGTAATGGACGGGTTGGATTTCATACCTACCAAATGCTGGCACACTCTTACATATATTTCCAGGAGAATTTAGTCTCAAGTGATCACTTCCAGGCCCCCCTTAATTGTTCCTTCTTAAAGTGAGACACACTTCTGATTTTGTATTGTTCCTTCTCAAAGAATGGGTTTATATTACTTTGTTTTCAAGAGGATCAGACAAGCTGCTTAATCTCTCTGGGTCTTGTAGCCTCAACAGTAAGAAAAGGGGATGAGCTCTAAATCTCCTCCCTAGCAGCACATTTCTGGCATTCAGTTGCAAGTATGAATTTTGATTGATATCAGCAATATCTTACTGACTGCTAATAAAAAACTTAAACTTAAGTCAAATAATATTTTTCCGACCTATCCAATGATATGACGACAACTGCTACCAAGTAACTCATGCTGGGTCTTACTTGTGCTACCTCATTTAATCGTCTCAGCAGCCCTATGAGATAGATTCTATCACTTTCTCCATTTTACAAATGAGGAGAGTGATCATAAAACATGTCACATTCATAGAATCATAGAATTTTATAGCTGGAAGAGGCCTTGGAAGGCATCTAACCCATTCATTTTTACTCGACAATGCTAAGATCAGGAATTTTATGTGAGCTACCCAGCACTGACCAACTATTACAAAACTGGTACTACAACCCAGGTTTCTTCATGCTCAGGCCAATGTTCCTTCTACTTATATCACTTTCATAATAGAACATCACATGTAAGACACACATAAATATCACTTACATTAACTCAACTGGGCTTCTAAGCACAAATTTAAATCATATTTCCTTCTTTGTTTTATTGGTGCAACTGGCAGGAGTTCCCCAAATGTCACCAAATGTTTTTCACTAGTCCTTTTCCAACTTAATGCTTATATTCTTATTGGAGGTCACCATTCAGTGGCTGAAAATGTATATTATCAGTTGTGTATTTAGCTCTTAATAATATTCAAACCTCCTTTAAATTTGATCGCATTCAGGCCCTGAATTCAGGGTTTAAAGGGTAATACTCTTTGTTCTTTAACCAGTTTAGTGCTTGTTTTAGAATAGCACTAGGTATACTGAGGCCCAAATTACTTTTGCATTAGGACAAGCATCATGAAAAATAGATTTGAAGGAGTTGTTTACCTTCGGAGTAAGGCAGTTGTCTTCAATTGGGAGAAATGTTGTCTTCCAGGTGACATTTGGAATGTCTGAAGACATTTTTGATGGTCATAACTGAAGGGGGAGAGGCAGGTACTACTAGTGTTTAGAAGCCAGGAAAAACTGCTGAACATCCTTCAATGTCCGAGACAAACTGCTATAATACAGAGTTATTCAGTCCAAATGTCAAGAATTTAGAGGTGGAGGAAGCCTGGGGAAGGATATACTACACATGTCCATATCTTTTTTTTTTTTTTTCACCAGGAGAAGGTCTAACTTCCTTATAGGTTACTCTTTCAGATTTACTAAATAACCAACAGACAGAATAACTCAGATGCAGATTTGTTCTTGACAACAAGGGAAAAGACTGTGATCGGAATCTGTTCCCAGCTTTGAAATACAGGGACCCATACTAGAAAGAGACCTCTTTAACAGAAAAAAACCAGCTGGCAATAGAACATGTCCAATTGCCAAGCTGTTCAGCGCCTCTAAATGGCATTGCCTGAATCTTTTGACAGAGGATATTAAGCGCTTTGAGTATTTAATTATGTATATCAATTTTATTTGAAAATACTGTATGTAGGCAAGCACTCATTTAAATGAAGAATGTATTTTTTCACTCTCCTGATTTCTGACTTAATGTATAATCCTCACAGTCAAAATTCTTTCCCATAAAGGGTGAGAGATTTGATTCTTTTAGAATATATCATTGCCTTTTATTCTTGAAGTCTTCAACCTGTATAGTAAGTTGAATTATGTGCAACATATGTTCATAAAGGACAGTAAAAATTTTGTAAAATACGGATAAGAAATAATACCTACCATTTGTTGTGTGTTTGCCAGGTGCTATACCAAGCACTTAGTTTATCATTAAAGTCAATCCTCACAACCATGTAAGATAGGTACTATAACACTTCCAAATGAACAAAATGAGGGTTAAAGATTTCTCAGAGCTAGCTCTAAATCAAGTGGCTAACTGGTGTCAGATCACTGGCAACCGTATTTGTCTGATTCTAATATCCATATACTTAACTATTATGCAATACTGTTCTAGGTTAATAAGTGAGCACGCCATTTGACACGTACCCATTTGGTGTTCCATTATGTAGCATTTAAATGCTTGAAGTCAAGAAAGGAAAAAAAGCATTACTTCTAATATGACTGATTTCCACAAATCTGTCATCCTTATCTTTCCAGGACTATCTGGAGATAGTTTCAATGTTGTTAAAATATGTTGCTTGAAGATGCTAAAGAAATTTTTTCCCTAGGGATTCAAAGCTAATCTACCAGGAGAAAAAGGATGGAACTCACCACTGTAATACCAAATTACACAGTTATGTCAGAGGCACAATAAACCTACTATTTAGGAGATATTTGCAAAGGTGAGCACAGCCCAAAAGAGCTATGGACATACGGTACCTTGGTGTTCCCTCACAGCTGGAGCCGTACCAGTGGAAACACCACCATGAAAGGCTGCTGGAGATTGTCCAGGCACTTCTGCAAGTTTACTGAGGTCTGTGACTTCCTCCTCCTTCTCATCTCCTGATTTCCCCCCTAAACCTGGGGTTCTCTGACTACTTGAAGTCAGTTTCATCCGGAGGGCTTGATTCTCTTTCTCCAGCTTATTGATCTCTGCCTGCATTTCCTGGATAACTCTCATGAGCTGGATATTTGCTTCCATTGCCTCTTTTCAGGTTGCTCTGGTTTGTTCCTTTAGGGAGACAGATCAACATTTGCTCATGAACCAAATGCACAATCTACTCAGTGGAGCAAGTTGATCCCACCCATAAACCTTCCTGAACAATAGGTGTCACTCTTCTCTATGCCATCTTTCAGCATCTGGGGAGTTAGGCTGTCTAGGGAGGTAAAGGATCTCCATGACTTATTCATTCTGGGTTTTGTTTTTCAGAACAGAGCTTTTCTTTGTATCTTTCATTTCATATCAATCCACAGTTCTAGAATATTGCTTTGTGTCTGCAGAGGATACTCCAGAAATTTCCAGTGAGGAACAGAGTTTCTTGCTTCTGTCATGAACTCACCATCCTACCAGCCACTCAAGTTTTTTCTCTGTTGCTATTTCTGGGATCAGACGTCTCATAGAATCACTGACTGGCACGAGCACATCAAAACTGGCACATAAGAATTATTCCTTGTCTTCTCTGTAAAATATATCATAGTTCTGTACTTTTTGGGTAAATTATTAATTTTGACACCTCTTGATTAAGGGTAACTAGCAGAGGAAGTCATATGAATTGCAGTGAGATTATTTAAATGAGATGTTGATAATTATACCTAAATCCCTTAAGATAATTTCAAGGACCAGATAATTACTTCTCAGTAGGTTTCTATCTTATAAGCAATTTTGCTGTTATTTGGTTTCAGAGTGTTTGCTTGGGCAAATACTGCCCAGAGCTATTTTGGGAATGTAAGAAGATACAGGTTAAACATTAATCTTGAATGAGAAGAACACGCAATAGTTAACAGCTTCCATTACCTATTTCCTGAAGAGGTTTCTTTGTTGGGAATGAAAAGTACGAATCTTAGATAACATATTCTCTATAACCACTTGGAAATTCAATTCATGTTTAAACATGAATGTCTTTTTGCAATAGAGTAAAAATGATCAGATAATTTTTCATGGTGATAGTTTTCCCTGCGCATTTATTCCCTTATGTTTTTATGTATATTGATGTGTTTTTTTTTGCTTATCCTAATAAATAGGATAGGCAGGTTGATTGATCCAAGGCCGTAGGTGAGAGTGATTGGAGAAAGTATTACTCCTTTTTTATTCATACTGAATTATTATATGTATTTAAATTTTATGAAGTGTTTACTAAAAAGTCAGTCTAAAAAAACAATGTGGCTGTTTTGATATACTACTTCTATTTGTATTTAAATGAATTTCAGTAAACTTTTGTGTGCCAAACTGGCTAGAAGCTATGGAAGTGGCTGTGGAAATATGGAATATGGAGTAAGATGAGTCTTAAAGGTCATCCAGTCCAACCACCTACCAGATATTCAAATCTGTTCCACAACATCTCTGTAATGGATTATTGACCCTATATTTAAGTATTTCCCCTGTAGGAAAGTCCCCTTCCTACCAAGGTATACTACTTACTTTTTTTTTTTTTTTTTTTTTTTTTTTTTAAATGTAAGTTTTTTTTTTTTTTTAAACATCTTTATTGGGGTATAATTGCTTTACAATGGTGTGTTAGTTTCTGCTTTATAACAAAGTGAATCAGCTGTACATATACATATGTTCCCATATGTCTTCCCTCTTGCGTCTCCCTCCCTCCCACTCTCCCCATCCCACCCTTCCAGGCTGTCACAAAGCACCGAGCTAATATCCCTGTGCCTTGCGGCTGCTTCCCCCCAGCTATCTACCTTACTACGTTTGTTAATGTGTATATGTCCATGACTCTCTCTGGCCCTGTCAAAACTCACCCCTCCCCCTCCCCATACCCTCAAGTCCGTTCTCCAGTAGGTCTGCGTCTTTATTCCTATCTTACCCCTAGGTTCTTCATGACATTTTTTTCCCTTAAATTCCATATATATGTGTTAGCATACGGTATTTGTCTTTTTCTTTCTGACTTACTTCACTCTGTATGACAGACTCTAGGTCTATCCATCTCATTACAAATAGCTCAATTTCATTTCTTTTTAAGGCTGAGTAATATTCCATTGTGTATATGTGCCACATCTTCTTTATCCATTCATCCGATGATGGGCGCTTATGTTGTTTCCATGTCCTGGCTATTGTAAATAGAGCTGCAATGAACATTTTGGTACATGACTCTTTTTGAATTTTGGTTTTCTCAGGGTATATGCCAAGTAGTGGGATTGCTGGGTCATATGGTAATTCTATTTGTAGTTTTTTAAGGAACCTCCATACTGTTCTCCACAGTGGCTGAACCAATTCACATTCCCACCAGCAGTGCAAGAGTGTCCCCTTTTCTCCACACCCTCTCCAGCATTTATTGTTTCTAGATTTTTTGATGATGGCCATTCTGACTGGTGTGAGATGATATCTCATTGTAGTTTTGATTTGCATTTCTCTAATGATTAATGATGTTGAGCATTCTTTCATGTGTTTGTTGGCATTCTGTATATCTTCTTTGGAGAAATGTCTATTTAGGTCTTCTGCCCATTTTTGGATGGGGTTGTTTGTTTTTTTGTTATTGAGCTGCATGAGCTGCTTGTAAATTTTGGAGATTAATCCTTTGTCAGTTGCTTCATTTGCAAATGTTTTCTCCCATTCTGAGGGTTGTCTTTTGGTCTTGGTTATGGTTTCCTTTGCTGTGCAAAAGCTTTGAAGTTTCATTAGGTCCCATTTGTTTATTTTTGTTTTTATTTCCATTACTCTAGGAGGTGGGTCAGAAAGGATCTTGCTGTGATTTATGTCATAGAGTGTTCTTCCTATGTTTTCTTCTAAGAGTTTGATAGTTTCTGGCCTTACATTTAGGTCTTTAATCCATTTTGAGCTTATTTTTGTGTATGGTGTTAGGGAGTGATCTAATCTCATACTTTTACATGTACCTGTCCAGTTTTCCCAGCACCATTTATTGAAGAGGCTGTCCTTTCTCCACTGTACATTCCTGCCTCCTTTATCAAAGATAAGGTGTCCATATGTGCGTGGGCTTATCTCTGGGCTTTCTATCCTGTTCCACTGATCTATCTTTCTGTTTTTGTGCCAGTACCATACTGTCTTGATTACTGTTGCTTTGTAATATAGTCTGAAGTCAGGGAGCCTGATTCCTCCAGCTCCTTTTTTCGTTCTCAAGATTGCTTTGGCTATTCGGGATCTTTTGTGTTTCCATACAAATTGTGAAATTTTTTGTTCTAGTTCTGTGAAAAATGCCAGTGGTAGTTTGATAGGGATTGCATTGAATCTGTAGATTGCTTTGGGTAGTAGAGTCATTTTCACAATGTTGATTCTTCCCATCCAAGAACATGGTATATCTCTCCATCTATTTGTATCATCTTTAATTTCTTTCATCAGTGTCTTATAATTTTCTGCATACAGGTCTTTCGTATCCTTAGGTAGGTTTATTCCTAGATATTTTATTCTTTTTGTTGCAATGGTAAATGGGAGTGTTTTCTTGATTTCACTTTCAGATTTTTCATCATTAGTATATAGGAATGCCAGAGATTTCTGTGCATTAATTTTGTATCCTGCTACTTTACCAAATTCATTGATTAGCTCTAGTAGTTTTCTGGTAGCGTCTTTAGGATTCTCTATGTATAGTATCATGTCATCTGCAAACAGTGACAGCTTTACTTCTTCTTTTCCGATTTGGATTCCTTTTATTTCCTTTTCTTCTCTGATTGCTGTGGCTAAAACTTCCAAAACTATGTTGAATAAGAGTGGTGAGAGTGGGCAACCTTGTCTTGTTCCTGATCTTAGTGGAAATGCTTTCAGTTTTTCACCATTGAGGATGATGTTTGCTGTCGGCTTGTCATATATGGCTTTTATTATGTTTAGGAAAGTTCCCTCTATGCCTACTTTCTGGAGGGTTTTTATCATAAATGGGTGTTGAATTTTGTCGAAAGCTTTCTCTGCATCTATTGAGATGATCATATGGTTTTTCTCCTTCAATTTGTTAATATGGTTTATCACATTGATAGATTTGCGTATATTGAAGAATCCTTGCATTCCTGGAATAAACCCCACTTGATCATGGTGTATGATCCTTTTAATGTGCTGTTGGATTCTGTTTGCTAGTATTTTGTTGAGGATTTTTGCATCTATGTTCATCAGTGATATTGGCCTGTAGTTTTCTTTCTTTGTGACATCCTTGTCTGGTTTTGGTATCAAGGTGATGGTGGCTTCGTAGAAGGAATTTGGGAGTGTTCCTCCCTCTGCTATATTTTGGAAGAGTTCGAGAAGGATAGGTGTTAGCTCTTCTCTAAAAGTTTGATAGAATTCACCTGTGAAGCCATCTGGTCCTGGGCTTTTGTTTGTTGGAAGGTTTTTAATCACAGTTTCAATTTCAGTGCTTGTGATTGGTCTGTTCATATTTTCTATTTCTTCCTGATTCAGTCTTGGCAGGTTGTGCATTTCTAAGAATTTGTCCATTTCTTCCAGATTGTCCATTTTATTGGCATAGAGTTGCTTGTAGTAATCTCTCATGATTTTTTTTATTTCTGCAGTGTCAGTTGTTACTTCTCCTTTTTCATTTCTAATTCTATTGATTTGAGTCTTCTCCCTTTTTTTCTTGATGAGTCTGGCTAGTGGTTTATCTATTTTGTTTATCTTCTCAAAGAACCAGCTTTTAGTTTTATTGATCTTTGCTATTGTTTCCTTCATTTCTTTTTCATTTATTTCTGATCTGATTTTTATGATTTCTTTCCTTCTGCTAGCTTTGGGGTTTTTTTGTTCTTCTTTCTCTAATTGCTTGAGGTGCAAGGTTAGGTTGTTTATTCGAGATGTTTCCTGCTTCTTAAGGTGGGCTTGTATTGCTATAAACTTCCCCCTTAGAACTGCTTTTGCTGCATCCCATAGGTTTTGGGTCGTTGTGTCTCCATTGTCATTTGTTTCTAGGTATTTTTTTATTTCCTCTTTGATTTCTTCAGTGATCACTTCATTATTAAGTAGTGTATTGTTTAGCCTCCATGTGTTTGTATTTTTTAAAGATCTTTTCCTGTAATTGATATCTAGTCTCATGGCGTTGTGGTCGGAAAAGATACTTGATACAATTTCAGTTTTCTTAAATTTACCAAGGCTTGATTTGTGACCCAAGATATGATCTATCCTGGAGAATGTTCCATGAGCACTTGAGAAAAATGTGTATTCTGTTGTTTTTGGATGGAGTGTCCTATAAATATCAATTAAGTCCATCTTGTTTAATGTATCATTTAAAGCTTGTGTTTCCTTATTTATTTTCATTTTGGATGATCTGTCCATGGGTGAAAGTGGGGTGTTAAAGTCCCCTACTATGAATGTGTTACTGTTGATCTCCCCTTTTATGGTTGTTAGTATTTGCCTTATGTATTGAGGTGCTCCTATGTTGGGTGCATAAATATTTACAATTGTTATATCTTCTTCTTGGATCGATCCCTTGATCATTATGTAGTGTCCTTCTTTGTCCCTTTTAATAGTCCTTATTTTAAAGTCTATTTTGTCTGATATGAGAATTGCTACTCCAGCTTTCTTTTGGTTTCCATTTGCATGGAATATCTTTTTCCATCCCCTTACTTTCAGTCTGTATGTGTCTCTAGTTCTGAAGTGGGTCTCTTGTAGACAGCATATATAAGGGTCTTGTTTTTGTATCCATTCAGCCAATCTGTGTCTTTTGGTGGGAGCATTTAGTCCATTTACATTTAAGGTAATTATCGATATGTATGTTCCTATTTCCATTTTATATATTGTTTTGGGTTCGCTACTATAGGTCTTTTCCTTCTCTTGCATTTCTTGCCTAGAGAAGTTCCTTTAGCATTTGTTGTAAAGCTGGTTTGGTGGTGCTGAACTCTCTCAGCTTTTGCTTGTCTGTAAAGGTTTTAATTTCTCCATCAAATGTGAATGAGATCCTTGCTGGGTAGAGTAGTCTTGGTTGCAGGCTATTCTCCTTCAGCACTTTCAGTATGTCCTGCCACTCCCTTCTGGCTTGTAGGGTTTCTGCTGAGAGATCAGCTGTTAACCTTATGGGGATTCCCTTGTGTGTTATTTGTTGTTTTTCCCTTGCTGCTTTTAATATGCTTTCTTTGTATTTAATTTTTGACAGTTTGATTAATATGTGTCTTGGCGTGTTTCTCCTTGTATTTATCCTGTATGGGACCCTCTGTGCTTCCTGGACTTGATTAACTATTTCCTTTCCCATATTAGGGAAGTTTTCAACTATAATCTCTTCAAATATTTTCTCAGTCCCTTTCTTTCTTTCTTCTTCTTCTGGAACCCCTATAATTCGAATGTTGGTGCGTTTCATGTTGTCCCAGAGGTCTCTGAGACTGTCCTCAGTTCTTTTCATTCTTTTTTCTTTATTCTGCTCTGCAGTAGTTATTTCCACTACTTTATCTTCCAGGTCACTTATCCGTTCTTCTGCCTCAGTTATTCTGCTATTGATCCTATCTAGAGTGATTTTAATTTCATTTATTGCATTGTTCATCGTTGCTTGTTTCGTCTTTAGTTCTTGTAGGTCCTTGTTAACTGTTTCTTGCATTTTGTCCATTCTACTTCCAAGATTTCGGATCATCCTTACTATCATTATTCTGAATTCTTTTTCAGGTAGATTGCCTATTTCCTCTTCATTTGTTAGGTCTGGTGGGTTTTTATCTTGCTCCTTCATCTGCTGTGTGTTTTTCTGTCTTCTCATTTTGCTTATCTTACTGTGTTTGGGGTCTCCTTTTTGCAGGCTGCACTTTCGTAGTTCCCGTTGTTTTTGATGTCTGTCTCCAGTGGCTAAGGTTGTTTCAGTGGGTTGTGTAGGCTTCCTGGTGGAGGGGACTAGTGCCTGTGTTGTGCTGGATGAGGCTGGATCTTGTCTCTCTAGTGGGCAGGTTCACGTCTGGTGGTGTGTTTTGGGGTGTCTGTGGCCTTATTATGATTTTAGGCAGCCTCTCTGCTAATGGGTGGGGTTGTGTTCCTGTTTTGCTAGTTGTTTGGCATAGGTTGTCCAGCGCTGTGGCTTGCTGGTCGTTGAGTGAAGCTGGGTGCTGGTGTTAAGATGGAGGTCTCTGGGATATTTCCACCGTTTAATATTATGTGGAGCTGGGAGGTCTCTTGTTGACCAGTGTCCTGAAGTTGGCTCTCCTACCTCAGAGGCAGAGCCCTGACTCCTGGCTGGAGCACCAAGAGCCTTTCATCCACACAGCTCAGAATAAAAGGGAGAAAAAGTAGGGAGAATTAGTAGAAGTATGAGTATAGAAAGAAGGAAAGGAGGAAAGGAAGGAAGGAAGAAAGAAGCAAAGAAGGAAAGAAAGGAGGGAGGGAGGGAGGGAGGGAGGAAGGAAGGAAGGAGGGAAAGAAGGAAAAAAGACAGAAAGAAAGATGAAACAGTAAAAATAAAATAAAGTATAATATAGTTATTGAATTAAAAAATATTTAGAAAAAAAAAAAAAAAAAGGGACGGATAGAACCTTAGGACAAATGTTGGAAGCAAAGCTATACAGAGAAAATCTTACACAGAAGCATACACATACACCTTCACAAAAAGAGGTAAAGGGGGAAAAATCATAAATCCTGCTCCCTGAGACCACCTCCTCAATTTGGGGTGATTCGTTGTCTAAAGGAGGGAAGGAAGGAAGGAAAGAAAGAAAGAACGAAGGTAAAGTATAATAAAGTTATTACAATTAAACTTAATTATTAAGAAAAAGAATTTTTTAAAAAAAAGTCATGGACGGATAGAGCCCTAGGACAAATGGTGGAAGCAAGAGTATACAGACAGGATCTCACACAGAAGCATACACGTACACATTCACAAAAAGAGGAAAAGGGAAAAAAATCATAGATCTCGCTCCTAAATTCCACCTCTTCAATTTGGGATCATTCCTTGTCTATTCAGGTATTCCACAGATGCAGGGTATATCAAGTTGATTGTGGAGCTTTAATCCGCTGCTTCTGTGGCTGCTGGGAGAGATTTCCCTTTCTCTTCTTTGTTCTCACAGCTCACAGGAGCTCAGCTTTGGATTTGGCCCTGCCTCTGCGTGTAGGTCGCTGGAGGGCGTCTGTTTTTTCGCTCAGACAGGACGGGGTTAAAGGAGCCGCTGATTCGGGGGCTCCGGCTCACTCAGGCCGGGGGTTGGGGGATGGGGGAAGGAGGGGCACTGCGTGCGGGGCGGGCCTGCGGCTGCAGAGGCAGCGTGACGTTGCGGCAGAGGCCGGCGTGATGTTGCACCAGCCTGAGACCCGCCGTGCGTACTCCCGGGGAAGTTGTCCCTGGATCCCGGGAACCTGGCAGTGGCGGGCTGCACAGGCTCCGCGGAAGAGGGGTGTGGAGAGTGACCTGTGCTCGCACACAGGCCCCTTGGTGGCGGCAGCAGCAGCCTTAGCGTCTCCCGCCCGGCTCTGGGGTCCGCGGTTTTAGCCGCGGCTCGCGCCCGTCTCTGGGGTTTGCGCTTTCAGCCGCGGCTCGCGCCCGTCTCGGGGGCTCGCGCCCTCAGCCGCGGCTCGCGCCCGTCTCTGGGGTTCGCGCTTTTAGCCGCGGCTCGCGCCCGTCTCTGGAGTTCCTTTAAGCAGCGCTCTTAAACCCCTCTCCTCGCGCACCAGGAAACAAAGAGGGAAGAAAAAGTCTCTTGCCTCTTCGGCCGGTGCAGGCTTTTCCCCGAACTCCCTCCCGGCTAGTCGTGGTGCACTAACCCCTTCAGGCTATGTTCAAGCCGCCAACCCCAGTCCTCTCCCTGAGCTCCGTCCAAAACCAAAACCCGAGCCTCAGCTCGCAGCCCCGCCCGCCCCGGCGGGTGAGCAGACAAGCCTCTCGGGTTGGTGAGTGCCGGTCGGCACCGATCGTCTGTGCAGGAATCTCCCCGCTTTGCCCTCCGCACCCGTCGCTGTGCACTACTCCGCGGTCCCGATACTCCCCCCTCTGCCTCCCGCAGTCTCCGCCCGCGGAGGGGCTTCCTAGTGTGTGGAAACTTTTCCTCCTTCACAGCTCCCTCCCACTGGTGCAGGTGCCGTCCTTATTCTTTTGTCTCTGTTTTTTCTTTTGCCCTACCCAGTTACGTGGGGAGTTTCTTGCCTTTTGGGAGGTCTGAGGTCTTCTGCCAGCCTTCAGTAGGAGTTCTGTAGGAGTTGTTCCACGTGTGGATGTATTTCTGGTGTATCCGTGGGGAGGAAGGTGATCTCCGCGTCTTACTCTTCCGCCATCTTCAAGGTCCCCTCTACTTACTTTTTAATTAAAATTATTTACTTGACCAAAAATTGGCCTCCATGTAGCTTGTTCCCAGTTCTTCTCTTTAGAGAGGTTATGTGACAAGCCTAATCCTTGTTTTAATGAAAATTCTTATTCCATCATGTACTAATGAGTCTCTGTTCACCAGAAGGAACATCCCAATTTTTTCAACTGTTTGTCAGCTAATGTGGGTTCATGGACCTTGGCCGCTCTCTTTGAACATGTTTCCATTTGTAGAAAGACCTCTTGAACTAGGATGTCCAGGTCTAAATGCATTCTCCTGAAGGCATCTGACTAGCCTGGAGTATACTGGCATAGCTTCTGTAAAGTCAAGTCTTCTGTAGAAAATATTCCGTAAAATTGGGCAGTAAAGACCATTCTTGAAATTGTATTCACTGCAACAAAGCAGGAATTGTATAACTGTTGAAACTGACAAAATAGTTATTATTTATAGACAATTTGATATCTAGAAAGTCCAAGAAAGTGAATAAAAAATTTTATTTTGTAATCTACTCCTATGTTACAAAATAAATATTTAAAAATCAGTAGTTTTCCAAAGTACTATTAATAACTATATAGAATAAAATAATTGAAAAGTATTCCACTAACAATAGGCTCCCCACCTATAAAATCACTCAGGAATTGTCTTTAAAAAGTTTGTAGAAAAAAATCTAGTATTTTACTGAGATAGAAAACTTAAGAAAATGGAGAATATGCTCTTGGTGAGAGGACTGTATATTTTAAGGAAATCGTAATTGAATCTCTAATTTATAGGTTTAGTGAAAGCACAAATTCTTTTTTTAAAAAAGAAATTGATGAAATCATTCTAAAGATCACCTGGAGACAATAGGCTTGAATTATGTGAAAATGAAGCGTATTTGTTGGGTCTTTGCCTTATTAAGTTATTCAATAGAGTATGAAGCTATAAAGATGAAAACAGCAAATACTGGTGAATTTGCGGGTAGGACAAAGTTACAGATAATTCCTAGAAGAAATAGAAATGGCCAAAAAATGTGAAAGAATCTCAATATCACTAGTAATTTTGCAAATTAAAGCAATGAAATGCTTTTTTAGGAAGGGCCTAACAAACTAGCAAAGATTTGGAAAAATGAATAAAATTAATGCAAATACTACTAATAAATGACATGTCTTTTTGATAAGCAGTTTTACAATAAGTATCAAGGATATTTAAAAAATTCTTCACTGTAGACCTTTAAATTCTACCTTCTAGACTCTACCTAAGAAAATAATTATATTTAAAGATTTTTATAAAAGGATGCTCATTGTGCATTACTTTAATAGCAAAACATTGGAAATAACCTGTGTCCAAAAGAGGAGAATAAATAAATAAATAAAATATGATAGAGCCTTAAAACATAATAGTATTCTGAAACTGGAAATGTTGAGTGAAAAAGTAGTATATATTATAGAGTAAAATCAAAACCATGTAAAAAGCATTAGAAAGAAATGCCCTTGAAAGGAAAACAATTCCTATCTCTTTGTGGTAAGATTTTGGATGATTTTTATTTACTCTTATATACTATAAGAATTTTAAAAAATCCTATAGTTACATGAAAGATTTCCATAATGAAAAAATTAGGTAATAAAAATAAATAATGTGAAAGAAATTTATTTAAATGATCTGACATTACGTTTTCTTGGGACTTTGTTGATGTTTGATTAAGTCAAATGACTAGTGAGAACTGGAATTTTTTTCTTACCAAATTAGCTTTAGTCTTTAATAGTTGTCATAGCAGTTTTAAAATTTGATATATGAGTGAAAGGTGTTCAGAATTAGTAAATTTTTATATAAATGCTAGGATTTATGGTTTTATAATTACTCATGATTCATTTCTAAGGGTGTGGATGGATGTCTTGTGTAATGGGACAGGCTGGGCTCAGAGAGTTCTGCTTTAGGAACTGACTTGTATAGTGGGGTAGATGGGGTATAGGGTCCTATAAGAAGGGCGGAGAAGTGGTGAGTGGGGTTTGAAGGAAAATTCCAACAGCATGCTCTGGGAAGTCCAAATGGCAAGAGGAAAAAAGTGTCTGAAGACCACTGCAGTAGCTGACAGGTAATAATCCAAGCAAGAAACTTGCTTGGGGATCCAGGCTGAAGGATGGCATAGCAGGGCGTTGTTGGCATGTAGAAGAGCTACGGCCACTGCCACTATGACTCCCTGATGGCACTTTAGGCCTTTTTCTTGAACTACCAAAATCAGGACTGTGAGCCCTTTTTCTAGAGCAGGGACCCTCAGACCCCTCAGCGTCACCTGGGAGTGCTTGCTTAAAATGCAGGTCTATAGGCCCAACCCTAGACCTGTTGGGACTCTCTTGTGGTAGATTTGGTAAATCACATTGTAAGAAGATCCCTAGATTATTCTTATGCGTACTTAAGTTTTACGACAATTGTTCTAGAACAGTAGCAGAAATTAAAAAAAACAATAGAAATAAAATGGAAGCTGCATACATCATTACAAATTTTCTAGTAGCCACATTAAAAAAGTAAAGAAAACAAATTAATTTTCATGTTTTCTTTAACACAGTAGCCCCAGGATATGATCATTTCAACATGCAAATAAATATAAAAATTGCTAATGAGATAGTTTACATAGTTTTTCTCACGCTGTCTTTAAAGTTCAGTGTGCATTTTACACTGAGAGCCTGTCACAATTCAGACACTAATTTTTCATTGGAAATACTTGATCTGTATTTAGATTTCATCAAACTGACAGTTGAAAAGGTAGATTTGCATGCCCAGGTGGTTCCAAACAAACATACTGAGACACACTTGGGTATCAGTCAGTCATCTGTAGAGCAGCCTCAGTGATCCTCCAGTTCAATGGGAGTAGAAGGCAAGTCCCCACATGGGTCACCCATGAGGTCTGATGTGATCCTGTCTTTGGCTCCGCTCTGATTTCATCTGCTACCAGTCCCTTGCTCCACCACTCTGCCCTAACCCCAGTCACACTGGCCTTTTTGGTTCCATAAACACTCCAGGCACATTCTTGCCTTACGACCCTGGTCCCAGCTGTCCCTGTGACTGAAAGTGCTTCCCCTTAGATATCCACACAGCTAATTCCCTCATCGTCTACACCAGCTAGTAAACCTCATGCCTCCAGCCTCCAGCGTGAGTTGACACTGTGGGAATGGAGTCAATCTTTGGCTTTTCCCACATTTGTGGGCAAAGGTTTAAAAAAGGAGCTTGAACTGCATTAGCACATCTGCTTTCCAGAGAATGGAGAGTTGGCACCAAGTGCCTTCCTTCCATCCATCTCAAATAGATGATGACACATCATGTCCTTTTTCTGGACATAAAATCGTGCCTTGCTAGAATATGGTGTGCAGGGTTGACATGTGGCTTCTTTATCTGTCAGAAACTTCAGTTTAATTCAGTGACAGAGGATGGGCAAGGTCAGATTAGAACTCAGGGATTTTGACTGCATTATCATCACTCGACCATGTGTGGAGGTACCCAAATGCCTTACCCTCTAAGACATAATAGAAAAATGTCACTTACATGAAATCTTGTCTCACTTTTCAAGCAGGCATACACTCTGCTAGTATAAATTATTTAAGCAGCTGCTCAGAAATTCTACTTTTGCAGCATTTGCTGAGAATTCACTTTGACCTTGAACTTGATATGTAGCTATTGTCACAGTGATTTCCCAGGTGACCGGAAGCATCTGGTGTTGCCATGAGCCCAGACTCAGGAGTGGATTTGACAGTCCGCCTTCTCGTCGTCTTTTTGACATCTGAGTACCACACAGTGGCAGAGCAGTCATGTGGAAAGGAAGGAGGAGATGAGAAGTTTTTGACGGGCACAGCATCCGTGAAATGCTGATAAGCTTATGAGAGGGATGTTTAAGAATGCCCTGGGTCAACTCAGTGCCCTGGGAGGTGATGAGCCACTTCCCTGTTCAGCCAGATGTGAGATGAGCTTGTCTTGGCCAGCTTTGTGTGCACGAAGAGACTTTCATGGAGACAATTATGAGAAAGAACATCCGCCGTCTGATAGACTGCCACTGTCCTGTGGTAAGTTTCCAATGAGAATAAGAATTTCAAGGTTTCCCTGAAACTGGCATATGTGCAAGAAATTTGAACTGATATAGTGGACAGGGCAGAGATCCTGGGTCCTAAGGACCTAACTCCTACTCTGCCACTATCTCATTATTAAATCTTACTCATAAAATAAAGGCAGGTAAAATAAATGAATGATATGAGGTGAACAACTAGTCAGCTCCAGCCATCGATTGCCATGAAGAAATGCACCTCTACTGTTTCTAGTTCTTTAGAATTTCTAAAAGGAGTTGGAATCCAGATATCATGAGAGATCTTTACACTTTTAAAGATGGGCAGCTAATTCAACCTTTCAAATATATTGTACAGACCCAACAAAACATGTTCGAGGGAATGGATACATTTTCTTGGTTTCCAATGTGTGTGGCTTCCAGGAGACAGAGTCCTTCTTCCCATGAGAAAATAAGGACCAGAAAAGTAATATAGCTTTCCAAGATCAACTTGCTCTAGTCAACATTTACTGAGGGCCAAGTTTAAGCCGCCAGCAGGATATCCTGTAAGGATCTAGCTTTATGTACTTTCAGCTGCAAGAGCAAGTTATTCCTCTTTTCTGAGCCTATATCTTTATCTGTAAAGGGAACATGAGGACAGTTACCTCCATGGGTCATTGTGAAGATTGAATGAATTTATAATGATAAATACTCAAGGGCTTTGAAGTTTTCAATACATGTTAGTTGAGTAACATCAGGTTTTAAAATTAAAGATTGCTGGTTGAATATTCTATCTTCTATCTAGCATTAGACAAGTAGGGAGAGGGCTTCATAGAGAGGGAGGATGGAGAACTGCAGGAGAATGAACCTATCTGCGGGGTTTGAGTCTAGCCTTGCCCTGGGTACTTGTATATCTGCAGACAGTTCCTCTCTGCTGAGCCCCGGTATTTTTAGTTTCATTAAAATCCCTTTTGGAATTTATGGATCAATTGGGAACAGTTAGCATCTTTACTATATTGAATCTTTATTATGACATTTATTCTGATCTACTTCTAAGTACTTCAAGAATGTTTTGTACTTATGTCCATGAAAGTCTTCCACTTATTTTATTGCATTATTGTTTCACTATCATAGCTCTAAATATTTTGTAATTCCTATTGTTCTCACCTCATTCATTTATTCAATGAATAGTTATTTACTTCTTACCATGTGCCAAGCCCCGTTCAAAGCACTGGACAATAGCTAGTGAACAAAAGAGATAGAAATCCTTACCTTTATGGAATGTATATTCTAGCTGGGAAGACAGCAAAGAAACACAATACGTAAGCAAAATGTAAAGCATGTGAGAAGAGATAAGGGCTTTGGAGAAAAATAAAGGGGCACAGAATGCCAGCCAGGTGAGGGCAGTGAGAGTTCAGTTTAAATTCATTTAAAAGCAGAGCAGGTAGGAAAGAAGTCACTGTAAAGGTGACCCGAAGAAAAGGAGGGAGAAAACCTTTGGGAAAAGTTTCAGTCATGTGAATGGAAAGAATAAAGGCACTGATGGAACTGTATTCTTGTTATGTTTGAGGGCAAGATTTGGATGGTATGCGAAATAGATGTAACACAGAGTCAGGAAGGTAGCGGGGAGCTAGATCATGAGGGCTCTGTAGGCTACTGGGTGGACTTTGGCTTATATTTCCAAATAATAAACTTTTAAGATCCATTCACATTTATTGTTATTGTTTATATATTTGGATTTGTTTCTATTTTTATTCTCTATTTGCAATTCTTTTTTCTTAGCTGCTATTTTCCCCTCTACCACTGTCATCAGATTGTTTAATAAACTTGCCTTAAGGTAACACAGATGCTGAAGAGCACAGCCTCTGAAAGCTCTGGGTTTGAGTTCTGGCTCTACCGCTTCCTAGCAATGTGACCTCGGGTCAGTTACCTAACTTCTCTGTGTCCTAGACTGAGATCTGTTGGAAATTCAGCTGTCAGCTGTTCTCTCATGGGGTAGTCGTGAAGATAGCTTCAAGCACTTCGAACAGTGGCAGCATATAGAAAATACTCAAAATGTGTTTGTTGCTCTTTTTGCTAGTTTGGAATCAAGTTTTGACTGTATTTCTATTCTTCTAACATTTAGCATTAATTTTTCAACATATTTTTTAATAACGTGCAAAGTTATGTAATATTTTTCTCCCCCTCTTGACCACCACTAAAACCGAAAGTCTTTAACTTTCACTTAAACATTTCTTATTTGTTATAGTTATTTTGAATTTGGTTTTGAAAAACATTCTTTGTTTTTTGCAATCATAAGATTATTAAATTTAACAATATGCTTTAACTTTTTCTGTAATTACCTTGTCTTTTTATGGGGGGGGTTAATCTTCCTTCTTACTTGCATTTTTAAAACCAATTCATTTAATGCAGGTCTATGAATATATAAACTATGTTCGTATAAATATCAGTAGATATGCTTTTATTTTATCCTCACTTGTGAATGAGGGTTTAGCTGGGTACAAAATTCTATAATATGTATAAGTCTTCTTGAAAATTCCCAGCCATAATTGTATGTCACTGAATTTTTTTTTCAAAACACCATCTATGAACTACAAGATCATGGAACAGTTCTGAACGCTACAGCAGAGAGATGCAGGTGTAATGATTTCAACACCCTGGATATTTTCTTTCTCCTATTTGCTTCCATTTTCTGTCTATGTAGGTTGTTGTCAATGGAACCAGACAGTGTAAACGTCATGGCTTGAATAACACCCATCAGCTATGAAGAAGTGTGGCCAGTATTTGTTCTCTGTGTTGATTCAACTTTTATGTCTCCAGTGAAATTGCCCCTATGAGGCATTTGTATGGACTCTCTGAATAAAGAGAAATTCATTTGTTCAGCAAAAAGTTAGCATTTTGAATACTTTGTTTGGTTGTCTTTCAGCCTCTATTGCTAATAAGTATGCTGTAAATTTAATTCTCATTTCTCTACAAGTAATTTTTTCTATTTCCTCTGGTAATTATTAGATGGTCTTTATAGTCTTTGATTTTTATGTATTTCATTAGGATATGAATTTATCACTATTTACCCTGCTCATGGTTCATCGTGAAGCTATGATCTGTTCACAAGCCTGTTGTGAAGACTGGATTACATGGCCTGGGCCCTGATTACCACTTCACCTTCATCTTCATGTCACTTTTTCCTCACTCACCATGTTATCCCCATACAGACCATTCTCAGATGTATGAAGGTCCTTCTTATCTCAGGGTCTTTACACATCTTGTTGCTTTTGGCTTGAAAACTCCATCCACATCTTCATCTGCAAATTCCTACCTATCTTCCTGGTGCCAGGTTAAGTACCGTTTCCTAGAGATGCCTCTTCCCATCCTCCTGTCCAGCTTAGGGGACCACAGCACGTCCCCTCACAAAACGCCGTACGTTTCCTTTGGAACGCTTATCAAAATGGTGATGAAAATTATTTCTTCTGTCTGCCCCTCCCCTTCTATTTTAAGCTCCGTGAAGGCAGGGGCCGGGCTTGTCTCGTTCATCATTGCATTCCCATTACTTGGCTGTGACGGTCCTGTCTTTTCAAGAAGTAAATGCCAAGGCAGGATAAGATGTAAGACGGATTTATTAGGGGAAATTCTTGTGAAGAATAAAGGGGAGCGCGGGGCAGAAATCTGCAGGGAAATTCAAGGAGAGAGGAAAGGAAGTGTGGGCTAGGAAGAGCGTTAGACCGCAGCATAATTGTGAGGAAATTTTGGCCAGGCCAACGGAAGTCCCCAGGCAAAAGTTTCTCCTTAGAGAAACTCTGTGTTGAGCAGAAGAATCCAGCACAAATTACCCTGCCGGGCTCAGCACTGACTGGGGCTACCCGGGGAAGCGGGGCTGGGGCAGGTTTGCTGCAGCCCCTCTAAGGGTGTGGAGGCTCAGCTGGGCAGCAGGACGACAACACCTCCCACAACAGGTTCTCATAGGGAAGGTCTGTGCGCATCCTTCTGTGGCCACCAGGCCAATGAGGTACTTGGAGTGAATTGAATGGTGGCCCCCAAAGGTACATCTGTATCTCAATTCCTGGACCCTGTGAACGTGTCGTTATTTGGAAAAAGGGTTCTTGCTCATATAATTAAATTAGGAATCTTGAGATGAGATTAGTAGACGCGTGAGGCTAGTGGCTGCTGTATTGGACGGTGGACAGTGCAGATATAACTTATCCATCATCCTGGAAGATTCTTTGAGCAATGCTGTTCTAGAGTAGTTTATTTATGTTAGGCAGTATGGTATGTGTGTACACGTGTGTGTGTGTGTGTGTGTGTGTGTGTGTGTGTGTGTGTGTACGTACTCACAGGCAAATCAATATAACCATATGGAAAGACTGCTTGAAAAATGCAAAATGATCTCTCTTAGCAATAGCCCTCAGTGCTGGTCAGGCTGGCCTCTACAGCAGGCAGTTCTTTTTTCCTGACCTGTACAACTTTCTTCCTCTCCTCCCCCCGTCCTTTCTCAACTTAGGTTGTATGTGTGTGTTTGCATGCTTGTGTTTTTAAACTCTCCTCTCTAAAAGTTACTGTCACAAAGAGCCACTGTGACTGATGGAGACCGTCTCATTTGATCTCCCAGGTGGGTCGGGCTGGAAAAAACCTGAAAATTATCTGTGAGCATCGATAATCTTCCTTATGATCATGTGATGATGACCTCAGGATCATCCACCCTTACGTTCAGCTCTGTGAAGATTACAGAGTCAGCGGAATGCTATGTCTTTCCAGGAGGCCATTACCCATAAGTTCTATCCTTAAGAGGAAAACCGTTCTAGAAATAGCAAAAAAGTGTGACCTGTTTAGCCACCCTTCTGCCTTATGAAGCCAATTTGCCAGAAATACGTGTGGTTTTTTAATGTTTCTCCTATTTTGTAGATGAAGAGAAATCTGTGGCTTTGCTGAACTTTGGTTACTATGAATTATTGACGAAATGGGACTTAAAAAATGTCCAGCTTCACTCAAAGTCCTGTGTAGCATGATGCCTCTACTTTGGCCTCATTAATTCTAATAGCATTAAACAGACTACAGCGTCTGCATCAGGGCCCCTTACTTTGGAAAAGATGATTCTTCTTCCCCCAAGAGGGTCCCATTCCATTGACTCGTGCTGCGCAGTGTTACAAAGTTTTTCTCTAGGACCAGCTTCTGCCATTAGAAGCACTGGAAGGTAGTGTCACCTGGACAGTTTACTTCTGCTACCAGTTCCTGGAGGTAATTGCATCCCTAGCCTTTGTGATGCCAATCTTTTGCTTATTAGCACTTTCTTTAATGAAGGATGGAGGCTGTATCGGTTATCTATAAATGTGCAGATGTGGGAAGGTTAAAACAAGGAGAATTGATTGAAACAGATTCCTAGAGGCCCTCCTCACTTCACAGACCCAGTTGATTAACTCAAGTGCTAATATCAAACTGCAGAGTTATTATCTGGAAAGGATGAACCAAAGGGGCTCTGAACTGGGCACACCAAGTTGAGAGTATGAATGCCACCCTGAGAACAGAGGATTAAGTGAGCATCTACTCACTGAATGGTGATGACACCAGAACTTTCTTTTTTTTGAAAAACAGGTTTATAACCTTTAGCTAAATATTCTCTGGTTTCTGGGACACTGACCAGCCCAACCAGGAAGATCTATAGATATTGTCAGTTGATGGTTCCTCTAAATGGAAACACAATTTCTCTCTCTTTTAGTCTCTGTCTCTCTTTCTCTCTCTCTCTCTCTCTCTCTCTCTCTCTCTCTCTCTCTCACACACACACACACACACACACACACACACACACTGAGTTTAATGCCAGCTTGTGTAGTACCTCGCTTTGAATATGAATGGATAGTAAATAGTTAACAATCAAGAAAATTATCTACCTTGAAAGACAAAGGCCAGAACAAGCAAATAGAATAAAAGTGCATAGGAAACAGAGGCAACACAGGGAGAAGAAGAAAATTTAGGCAAATAACTATAATTAATAATCCTGGAAAAGTATGTGAAGAATAGTATTCATGACACAAAAAGAGAATGTATATAAAAAGAGAACATTTAGAACAGTAAAGAACCTTTGAAAATTAAAAATAATATAGCAGAAACGTATGGGTCATAGTCTCTGCAGATTAGTTAATAGTAACAAAAGGAAAGATTTCTAATCCTACCCTCAATAAATTGACCATATAGAATTAAAATGCCATCGTCTTAAAAAGGAAATGAAAATGAAATTAAAATTATTACAAATGAATGGCAAGTCTGTGGGATTGACTATAACAATCCTCAGAGGAAAATTTATATATTAAATGCGTAATACATTTACCACATCTATTTGATTTTTCCTCCTCAGCTCACAGATAAACTACATTTCCCAGCTTCCCCTGTAGTTAGGTGGGACCACGTGACTGAGTTCTGGCCAATGGAATATGGGAAGAAGTAGGTATGCTTCTTCCAAGCCTGGCCTCTGAAACAGCCTGTTTTCCAAACCCTCCATGCTCATTCTTTCAATCTCTTTCTCTCTTTTTTTTCTCGCTGGCTGCCCAAATGGAGGGATTCAGTCAAGGTATATCACAGGGTCAGCAAATAAATATTAACTGTGCTTCTGCTACTGCTGACAGAGGGACATCATCTATCCCTCATCATTTAGTGTGTTTAAATTCAGGCTGATGGGATACTGAGTAGTTTAGCAAAAACTGAACAATGTATTTGAAATTCTTAACTTCGTGGTGCAATAGCTTGCAAAGTTTTCTTTACTACAAGCTGAAACACTCTGTGTGTTTCTTTTTGAGAGGCTGAATCAGTTCATTCATGTGTTCATCTTGCATTCATTTATATATTCAGCAAATTCTTTCTTAAATTATTTATTTATTTTTGGCTGTGTTGGGTCTTTGCTGCTGCGCGCAGGCTTTCTCTAGTTGCAGCGAGCGGTGGCTACTCTTCTTTGAGGTGCGTGGGCTTCTCATTGCAGTGGCTTCTCTTGTTGCGAAGCACGGGCTCTAGGCATGTGGGCTTCAGTAGTTGTGGCTCACGAGTTATAGAGCGAAGCCTCAGTAGTTGTGGCGCACGGGCTTAGTTGCTCCGTGGCACGTGGGATCTTACTGGACCAGGGCTCGAACCCGCCCGTGTCCCCTGCATTGGCGGGCGGATTCTCAACCACTGCACCACCAGGGAAGTCCTCAGCAAGTTCTTATTAAGCATCTGCCTATCTAATGTGCTATACTGGACACAGGAGACAGGCAGGTTTTATGCCTTAAAAAGTGAGACAACCAAATAAATACATGAAATAATCAAAACATAAATTGTAAGTTGTATTATGATTAGTATTAGAAAGAAGCCACCCAGGAGAATTTTCTTTAAGGAAGATGGTCAGGGGAGGCTTCTTAGAGCATAAATAATGAGAACACAGGAGCCCTGCAAAAAACTCAGCCAAATATTAAAATGCCTTACATACCACATGGAGGAGTTTGGCTTACTGTTTTTTTTTTGGCACCAGAAGAATGTGATTTTATTATTTTTAATTTTTTAAAATTAAACGGAAGATTCTTTAAATTCTATAGTGCTTTACAATTTTTGAAAGTTTCACACACATGATTTCATATAATTCCATAATAATCCTCCCCCACCCCCTGCAACCCTTATATTCTGTCTTTTATTTTACATCTTTAAATTTTAAAAAGATCTATTGGCTTTGGGTGAAGAATGGATTAGAGCAGTTATTAAGTAACTGGTATTAAGTGTGAAAGAGAGGATGATTTATGAAAATATATTTCTGTAATCCATTAATATGTAATGTCAAATAAGGAATTTCTCCTACCAGAGACATTTGAGTAGTTTTCAATCCCAAAGTTGACAGCAATGATCTTCTTGTGACCTGCCTGGAAGGGTCCTGCTTTCTGGGAGACTACTTTGCTCATGGTAGAAAAAAGACTTTTATTTTCAAGAATATTATTTACTGTGTCTGATTATTTTAAGTGGAAAGACATCTTTGGATTTATCTGAGGATGAAATGTCTCACTGAAATTTGTGATTTGTGTGGTGATGGGAAGGTCTTACTCTATAGAGGGGAATAAATGGACTATTACGTTTTGTTCTCTTATTAATTTATACTAGAGACTTCAAAATAAACTGTTATTTTGACTAGTGTCACTGTATTAGAACAAAGAGTATTCTTTGTTCCTTTACTATTAGGGCGTGTTTGGTAAAAGAATGAATGAATAGTAATTTTCTCTGAATGCATTTTAAAAATAAATGGAAGGTAGTCTGCCAATAGGAATAGAACTATGAATGCCTGCTCATTTAGTTCTGCAAAAATTGGCTCGTGTCCTGAAAAGTGGGCCCTGTGGTTGGTTCTTCCACAGGCACAAATAATGCAAATGTTGGGACAGTTTGACTGTGGATGAAATCTCTGTGAAGTCATTGGCATGTGGTTTTATGCAGTCTGGCTGGGTTGAAGGTCTTGAAATAGAGTTCCCATGAGCCCTTCCATTCCCCAACTCCACTGCCATTAATGTAGACTGACGCAGACCTCCTATTCACAGCAACGGTTCACATGCCAGCCCAAGGAAATGGGTTCACAGGGCAGAAGAGTCATTTGACTATGGGGCTGTTACCTACAATGGTGTAAAGGGGCCCAGTGCTCTTTCTGAGTTTGCCAGGATTACAGCTCAATGAAAATGTGGTTCAATTTTGATTCACTTCTGGTCTAATTTTTATAAGAGATTTATATTAGATTTGGTTCAATGAATGTAGAAATGTATAGGTCAACGTCAATAAGCAATCAAAATATAGAGTTATTGGTTGTATGTGTGATTTTGCTAAAAATTATTTTCCATCAGATATTTAACAGTTTACTCTCATTTTTGTTCAATGCAAATTCTTGGTCTCTGGAGATGCTTATAGATGAAGTAAATGGCCATCTCTTTTTCTAGATAGCCATTCATCTGCTGAAGCAGCTTTGAGGTTGTGTCCAGCCCTAGGCTTTTGTGATTGAAGCAGGAAAACGGGTTACTGTTGTTCAGAGATGTGGTCCTCATCTGTGATTTTTTTCAGTGTTTTGCTATGTAGAGAATAGCTATGTATTGGAAGCTGGGCTTTCAAAAGTATCAGAAGAATTAAAGGATCCCAGTAAATTTTTTTTTTTCCTCAAAGTCTCTGTGTTTATGTTACCATTACCATTTTTTCCTATTTATTTTGAACTAAATAGTCAATCAAATTAGTTTTGTAGTTGACATTTCGGGTCCTCTATTCCTTTTTTAGTTCTATTTGGTCAGGAAAGTATTAGCCTGGGTTTTTAGTCTTGCTTCTTTTATGTAACTCAGGTGAAATTAATTTAAAAGGCAATGGTTTGGAGATATTGGCTGGTGATGAAGTGACACAGAAATAGGAATCTTGCTGGGTTATTATTTATTTTTTCTTCAGGTTCTTTTTAAAAATAAATGCAGAGAGTAAGTACTGAAACACATTTAGCTATAATTGTAAATACAACTAGTTCATAGAGGGTTTTTTTTTAACATCTTTACTGGAGTATAACTGCTTCACAATGATGTGTTACTTTCTGCTTTATAACAAAGTGAATCGGCTATACATATACATGTATCCCCATGTCTCCTCCCTCTTGCATCTCCTTCCCACCCTCCCTATCTTCTTTTTGTTTGTTTTTTGGGTTCTTTTTTTAGTGTATTATTTTCTAACCATCGAGAATAGCTCTGCTATGCTTCGTTATTGGAAAGGCACTTTCATGTTTTTCTATCATTCCTTTTCCTATATGTTTATAGGTTTTCCATGAAAGGATTAAGAAATTAAGGATTGTGCCCCTCAAGAAAGAATGACCAATGACCCTTTGATCCTATCTCAGATTTGTTTGAAACTTTGTCATTCACAAGGTTGTGCAACCATCCTTGCTATCTAATTCCAGAACATTTTCATCACTAAAAAGAAACCATTTACCCACTCCCCATGCCCGCCTCCCTCCCTGCCCTTGGCAATCATTAATCTACTTTTTGTGTCTGTTTTTTTTCATATTTTCGACATCTCATATAAATGGAATTATAAAACATGTGGCCTTTTGTGTCACTTTGCAGAGTGTTTTCAAGATTCATTCATACTGTATCATGTATGGTGAATTTTATGGCATGCAAATTCTATCTCAATAAAAAATGTACATAAAAGCCAACAGACTCAGTTAAATTTTAACTAAATTAAAAAAAAATCTTGCCATTCAGACAGGAGAGCAACAACTGCATGAAAACATTTACTTAAAATTAATTTATAAACTTACAGAGTTTGGTTTCTAGGTTACCTCTAACTTCATAATTTGCCTTTTCCCCTAAATATAAAAACTGTATTTGAAGTAACTCTTTTTCTACCACATCAACCATGCAGTATCTTTTCTTCGATTACATGCTGTTTGTCTTTGCTCCAATGGAAAACTAGGTCATTAAAACCATCCTGAGGCAGAATATGTTGTAGACAAACATGTTTATTCAGAGTTGAGTGCTGGGGTTTCTATCTTTCATACAAAGTGTGTGATGTTTACATTCGTGGCTCAGTTTCTTCTTCCATAAAATGGGCACAAGAATAATTCGTACCAGAGGGGGGCTGTGAGGTGTAACTGAGTGCTCAGAATAGTGCAGGGCACATGGTGAATTTTCAAATGAGGGAAGTGATTATTACTCTTATTGACCCTGACGTTTATATAATTGATAGTGTCCAGTTGTATGTGTTATTGTTTTTTTTTTTTTTGGCCACACTGCACGGCATGTGGGATCTTAGTTCCCCAACCAGGGGTCAAACCCATGCCTCCTGCAGTGGAAGAGCAGAGTGCTAACCACTGGACCCCCAGGGAATTCCAAGTTGTATGTGTTTATGGAACAAGAAGTATTGCACTAATGAGTGTGAATAGTCAACAAAAAGGGAAAGGTCTCTATAAATTCCTGGCCATATACATTAGAATTCTGTGTATATGACTAATAAGGTTCAGTTTGGGGTGTTTATTCTCAGTGAGCACTGTGTCCATATGATCCATCAAGAGAGCAATGGAAATATGGACATTGAACAGGCTCAGTGAAAAGAAACCAAATTTAATGCAGCTTTATTTTTCTACTAAGTATTATTTGTGTTAAAGTGTCAGTAAAGAAGTTGGGAAGAATTTGACATTCAGGTTAATGTCATTAATAAACAGAATTATTAAAATGCATAAAAGCAGGAGCAACTATACAGAGAATTCTACATAGAGAAGCATAAAATTCTAAATTCTTCTTCAGATTGGAAGATGGATTGCTTTTATATAATACTGAAATTATGAAAGCAATCACAAGAAAGTTTTAATTATTTGCAGATTTTTCCAGAATTTATTAACTGATCATTTAAACTACTGACTTTTTTTTTTTTTTTTTTTTGCGGTATGCAGGCCTCTCACTGTTGTGGCCTCTCCCGTTGCGGAGCACAGGCTCCGGACGTGCAGGCTCAGCGGCCATGGCCCACGGGCCCAGCCCCTCTGCGGCATGTGGGATCTTCCCGAACCGGGGCACGAACCTGCGTCCCCTGCATCGGCAGGCGGTCTCTCAACCACTGTGCCACCAGGGAAGCCCTAAACTACTGAGTTTTAAAAGGAGTTTACTGCATGCAATAGTTGTGTAGTATTTCACTTATTTAATAAAGGTACTGAATGTTGAAGGACAAATTAATACTACTATTGACATCAAATATATTCTTTGTGAAAAAATAGTTAATATCTGTAGATGAAGTTATATATATTTTTATAGCAGTTTAATGGTAAAAAAAAAATACCTGAACAGGGTGTTTTTTGTTTACAAAGTGATTTTATATGACATACATTGATCTCATCAAGACCATGAGTGCTGACATTAGTTTACAAAAATTTTATTTAGGGCTTACTATGAGCCAGATATTGTTTGAGGTTCTAAAGGTAGATTAAACAAAAGAGATGAATATTCCTGGCTGCTATGGTCTTAATGCTTATGTGCCCCCAAATTTTATATGTTGAAATCTTTAACCCCAAGATGATAATATTAGAAGGTGATTAGCTCATTAGGGTGAAGCCCTCATGATTAGAGTTAGTGCCCTTGTAAAAAGACCCCAGAGTACCTTCCACAATGTAAGGACACAGTTCTCACCAGACACCAAATCTGCTGGCGCCATGGTCTCTGACTTCCCAGCCTCCGGAACTGGGAGAAAGAAATGTTTGTTGTTTATAAGGCTTCAGTTTATTGTGTTTTTTTAAAAAAATTCTTTAAAAATAAATTTATTTATTTTTGGCTGCTTTGGTTCTTCGTTGCTGTGCGCTGCTTTCTCTAGTTGCAGCGAGCGGCGGCTATTCGTCGTTGCGGTGCGCAGACTTCTCATTGCGGTGGCTTCTCTTGTTGCGGAGCACAGGCTCTAGGCATGCGCGGGCTTCAGTAGCTGCAGCACACAGGCTCAGTAGTTGTGGCTCGCGGGCTCTAGAGCACAGGCTCAGTAGTTGTGGCACAAGGCCTCAGTTGCTCCACGGCATGTGGGATCTTCCCAGACCAGGGCTCGAACCTGTGTCCCCTGCACTGGCAGGTGGATTCTTAACCACTGCTCCACCAGGGAAGGCCTATCGTGTTTTTGTTAGAGCAGCCTGAATGCACTAACAATACTGACCTTCATGGAGCATAACATATAAATAAATTCACATATAAATAAATAACCTAGCAATAAATCACTGATTTATTGTGTAATTCCAGGTAGTGATAAATACTAGGGGAAACAAAAAGCAGGATAGCAAGTAGGGAATGATCAGAAGTAAGGGTAGAAATGCTGCTTTGGATTTCAGCCATGGAGTTCGGAGAAGTCCCCTTTGGGGAAGTAATATGTAAACAGGGAACTGAATGAAGCAAGGGAGCAGGACATGTAACTGCCTAGGGGAAGACCTTTCCAGGCAAATGGAACAGTAAGTGCAGAGCCTTGAGTTAGCAGTGAGTCTGCCACGTGTGAGGACCAGAAGGCTAGTGTGGCTACAGCAGAGTGAACCTGGGGGAAATGCCAGAAGGGGAGGACACAGGGTGAGTCAGGGGCCCCATCACCTTGGCCTTGCAGACAGTGTGATGGCCAGGCTTCTAGTTCTATTCTAAGGGTACATGCATTGATTGGAGGGTTGTGGCAGGAGTGGCAAGATCTGCGTACATTTCTAGGTACTAATGCTCTTTTTTTTTCCTTTTTAACAAATAAGGGAACGAAACCCACAGGGGTACAATGGCCTGCTCATTCCAAGAGTGTAGGAGCCGAGGGAGGGCGAAATAGACTAGTGAAGTTCAGATGTGCTGTCTACAGTCCCTGGAGGCCTCTTTGCTGGCCTCATCTTCTCCTTACTGAAGCAGGATCTCCAGGGGAAACACCTGGGAATCAGTATTTTTAGTAACTGCGTCAGTTTTTCTCATCATAAAGCAAACTCGAGAAGTCCAAAACTACTAAGATGTGGTATCTAACTCTTCCCAGAATCTGAGTCACTATAAAATTAGATACATTATACTGTAATTTGAAAAAAAAACTAAGTTAAAAATTTTTTTTAGAAAAATCACTAGTAAACATGACAAATGGATCTAATTCTTCTAGATTATCCGGGTGTTGTTAGGAAAATTCTTACCTGCAATTACTAGCATGAAAGAATTACTATTTACACAGAACATAATAATGATCATTGCATGTTCTCACTTTTTTCTTTTTAATAGAAAGACAATGAAAAATTAGTTAAGTTGCACGTTTCTTCATTTTGCTGAATTTTAAAACTTTGAGAAGGATTGCATAAAATATGGACTAATATAAAAAGTAATGATCCCCAATGACTGAATTTCATTCTTTTTTTTCCCCACTACTCCCTGATAGGATGCAATTTTTGTAACAATCCTTTGCAAAGGTTTTTTTCTAGAAGCTTTTTGAAGCAAAGAAATACAAATTATGGGACTGAATATTTCTATGATATACCACTCCCAGCATTCTCTCAGAAACAAATATAATTTTAATGGTTATCTATAGAGTTTTATAGAGTAAAATTTAATTTAAAACCCATCATCCAGTTTTATTCTTAGTCTACTGTAAAGTTATTTTTACCTTCTTATTTTTGGCCCAGCAATTCTACTCCTAGGTGCTTACATAAGGGAAACGAAAAGATCTGTACAGAAAGATTTAAAGCAGCTTTAATCATAATAGCCCCAAAATGTAAATAGCCCAGGTGATTACCAACAAAAAATGGATAAACAAATTATGGTCCATTTACATAGTGGAATACTACCCAGCACTAAAAAGGAATGAAATACTCATTCATGCAAAAACTTAAATGACTCTCAAAAACATTATGCTCTAAAGAAGCCTTACCCAAAAGATAGCTTATAATTCCATTTACCTGGTGTTCTACAGTAAGCAAAAGTAATTTGTGGATAGAAAATTGGAACAATGGCTGCCTCAAGGGAGTTAGAGGGGGGTGGGTATTGATAGGAAAAGGGCACTAAGGGAACTTTCTGGAGTGTTGGTAATGTTGTGTATCTTGAAAGAAGGGTTCTATTACTCAGGAGCAAGCATTTGTCAAAACTCATCCAAGAGTACACTTAAGATTTGTGCATTTTACTTTATGTAAATTTCACCCCTCCCAAATTATGAATAACTATTGAATTCTAATGCTATTCATGCTAAAGTTTTTAGGGGTGAGCTATACTGATGTGAGCAATTTACCCTAAACATGTATTTTTAAAATGAGATGGAATGATGGATGGTTATAGGAATGAGTAATGGGTAGATGTGTGATAAAGCAAATACAGGAAATATTTATTGCGGAATTGAAGTGAGAACATACAAGTGGTCTGCTTTCTATTTTGCATACCGTCTTTCGTTCAGGGTCCTCTTGGAACCCTATCAGGTTCATGAAACCCTTCTCAATACTCCATATCACCTTGGTTTTTCCGTCTCTGAATTCTTTTAATAAATGTAGCAGACATCACAAATTTTTGACACGACGATATACTGTCATGCATTTTTCTGGAACCGTGGACATAGCATTTACCTCCTTGACTAAGATATAAACTTCTTGAGAGCAAAGGCTAGTCTCATTGGTTTTTTTTTTCCTGTCTCCCCAGTGTCATTTCTCTAACACTCACAGAATTTACAAGAGTACCATGATAATGTGTCAGTATATGATAATGTTAGTTGGAGTGGATAAGTTTCAAGACACATATAACAGCTGTGACTTCATAATTTTCAGACAAAGCTGAAGTTTGTCTTTTAAAGGTGGTCAAGCCCTAGAGCACTAGACTAATCTGTTTCCTGGATAGCTTCCAGTTTCCATTTGAAATATCTCCAGTGAACCAAACTCAGTCTATTGAGATGCATTCGGAGCATTTGGCACAGTGGCTCTTTCCTTGGCAGTCTTTAGATACATTGAGACAGTGTGGAAAGCTGGTGAGACAAAATGATACGCACACCAGCAGTTTAAAGGTACCCCGATTCAGCAGATAAAAATAGACCAACAATTACAAAATTATCAGAGGGTGGTTTGCATTGGGACTGCCTTTTGGGACACTGACACTGATCTTGCCTTTCTTCAGTGATTGATTGCCCTAGGGAGACAGAACTATTACAATATGAGCAGCTAATACAGTCCTTGCAGTTAGTTCCAGGAATAATGACCTCTAGGATTAGCAAATAGGAGTACATAATCTATACCGAGAGGAGTATTAAAAACCCAAAGCAGATTATTAATTCCCAAGATAAAGATGAGTCAAATATCATAAAATATATTTTATACTCTATTTGAATTTTATTAGATATAACAACCAAATTCCTCACTTTTTAACCCATTTTTAGAGTAAATCTGAAACATATTAAATGCAAAATTTTTTGTTGTAGTTTTCAGAATGAGATAAAATTGTCATCTAAAAATTTATCAGTTCCACCTCTAGAGAGCATTTTTTTTACTCATGGATTGAGAGGATCTTTTGGGAACCTGACTTTGTCTTTGAACTTGCTTAACCATGCTGATGTGAATGGAAGTTCTCCTTCACAAGAGCCTCTGCAGGATAGGAGACACATTGTCTTTCTAGTTCATCTTTGAGTATCATCACTCTGGCCTTTGAAATAATTACACCGGATCCCCCCAAACCTAGCAGACTTGACTAAGAAATTTCTTTTTCAAAAAAAATTATGTTTATTGTAGTAAAAAACCCATAACATGAAATTTACCATCCTAAACATTTTTTAAGTGTTTACTTCAGTCGTGTTAACTATATTCACATTGTTGGCCAGCCAAGCTCCAGAACTTTTCATCTTGCAAAACTGAAACTCTGGACCCGTTAAGCAAGCACTCCCCCCTCCCCCCTCCCCCAGTCCCTGGCACCCACCATTCTCCTTTTGGTTCCTATGATTTTGACTACTCTAAATACCTCATGGAGGTGGAATCATGTGATATTTGTCTTTTTCCGACTGGCTTATTTTACTTAGCAAAGTAACCTCGATGTTCAGCCATGTTGTAGCATGTGTCAGAATTTCCTTCTTTTTTGACTTTTTATTTTGCATTGCAGTACAGTTGATTAACAATGTTGTGTTAGTTTCAGGTGTACAGCAAAGTGATTTAGTTATACAAAAAAAAAGATACAAATAAACTTACAAAAAAAAACGATACAAATAAACTTATTCACAAAACAGAAAAAGAGTCACAGACTTAGAGAAGTTCCTTCCTTTTAAAGACTGAATAATATTCTATTGTACGTATAGACAACATTAAAAAAAATCTTTTCATCCGTGGATGAACACTTGGGTTGCTTCCACCTCTTGGGTATTTTGAATAGTGTTGCTATGAACACGGGTGTGCAAATATCTGTCTGCAATCCCACTTTCAGTTCTTTCGGATACATCCCCAGAAGTGGAATGTGTGGATCATATGGTAATCCTACTTTTAATTTTTTGAGGGACCTTCATACTGTTTTCTATGGTGGCAGCACCATTTTACCTTCCCACCAACGGCATAAAGGGATTTTTTTTCACATCTTTGCTAACACTTGTTATTTTCTGTCTTTTTTTTTTTTTTTTTAAATAGTAGTCATCCAGATAAATGTGTTTAAAAATTGCTTTTTTTTTTTTTTGCGGTTCGTGGGCCCCTTACTGTTGTGGCCTCTCCCGTTGCGGAGCACAGGCTCCGGACGCGCAGGCTCAGCAGCCGTGGCTCACAGGCCCAGCCGCTCTGCAGCATGTGGGATCTTCCTGGACCGGGGCACGAACCCGTGTCCCCTGCATCGGCAGGCGGACTCTCAACCACTGTGCCACCAGGGAAGCCCTAAAAATTGTTTTTTAACTGAAAAAAACCCCACTTTCTCACCAAAGGAGTTGAAAATATTGAGGGCACAAAGTCCACAAAATCTGAATAAGATTTATTTCACATTAAAAGTATTGTGGTTGATCATTTCTTGCATTGATCATGGATTTTTTTACTCTTTAGGCTTCTGAAATTAGCCATATACTGAAATGAGCCACCTGCCTCAGTATTAACTGGGCAGAATTTGAATGGTGAGCTTTTGCAACCCCATTTTCCATGGTGAATAAGTGTCTGTAAGAGGAACTACTTTCTGAAATAGTGAAAAACTGACAGTGCAAACCTGTCTGCTGCTAAAGAGATAATGTGAATGAAAGTTGGTCATTGCCATGAACTTCAGTGTTCTAGTTACTAAAACAAAGGAGTTTGTCTAGACTAGACATGGCAAATCTACATGCCTACAGGACACAGGCAGGCCCTGTAAATGAGTGAGGCCGGCTGGTTGTAAAACAACAGAGTGGAATGTCTTTGTCAGGCTGGGGAGTAGAGTACATGCTTCTTCCAAAGTAGGAGACCAGCCCTCAGCTCCAATGTACTGTACCATGAGGAAACTAGACCTTTGTCCATATTATGTGTTGCTGGGTCTTCAGACTTGCCAAGAAAAGTTGAAAAAATTTTAAATATGGTGATAATTTTAATTAAAAGAGAAATGCTTTTGTTCAGGACAAATAAACACATTTCTGGGTGGAATGTGGCCTGTTGTCTGGGCTTCTCTTCCTTGAGAACATTTTCCTTTTAACAAGAATGCAGCTGTGATTGACATTTGCTCTCCAGCCAGTAGCCTTCTTCTTTTGTTTCTTTCTTTTGTTAATAGATGTTGATTTCCCAATTAGCCACTCCTGTTGCAGTCTTGGTCTAGTGATTCTCAAAGTGTGTGCCTCAGACCAGCGGCATCAGCATCCAGAAACTTGTTAGAAATGTGCATCCTCAGGTCTTGTCCCGCGGGATTAAATAATTCTGGTGCTGCTGACCCACCCCACAGCTCCAGGCCTGATGATTTATGCACTGGGATGGTTTAAGAGTGAACATATGCTCCAGGTCAATGGTTTTCAAACATTATGGTAGATCTGAATCACTTGGAGGGCTTGTTAAAACAAAATTGTTGGTCCTTTCCCTCAGAGATTATGATTCTGTCGGTCTGGTTTGAGACCTGAGCATTTTTAACAAGCTTCCAGGTTGATGCTGGTGTTCTCCTAAGAGATGCTGATGATCACACTTTGAGAACCACTGCTCTGAGTTCATGAGATTAAAGTCTGAGAGTTTTGTTGAAATGCCACATGCATCAGTTAGCTGATGCTTCACAAAAGCTGTGTGAAGTACCCCAAATCTTACTTGCATGCAGCAATAAGTACTTATTTCTCTTTTACGCATGTGATCACTGGCTGTTATTTGACTGAGTCTGGGTTTGGCTGGATTTGGCTCCAAACTTCATGTTTAGCCAAGCTCTTCTCCACGTGTCTTTTATCCTCCCTGGTCCAATGGCTCAAAGCCTCAACTCAAAGCCTGGTCCTCTAAGAATAAAAGTCTAACTGCAAGTGACCAGGTCCCATTGTGCAAGCTTATTATACATCTAACTCAGGTCAGTTACATCTACTAATATTCTATTGGCCAAAGCAAATCACATGATCAATACCAACATCAAAAGCTCTCACGAGGGCTTCCCTGGTGGCACAGTGGTTGAGAGTCCGCCTGCCGACGCAGGGGACACGGGTTCTTGCCCTGGTCCGGGAAGATCCCACATGCCGCGGAGCGGCTGGGCCGCTGAGCCATGGCCGCTGAGCCTGTGCATCCGGAGCCTGTGCTCTGCAACGGGAGAGGCCACAGCAGTGAGAGGCCCGCGTACCGCAAAAAAAAAAAAAAAAAAAAAAGAGGACTTTATATCTTCTGGGGAGTACATTTGTTAGAAATAACACGATGATGCTACTAAGAACAATGCTGGGCTAATGAGATGAATTTTTAAGTTTTCTCTCCAGAAATAGGTATTCTAAGACTGGCATGGCACTCCACCATCATCTTGGACCCAGTATCTTTCTATATTTCTTCTCTGCCATTCTTAATGTGTGGCTACCAATCTTTCCCCAGGGTCCAAGATTGCTGCCAGAACTCAGGCTCACATACCAGGCATGAGGGAGGAAGTGAGGAAGAGCAAAGAGGGTCCAGGCCAGCTACATGCTACCCTTTTAAGGTGCTTTCAAGATGTGTCCCCCAACAAATTCTGTCTGTACTTCACTGGCTAGACCTCAATCATATAGACACAAGGTTGGCTGAGAAGTATAGTCTTTTTGGCTCAGTACTTTTATCTCCTGCATAAAATCATGGTTGTGTTATAGAGAAAGATGGGTAGAACTTAGTGAGCAGCTGGCCATCTCTGCCGCAAATGTGAATTTCAGAAGTAAACAGTGAAGCATCTCTGATGGAAGTCAACATAAAATCAAAAAGCGACAGGAGGCCAACCGAAATGACTATAGAAATTGAATACAAACGTATCTCAAAAGAGAATTGGAAAATGAAGTGCAAGTAGTAATGGGTTAGGGACAGAAATCAGAATGGTCACTAGAACTCCAGGCAAAGGGAAGATGGTGAAAAATACATTTTCTCAGGGTTTAATGGACACAGTTTTTGGAAGAGAAGTAAATGTGAATAGTTCAGTTTATAGAAAGGTGCACAATTGAGAGCGAAAGAACTTTTCTTTTCAAATAAAACAAGTCAAAGTGTTTTTCAGCAGGTTTTATTAGACTCAGCTTGAATGAGACATCTTTAAAAATATCCATTTCTGGTATACCTGACGCCACATTCCCTATGCAGCCTGCTGGTGATAAATCTGCCCTTCAGAATAAAATTCCCCGCCTAGCAAGGATATGTAATAAAGGCAATGCTAACATTTGAGTTTACTCAGAAGATATTTCTTATTGTAAAATCCTGCAGCATTTAGGTTGAAAAACATCATTATGTGAATTCCCTAGAGTGAGAGAGGGTAGGCAACAGCATCTCTCTAACCTCACAAGGTATCCAGGACTGTCGTCCTCCAGGTGATTGGGAGCATTCTCAGAAAGGACATCTGATGACATGGGGGCAATGGCTCGGTATGGCCAGTGTGGGCAGGATTTTGGTTTAGGCTCAAGCAAATTCAAACAAGTGGTAAGGTGGAAGCACAGCAGTGGACAGGCAGACAGATCTGACCACAGTCTAGTTCTGCTTTTTATTATATTCCGTCATGACATTGAACCAATTTCTTCATTTCCCTGGACTTGCATTTCTTCATCTATGAAATGATGATAAGGATACCTATTCACAGTGGTGCTGAGAAGAGTAACGGGACCATGTAGGTAAAGTTGCTCAGCCTGGTACTGATGGTGGACATTCAATTAATTCAAACCCCACTTCTATCCTTGGCCCTACACTTCTCTCTCTCTCCTTTTTTCTTTCTCTCTCTATTCTTCTTTCCCCAGAGACTTCAAAATCTCCTAAGGCACCACAAGGAGGCACAGCTTAAACATCAGCTTATGTAACAGTAGGTCCCACGTAGCTCACTGAGTTATGCCAGGGTAGAGTAGAAGCCCTCCTGGCTCGAAGTTCTGCCATTATCCTGAGTAGACTGCATGTGCAGAACTATATGCCATCGATCTATTGACTCCAATGTGTAGAATATGAGCTGCTTTGCGAAGTTCATTTTTCTATTAATTTCTTTCTTATATTTTCCACTTGTGATTTGCATAAGTTCTTGCTCTCTTGTCAGAATTATTATAGTATTCCCTGTGTGTTTGTGTGCACACATGTTAACTTTCAGAATAAACCAGAAAATGAATAGTTTACTTTAGGTTTTCCCTGTTCTCACTTGCCCATGTCTTCATGATTTCCACTTGAACTTTGTTTTACATTTTTCACAATAACATGTGTATACTTGATTTACTTCACAGCATTGCTCTGAAAAGCTATCAGTTCCATTTATTGCCATAGTTAGAGCCAGTTTTTTGATGTAATTACAGTACATTATTCCTGTGAACATTAATCAGTTCAGTGGGTCTCCAATCTCAGGTTCTGAAACACACAGCAGGTCAGTGTTATACATGTCTGGTTTTTACATAGCTTCTAGGCATTTTTAATACTATCAAACCTCACATCTTCCTAATGTTTTTCTGTCACTAAGGATGACCAAGTTGATCCTCTAACAGAGAAGGAAAATTTGATGCGAAATTATTTTTGATATCACTAATTGAAAAAAAAACCACTTTTCAGCAAATAACTATTTCATCCAGCTGGACTTTAGAAAGCATGCCTTTTCTGTATTCATATCCTTTGTCAGTGATTATGCTAATTTCACTTTTGTCTTTTATGGGCAATTTCAGAGGGTTTATCCAAAGCCGAACCAATAGGTGGCGTCTTTCCTTAAGGATACAAGCAGATAATAAGTAGTATATGTGCACTTTTTTTTTTTTTTTTTGCGGTACGCGGGCCTCTCACTGTTGTGGCCTCTCCCGTTGCGGAGCACAGGCACCGGATGCGCAAGCTCAGCAGCCATGGCTCACGGGCCCAGCCGCTGCGGCATGTGGGATCTTCCCGGACCGGGGCACGAACCCATGTTCCCTGCGTCGGCAGGCGGACTCTCAACCACTGCGCCACCACGGAAGCCCCGTATTTGTGCACTTTGACAACACTTTCTGAGTACCTACAATACGGCATGCACTATGCCAGCAGTCTCTGAAAACAGAAGATGTTACCCTGTCCTCAGCCATCTAACATAAAGGGAAACCACCTGGGACTTCCAGCTGGTATTACGTGTTCATTAGTGACTATGTATGGAGACAACATGAATTACTCATTTTTCTAATTTATGCATTCATTAATTATTCACTTATTTCAATCATTCTTTTAATAAATATTATTTTAAAATAATTTAAAGTCATAACCCCTAACTTCCCACTTGGGTTGCTTTTTTCGTGTGATATTAATAATTATAATTCACAGATATTGAGTGCTTATTGTTGCCAGGCTGTGTGCTAAGTATTTTCTGTTCTTTCATTTAATCCTCTTAATAACCTTGCGAAATCAGTGTATTTATTATTGCCATTTTACAGATGATGAAACTGAGATTTGGTGAGGATACTTAACACCACTTAGGCAATTAGCAGTGGAGCTGGGGCTCTATATTGCTCTGGAGCCCATGCTAAAAACCACTATGCCATTCTGACTTAATATGGTATGAGTAGGGAAACTAAAGAGTCATTAGTCAGTGTGAAATTGCTCAAGGAAGTCTAACCTTGAGAGCTTTTTTGATTCATTTGCTTATTCATTCACCCCTGTATCTAGCTGGTGTTGACTGGGACCCTTCTCTATGCTGGGCGCTTTGCCGAGCCTCTGGAATACAAAGGCACACAAGATGCAGTCTTTGCCTTCACGGAGTTACATCCTTGGATTCAACTATTTGTTTTCTGTCTCCCTGTAAGGATTTCTCTTTTGATTACTCCTGAATCATGCAACATCTCAGCTCTATGAGTCCAGGAGGAGGTGTTTGCTGCTGACCCTTGGCAATGGACTGCTACAGGAGGTCTTTCTGATCTGATTTTAATTACATATTCAAATGTCAAGATATCACAGTACAGAAAATATAAGTGGGAAATTCTGACGAGGAAAACATTATTTTCTAATTCTTAAAAAGAGACTATGCTAACATTTAGACTTCAAAGGGCATATCACCTGATATGTTAAATAGACAACCCAAGAAGTTGCTAATTCCAATAGAGAGATGAAATTGATTAGAAGATAAAGCATAATTTTTACCGAAGATGAGCACTGCACTCAAGGCCATTTCTGAGGTGAAAGAATGGGGCAATTATCTGTAATTCCAGTCATGAGCTATTTCTATGGCTTCCAGAAGAGAGAACTGAATTGCAGCTACACAGCCCTCCAGGGGTCCTGCATTTTTGCCAGAGACATTGTCAGCTTCTATTGAAAGGAGTAGAAAAGCTGCATATTTGATGAGAGTGTAAAAATTGATAGTGACCAGAATATTAGAACCTATTATTCAAATTTAAGGCATCCTGTTAGCAACAACTTGATAACAAAAAAAATCCAGCTTTTAATGAAGTGCGTATGACTAAAGCCAAATGGAAGCTATTTTGAGAGGTGTAAAACAGTGTTGCCATGATATCTCCCAGAAACAAACAGATGCCTCATGGTATGGGAGCAAATGGGAAACCTCAGACTCCCCAGGGCTGGTGATCTGTCTGAGAGTCAGGGAAGTGTTGGCTTACTCTGCTGGGCTAGATTCATTTCCATTTCATGCATTTTAAAAACTTCCCGTTTCATTCTTGCCAAATGTATGATGTTAGGAAATCCCCATTTCTGGGGTGTGGCACCTACCCATCCCCTCTTGGGGCTCTGACTCACTCTGCGCAGGACCAGCAGTAGATAGGAAAGCAAGATGGAAAAATACTCTGCTTCTTTGGAGAGAGTCTCTGACTCAGCACAGCTACACACTCAAGTTACACTATAAAAGACAGTGACTATCAGCTTATAAAAGGCCGTTATTGTTCATTCTCGACTTTTCCCAGTAGTGACTATAAAAATCCATAGTATCAGAACCAAGGTCTCTCAGAAAAAGAGTATAGATTGTGTTCAATCATCATTAGCATCTTGGGCTTAAAATCATAATGGAAACAGTTTCTTTCTGGGAAGGACTCTTATTTTCAGCCCTTCTAAATGTTAAAGGCAAAGTAAGGGGCAACGTATTTCCCAAATCCTTTAGCTTAAAAATAACCAATTCAATAAACCTCAGGCAGCAATGTCTTTTGCTCAGCTGTTCAGAAGGGAGAAGCTGAAAACCACTTGATAGACTGAGATGGGTCAGTTTGACTTTCGGAATCCAAAGTGGTGTTTTTGTGCTGAGGTGGTGAAAGGCCTCTGCCCTGGCTTGGGTCACTGGCTGGATATATTTCTGTAGAACACTCCAGAGTCTTTTCAAGCTAGATTTCCATTTTACTTCACTTTTGTTAAAAAGCAAAAATTCTTTTTTGTTGCCGTCATTAAGCTGATTTAACTTGATTTCTAGAACTTTACTTGTATTCTTTATTTCTTAAAAAGATAATTGCTCATCCAAAGGGAAAAATAACATTGCAGAAGATAAGTCCCATAGAAATCCAAAGGAACTCACTAATTTTCATGCAAGTATTATGAAATGGACTTCCTCACTCATGGACCATTCTGTTCAATAAAATATCCTGCAGCTGCCACTGTCTTATTTGTAACTTTAAAACGTCAGCCTGTCCTGGATTTAGTAGTTACAGTTGTGTGGCTTTTGATGAAATACAAGGAAAGTCATGAGCTTCAAAAGTAAATATTCTTTATAAATTAAGAATATATCCAGGAAACAATGGCTTTATAGTTGGGTATTAATATTAATGATGTAAGAAAATTGCAAGCAGATGCCTCTGGAGAATCCTTGACATTAGTGTTATTTAAAGCTATTCTTTGTAAACTTTTGCTCAGTTACTCAGGCCTAATCACCATCACCTTCTCCAAATGACCTTCATGAACCCCGTTTGGGCATGTTTTGATTTATCTCTCTCTCAGATCAACTTTATGTGTTTGCTGTAGCATCTCTCTTGAGACTTGTGGTTTATGATCTCTCCATCAAATTCTTCTTCTCTTACCTCCCATGCCCAACCACACGTGTTCCCTACAGGAACATCAAGGGGCAAGGGGAAGGCAAAGGAGTTTAGAGCTTTTCTGGGAATTTCTTTATTTTGCTGATGCCTCCTCATCTCCATTATTCACCTGGAGCACTTTAATCACCCGTGTTCTGAACCCAAACGTATTTATCTGCTTATCTGTCCTCTCTTCATAGCACTTCCTCTCATGTGCCCATAAGGAAGTTGACACTTATCCTGTTCCATCTCAGGCAAATGAACTTCTGGTCAGGATGGGGCTCTGTTCTCTAAGTAGACCATGGATCTTCTTGTTAAATCTTGGGACATAACCAAGGTGGAGCTGCAGAGGACATGCCAAGGGGGCTCTTAGATGCCAACTTTTAGCACTTCTTAAACTTATTTTCACCCTCTTAGAAAATTCAAGAGCCCATATAAACTTTCTCATATTTTCAAACTTCTCCTATTGACATTACACATGTGTGGCTCTCTCAGTAGCCATCAGACCTTGAATGTTGTCTTAGAATCAGGAGAATCAGAGGCTGATTGCTTTGGAATGATGTGGGGAAATAGAGTGACCTGCTAGGATTGCTAATTGAAAATTTTCAGTGAACATATGCCATCTATGTACACCACTCTACAAAGTACTCTGGTTTTTGCATTTAATGTTCAGAACCACTTGTTCGGTAGCACTCGTGACCCTCCCTTAGAGAGTTAAAGTGATTGGCTCAAGGACATACCTGTCTGAGCCTTCAGACCGTAACCAGGTATGGTTCTTTGTAACTCATTTACTTCTTCACTTAGATATGATTTAACCGAATGTGTTCAGAGATGACTTCAGGCTAGATAGAGCTGATGGTTTATTTAGTGAGATGGCGGACAAGGATGTGGGTTGTGGAAGGACTTCAGTGGCAGACTATCTGAAGACCTAAAATTCCAACAACTAAAAATTCATTCCTTTAGATGTGGTACATACATGCAATGGAATACTACTCAGCCATAAAAAAGAATGAAACAATGCCATTTGCAGCAACATGGATGCAACTAGAGATTATCCTACTAAGTGAAATAAGTCAGAAAGAGAAAGACAAATACCGTATGATATCACTTACATATGCAATCTAAAATATAGCACAAATGAACCTACCTACAAAATAGAAACAGACTCATAGACATAGAGAACAGACTTGTGACTTGCAAGAGAGGGGATGGAGGGAGAGGGAGGGACTGGGAGTTTGGGGTTGGTAGATGCAAACTATTACATTTAGAATGGATAACCAACAAGGTCCTACTGTATAGCACAGGGAACTATATTCAGTATCCTGTGATGAACCATAATGGAAAAGAAGATAAAAAAAAGAATGTCTATATGTGTATAACTGAGTCACTTTGCTGTACAGCAGAGATTAGCACAACATTGTAAATCAACTATACTTCAATTAAAAAAATCATTCTTTTGAGTTAAAGATTGTCCTTTGACAAAGCGAGAGAGAGGCATGGACGTATATACACTACCAAACGTAAGGTAGATAGCTAGTGGGAAGCAGCCGCATAGCACAGGGAGATCAGCTCGGTGCTTTGTGACCACCTGGAGGGGTGGGATAGGGAGGGTGGGAGGGAGATGTGAGAGGGAGGAGATATGGGAACATATGTATATGTATAACTGATTCACTTTGCTATAAAGCAGAAACTAACACACCATTGTAAAGCAATTATACTCCAATAAAGATGTAGGAAAAAATAAAAATAAAAATGTGCTGAAAATTTAAAAAAAAAAAAAAAGATTGTCCTTTGAAGATACTAATTTTCCCAGGAAACAGTAGCACTCTTTCCTATAGTCAGTCATTGGATCAAAAGTTTGAGGCAACTTGATGTTAACCTTTCAGCAGGTTTCACGCAAGGATGGGAAATGCGCAGGAACTGGGCAGCCACTCCTAACCCTAACGCCAGTGCCCAGCACATTGCCAGTTGCCCGTACCGCAGGAGCAGAGGTGGTCTCACGTAATCCTTCTCAACCCAGTGTCCCAGGCAACAGCTTCCTTTCTCTTTTTTAAAAATTTTTTTTTGGCTGGTGGCTTGTGGGATCTTAGTTCCCTTGCCAGGGATCAAACCCACACCCTTGGCAGTGAAAGTACAGAGTCCTAACCACTGGACCGCCCGGGAATTCCCAACAGCTTCATTTTGATTGGAGTTGGTATTTGACTTAGAATCCACTTGGAAGCAAGACAAACACAGATGGAGAAGGCGGGGTGGATTCTGCTTGAGGAAGACAGGACTGGGTGGAGGGCTCGAGCAGGGACTGCAGCGAGGTGACATTAGGTCACTGAGTGGTGGGGAGGGCACGAGAATACAAAGGAGCTAGGAGCAGAGAGGAGTGGGGAAGCTTCCAAATGAAAAGATCGTGTTGTTAATAACTCTGCCTGAGTTTGCTCCTACAGATGTACATATCCAGTGCCAAGTACTTCAGTGGCAAACCCTGCTGAGGCTGAGAACTGAAAAGAAACCCAAAGCAGACAACACTGATATTAAAAGAAAAAAAAAAAATCCCTTATAAGAGAGATTCAAGGACACTCATTCCTACAATGACTTCTGGCTCCAAATCCATCTTCCCACAAGCTACTCTTTCTCCCTTTGCTCTCCATTCCCTGCCCTAGCATTTTCTCTGGAACGTCTCCATTCCAACAGAACTTGGAGAAATTACTCCAGAACTCCCAAGTGCAGGTCAAGAGTTTGAACTGCCAACATCGCAAAGAAGATTAAGACACAATCTGCCTTCAAGCCAGCCATGGCATGGTTGGAAAGAAAATGCAGACACATGAAATGATAACTAACATAATGAAGGAGAGAAAAACGGGTGACGCAGGCGTCTGTGCCAATAAAGGGCAGACAATGAGAAATCCAGATGAGCTGGGGTCAAAAGCAAAGCTTCTGGAAAATCTATGGACTTGATCTATTCCCCCGAGAAATAGACTCTGATGTGGAGATTTACACGCAGGAAATGTACTGGGAATCCACGCCTCTTTGGAATCCTCTTCAAAGGCAGAAGGAGCTGAACTGTGATGTAGTTACAAGGTGCTCTCAGTCAGAGCTGGGGAGCCCTGACGGCCCTTCGGAGTCGTCTTGAACTGGGGCAATGAGGCCAGGCCTTTGTACCTCCCACCATCAACCAGTCATTGAATGTGAGGTTCGTCTGGGCTCACGTTGGACAAGAGGAACTCAGTTGAGAGCCATTAGCTGCCAGGAGAGTGAGCAGCTGGGGGAATGGGGGTCGCAGTCCTGAAGGGGGGCTCTGGATGTCCTATCACAGTGGTCATCACGGGTGTGAATTCAGCTGAGTCCTGGCGTATATGGGTTGGGTTTATACGGTTGGAGAAAAGCAACCTTTCAGGTGGAGGCACAGGGCTTTTCTTTGTTTTTTGTTTGTTTTTGCGGTACGCGGGCCTCTCACTGTTGTGGCCTCTCCCGTTGCGGAGCACAGGCTCCGGCCGCGCAGGCTCAGCGGCCATGGCTCACGGGCCCAGCCGCTCCGCGGCCTGTGGGATCTTCCTGGACCGGGGCACGAACCCATGTCCGCTGAATCGGCAGGCAGACTCTCAACCACTGCGCCACCAGGGAAGCCCTTTTTATTGTTTTTTTTTAAGTGAGCTGAACAATGTGGCCCCAGTGAAGGGTGTGCGTAGGCAAGCAGGCAGGATGTGAACCTGGGAGGAGGGGAAGGGGCTTCCGGCAGAGAACCCTGAATGCTACTCATGCCTGCACTTGATCATTTTCAGAACAAAATATCACATTATCGGCATATAATATGATACATATTTGCATATATGATGGGGGGAGGATATCGGGGCCACTTGTAATATGAGCAAATTTAAAATTTAATTTAGGGTCAGTTTGTCACGTTTGCTTTCAAATTGGTTTCATTCCCTAAGTGCTTATAAGAGTACTGAAATGTTACGTGTATATATAAATGTTTGTCTTTCTTTCTGGAGTTTGACTAATACTATAAGATGAAGAGCCGTCGGTCTGCAAATACGGTAGAATCCTTCTGCAGGGCAATGTTCAGGTTAGGAAATCTGACACTTCCCATACATACTCTCCATCTCCTCAGAAGGAAACAAGTTTATTGGTCCATTTGTATTGTTTTTTAAACGGATGAGAACACAGAAGAGGGACATATTATGGGAGGTTTGGATATCGGGCACTTGTTTATAAGGTAGTTGTTGCCAAAAATGAAGGGATACATTAATTTGCTTTGCCGTCTGGGCATTGTGCACTTTGAAATGAGAATGGGGAGGTAGCTACTCAGTGGGATGATGAATGGGTGGGTGGACACAGCCAAGACTAAAATCCCAAGTACTAGATCTACTTATTCTGTGTTGGATACCTTCCAGGGTAAACCACAGGAAAATAATGTCCCTTGTCTTCTTAGTTTCAGTCTTTCCATTTGAAGAACTGGGAGATTTGTTACCATTTTTTTTTTTATAGAGCTTATTTTGATGAGTTACTAATTAAAGTAAAATGTAGATTGTTTTGAGAGAAAGGTAATATAAAGATGCAAAAGAACATCAAAGAAGAATGCAGTCTTGGTAATTCGAAACCAGGTTACTGGTTTATAAGGCATTGTCCTCTGCAAAGTAAATATTTAGGGGTGGTTAATTAGCACAGGATGCGGTAGAACGTTTATACCCTTGTATGTCTAAGAATTATGTGGTGCTGGGTACCACTTCTTGGGGTTTCTATTTCAGAAGGCTTGATAGAGCTCAGAAACATGCATTTTAGCATGGGACATGCCTGATGCTGATGCAGATGATCTGCTGTCCACATCTAGTAATCACTACACTTTGATAGACATAAAAAGTTTGAACTGCGGTCTGCACATGCCTGTGGGATCTAGGCAGGAAACATAAAAGTGGCTGACCTGGCGTAAGTCAGTCAGGGCCTGCTGCAGACCGTGGCAAAGAGGAGGGCACCTGTAAAGCGATCAGTGGGGTCTCAGTTTTAACTGATTGTTGTCTGGTGGGCATGTGAATCCAGCATTACCAGAGAGCTTCATTTTTTTCACAGATACTAGAAAGCTGGAATTTTATATAAGTCTCTGAATATTTAAGTGTTGGTGTGTACCTGAAAAAAATTAAAGACACTCTGTGTGACAGATAAAATGCATCTGTTGGATTTAGTCTCTGAGCGGCCAATTTGATGCATCTGGTCTAAAGAAGGAAGGAATAGAAGGCACTGGGATTTGCAGGGTTCAGTGTTCAGTGTTGTTAAAGCACAGTGGTCTTAGCTGATTCTCTCTAGAGCAGCTGACCTTAAACTTCTTGTACTATGAACCATTTCAGGGGCAAAACACAGTGAAGCCATCTAACATATGGCTGTTTGTGAGGCAAAAAATGGAATATTTGGCATTTAACATGAGTAAAAAGATCTGTTGTTTTCGATTACTTCCTCAGAGGTTTTATTTTCAGATTTGGACAGGCGACCTAATGCTGACGGTGTCCTTAGGGGCAGGGGGGATGGGTGGGTTGAGATGAGGAAATGAGCCTAAAGGTAGGAACTGGGTGGGAGACAATAGCAGAGGCAGAGTCTTCCTGGGTTCCTGGGAGAGTAATCCTCTCGAGGGCAGCTTAAAAATCCAAAAGGGGAAATGAGAGGGGAGAAGCCAAGATGCTGACCAGGCAGTCAGAAACCCTAAGCGGGAGCCAGAACGAAGCTAGGAGGGATGCTTTGAGCCAGAGGGCAGCTCACACCATGGTTTTTTTCCTTTCTCCTTCCTTCCTTCCTCCCTCCTTTTCACCCTTTCTTCCTTTCTTTCTTTTGCTTCCTCCCTTCCTTCCTCCCTCCCTCTCTTTTTCTTTTTTCTTTTTCTTTCTTTCTTTTCTCTTTCTTTCTTTCCTTTCATTCTTTCTCCTTTCTTTTTCTTTTTCTTTCTTTCTTTCTTTCTTTCTTTCTTTCTTTCTTTCTTTCTTTCTTTCTTTCTTTCTTTCTTTCTTTCTTTCTTTCTTTCTTTCTTTCTTTCCTTCCTTCCTTCCTTCCTTCCTTCCTTCCTTCCTCTTTCTAATGAAACAGTGGACTTTATTTGAAAAAAGCAGTTATATGAGTCTCAAGCGGTTGGAGTTCTCATATAAAATGTCCTTTTATCACTTCTGTGTATATAATATTTCCATGTGTCTTCCAAGCCCTATCTTCCCTTCTGGCCCCTCATGTGCTAATACTGACCGATGAGCTTACAGGGCAGAAAGATGAGCTCAGCTAAAGTCTCCTAACTGGAGTCTGGGCCTTTAGAATGACTGGTGAGGGTCAATATAAAATGATATTCTGGAGCTTGCCTTCTGCATATGGAGACAGCTCAGCTGAACTGCTGCTGGTGTTGGCGGGGGAGGGAGTGGGATGTGTCAGTGGTTCCCACACACGGAGGAATATCAGTCACGGCTCTGATGAAAACACAGATCAGCCAGGATAAGCTCAGGATGCTGCAGTAAGGAACAATCCTTGAATATCAGGACTCAATACAACAAAATGCTCTTCTCACTCAAGACTCCATGTCCAACACCGTTGGGGGAGTGGTGTGAGTGTGTGTCTGCTCCTGTGGCCACTGGGGGACTCAGGCTGATGGAGTCTCCATCTCCTGTCCTTCAACGATGTCTGCATCAGGCGAAGGGCTGGGGCAGAACCACTTACTGGCTTTTAAATATCTGCCTGAAAGTGACACATGTCACTTGGGCTCACATTTCAATGGCTAAAGTATGGTCAAGTCTAACTTCAGAAGGGGCAGGAAAGTGCAATACCACCACAAATTTATAAAATATACAGATGGAATGTTTGTGAAAAGTCCTAATAATTATCACAACCCTCAAATTCTGATTCATTAAATCTTCTCCAAATCAGTCAAGTTATCTCCTGGGATTTGAAATCCCTGGCCTGTCTAGTTGCCCTTAGGAGGAACTGTCCAGATGAGGTTCAAGTCCTTTTCCTGACTTCTTGCTAAGGCATCATAGGTGGTGAGTAGTATGGTCTGAAAGGATACATGGACCCCAATGTTCTGCAGCACTGTTTACAACAGCCAAGACATGGAAGCAAGCTAAATGTCCATTGACAGATGAATGGACAAAGAAGATGTGGTACATATATACAATGGAATATTACTCAGCCGTTAAAAAGAATGAAATAATGCCATTCGCAGCAACATGGATGGACCTGGAGATTATCATACTGAGTGAAGTAAGTCAGAGAAAGAGAAATATCGTATGATAGAGCTTATAGTGGAATCTAAAAAACATGATACAAATGAACTTACTTATAAAACAGAAATAGGCTTAGAGAACAAACTATGGTTACCTGCGGGGAGAAGGCTGGGGAGGAGGGATAGTTAGGGAGTTTGGGCTTGATATGTACACACTGCTATATTTAAAATGGATAACCAACAAAGACCTACTGTATACCACAGGGAACTCTGTTTAATATTCTCTAATAACCTAATTGGGAAAAGAATTTGAAAAAGAATAAAACAAAAACAAAACCCCCCAAAACGAAACAAACAGAAAACGTTGTGAGTAGGATTGCATTCAGCAGAGGCCCAGTCCCATGATCCACTTTTAGTAGCAACTTGCCCACTCTTCAGGAGGAAACCAAATGCAAAGTAACTGTATTTTTTATTTCCATTAACAACAAAAGGCTTCCATAATTTCACATCTCATTGCTTTTAAGAGCACATATATTACAAATAAAGAAACTCCACAAACTTTAAAGATTAGTATTTATCAACATTTTTGTACACATACACAAATATTTTAATATAATGGTATCTGAAATGTTATTCATATAATTTTAGCACTGTCATAAGTATTAACTAAAAAGTTTTTTAAATTTGGTAAAAACCATATATTTTACAATCTTCTATTTACATCTGAAATATGCTCAAATGTTAAAAAACATTCACTTTGACCTTTAAAATATGTGTACGAGGACTGGGTATTGAACATAATGTAACCGATAGCAAACTTACAGTCGGCTTTTGAGCTACACATTCATTGGAATTTCATAGCAAATATTCAGCTTGGCTTGATCGACGCTGCTCAAAGAAAAAGGGTGTAAGAAATGTGCAAATCTGGAGGCTGGCAAAATTCTCAAGCTAGCGAGGTAAAAACAAAAAATATGAACACCATAAAAACTTCAAATAAATTAAATGTATCTTTCTCTTCCCCGAGATTAGCTGCAAATTCAGAGTTCTCTTGGAGGCGTGTCTGACGTTGCAGACTCTCCCTCAAACTTCTGCACTGGGTGAGACAGAGGGGGAGCCGCCTTGTTAATTACTCGAGTGCAAGTTTGCTCCACTCCTCGCTTTGATGGGCCGTCCTGGTACGTAATCTTGGGACAGGACAAAACATGTGACAAAACAAAATGATGACAGAGAAGTCTGTGTTAATATCTCCAAACACAAAATTAAACCCAGAACAGTGATTTTTTACAATTCCCTACAGGAAATCTGCAAATGTTGAAAAATGCACTTATCAAAGCAGATCTGAAGAATTTTTTCCCAGCCCATGTCTCAGCCATGTTGACCAGATTTAAAGTAGCTTTCCGATACTCTTCAACTATCTCATATATATATATATATATATATATATATTTTTTTTTTTTTTTGCGTTACGGGGGCCTCTCACTGTTGTGGCCTCTCCCGTTGCGGAGCACAGGCTCCGACGCACAGGCTCAGTGGCCATGGCTCACGGGCCCGGCCGCTCTGCGGCACATGGGATCGTCCCGGACCAGGGCATGAACCCGCGTCCCCTGCATCGGCAGGCGGACTCTCAACCACTGCGCCACCAGGGAAGCCCCAGATATATATTTGTAAATGTCTGAATGAACCCTATGAATGTGTTTGAGTAATTCTGGAATTTTATTTTATTTGCAAAGTTTGTAAACTGTATGGGCAAAATCTGCCCCCAAAGGGAAACAGCTGAAGCCTCATTTAAATGTTTGCATTAATGGAACTATAATACATATAATATACCTTGACCTGATTTTACTTTTGAAAATAATGTTAATACGCCTAAATCATACCTTCCTGTCAGATCTGTTCAAATAATGATACGTGAACACAATGACAATCACAGAAACCCCAGGCACCTCTAAAATCTCTGTGCAGAAGAGACTTCATTAATATTTAAAATTCTTGGTTATGACAATTTTCCCACTAACTTCCTGCATTACCATGCTTTAGCTCTACTACTCTTATGGGATGGAATGGTCGCTCTGTCCCCACCAAGCACCTGGCATCCATGTATCCTATACTACCAATAAGTTCTCCTTTTGATCAATGTCTCAAGTTCTGCTTAAATAAATTGGCCAACAATGTATCAAAAGAAATTCTAAAAGCAACATGCCTTTGGATCTCGCCTGCTTGGCACTTTAACAGAGTAGATGTGTTCCTTTCCCTGTATTTTATATTTGATATCCATTACCAGCGTTGACTTCACTATGCTGTCATCCTTCTAAATGTTGAAACAGACTCCGAATCAGCATCTTACGTTTCATCCAATAGTTACATGTATTACTTTGGCCTCCATCAAAGGAGGCTTTTATGGATTTTGGCTGTTTATAAAATAGTGCAGCATTCTGACTGCCTGTAAAGGTAATTACTGCCTGCCTGTCATTTTAGCAGCTGAAGCTGTTCCATCACCACATCTCCATTTTACACACTAGCATCCACTTAATCCGGCTTCATCTCTCTCCTTATACTGAAGGTTCTTTCACTAAGTAGTGGCTTCAGTCTTAGCCTTTTAGCTAAGACTTTTCTGGACACTCTTGGAGTGAACTGCATAATCAATTCTATTTCTGTTTTTCTATTTCTATGTTTGTCTATCCATTCTAACTCTGTTTCTGTGTTTTAAAAGTTTTATGGTAGAATTTCTCTCTTCTACTGTTATTATATATGTACCTGTTTCCAGAATATGTGGATGAGTATCTAGGTATGTAAAGGTATTCATACATTAAAGATGATGGTTCATTCATGCATTACAGGGTTATGCTAAAATTTGACTACCCTTCTCTCTGCTAGAGTTCAAACCCAAACATTATGGTCAAATGCTTTATTAAAAAATTGAGAAAAGAAGCAAACAAATTTTTTTTGTTATAAATCTGAACTGAGATAAATACCCAGTTTTTAAAAAATACTTTGGACTTTAAGGACCCCTATCCTTTGCTAGCTATTTCTGACATTACAACCAACTCAAAACACTTATCAATGGTTGTCATGAAAATAGCTTATTTTGCTGTAGATGACTTAGAGTTTTGCTACGGTTAATTTAAATTTATGATTGATAATCGTCAATTAAGTAGCTAATTTAGAATATCCTCTACAGAGTTAGAAGTTAATATTTTGTCCTCATTTTAATCTAAGGTGGAAATGTGGAATGGCCACATAATAGAGTAAATCGTTTTTAAGGAAAACTTTTTTTTTTGTGGTACGCGGGCCTCTCACTGTTGTGGCCTCTCCCGTTGCGGAGCACAGGCTCCGATGCGCAGGTTCAGTGGCCATGGCTCACAGGCCCAGCCGCTCCGCGGCATGTGGGATCTTCCCGGACCGGGGCACGAACCTGTGTCCCCTGCATCAGCAGGCGGACTCTCAACCACTGTGCCACCAGGGAAGCCCGGAAAACTTTTTTTTTTAGGATATCGTGAATGTTGTAGTCATTGTGCCATACATAAAAACCTATGTGACAAATCCCCGTAGAAGCTCAGGACCAGGAGAAAGTTTGTCTTTCCTGCCAACAGATCTATTTCTTTTACTAAATAACAGGACCTGTATAATGCATAAGTTTCTTTTCTTTGCATCAGTTTCTACAAAGCACAGAGTCAAATTTTGCTTCTCTTAGCAAAGGTTTTCTGGAAAAGAAATTATTTTTCTCTCCTCTTAATCACCTGGTCCTTGTCTTTGTAATGTTGTTTTAGCACTTGGAGGTATAATGAATCTTTGTTTTGGATACAAATGAGCTCAAATGTATTTCAGAAGTTGACAGAATATACATTTTCCTTTTAAAAGCTAAGTTGTTAACTTTAGCTTTTTCATTTTAGTAGGCTTTTTAATTTTCATACTGACCTACCTTGAAATAGAAATAAAGTTGTTCTAATTAAGTAAACATCTAGAGAACACTAGTCACTATGGAGGCGTCTGGGAAAAATGAAGAGGTAGACCAGAAGGCCACAAAGGACAGAGTAGACATAAGGAAAGAAAAACATACCGCTTTTGCTTACAGTACTGAGGGAAATACTAGACACAGAGGAACAGAAGCTGTATAAACATGGACCACGACAGAGCTGCCAGGAAAAAAAGAGAAAAGCATTTTTGCCCAAAGTTTCAAGGTCAGATGCAATTTACAGTTGGAAACAAGCATTTCTTTGCCACCTATTCCCCCTTTCAGATCCACTGTTTATTCTTTTTGTTTAATTCTCCGATTTATGATTTCCCATGCTGTTAAGGCGTTGTTCCTGAGTATTTAATTCCCATTACCCCTGAAAAATTCCAAACCAATACTTCCACTAGCAATCCTATCCAGGGAGATTGTTTTCTTTGCAACCTAAGTCAATTAACCATTTCTTTCTCTAACTGCTCTGGAGAATTTAAAACGCGGGTAGAAGGAGATGGAAAAGAAGAAAAATAAACATATGGGAAATGCAATTAGAATAAAAGATGCATATGACACATTTCATGTTTTGTTATAGTGCTAGGCCATTTAAGGAAAGGAAAGGGAACTAATATTTAGTGAATGGCTACTGTCTGTGAAGCACTATTGGGAGGTTAACTCAAGTTCCCCCCCTCAATTGTTCTGGAAAGAACACATCTAACTCCTTGAGGGGACCATGGGTGATAAGATGTCCAGGTAGAGTGTGAGGGTTGACGGATGCTGGGAAGCGGGCCAAAAAAAGCAGAACTTGGCTTTCGGTCTCTTGATTCTCAGTATCCCCAAAAGTACTGTGATTATTGAATTGTCCACATTTTGTGCACAGTCTTACAGAACATACTGAATACATGTCAGAAATCATGGATGACTTGCTTGTGGGGTGGGGGGTTGGCTTTTATCCCACTTCTGCATATTTTCCAGAGGTAGCCTTGACCATTAAAAGCCCAGGACCCTAGTCCTGGTGTTCTTCCTGAGTATGATGCAGAGACCCCTAGTGGCAGAACTGTGGAACTCCACATCCCAGCCTGGGGATTGTGAGGTCCTGAATCAGGGGTGTTGGGAGTGGCAGCAAACTCTAGCTGGAATGCCACCAATGTTCTTGGTGTGTAACAGGCATCAACTGTTCTAGAAAACCAACACACATTGTTTGGATAAACATCTCTGAAAACTATGGACAGCAACTGGGTTCTCATCTCATCTTTTCCTACAGATTTTTCTCCAACCTGATCCCCCTCCTTTGAGACAGGGGATGTTGTGCATGGGGGAGAGAACAGCTCAGCAACATGGTGTTCAGGAAAGTACAGGGATTTCAGCAGCAGGGAAACAAAGAGACTCTTTCCGGTTCTTCTGGCATTGGGGATAAAATGGGCACTTTCTATGAATGGACCGCTCGGGCTGCCCCAGGGGAAGCCTCACCTGCTCACTCATGATTGCTGAGAGTTCGCTGAGCATGTCCTTATAATGGGATCTCAGTTCCTCCTGGTACTCCAGCTGGTCCTCCTTGATGAGGCGCTCATTCACATCCAGGGCCTGCCCACACACATCTGCAAACTGCCTTTAGTGACAGCAATAAGCAAATTAACAGCCAGAGAAAGTGGCAACTCAAAGTCAGGCTGCTGATACGCTCAGCCACCGAGAAGAGGGTCGGTCAGGTGGCTTCCTGGGGCATTCATTCATGACTCTCTGTCTGAAGGGATTCAAGGAAGAACAGCCCAACAAAGAAAATCTTACCTGAAGATTGCCTTCAGAAGCTTTACTTGGTTGTCAGGGTATTTCTTTGCATTGGTTTCTTCAAGAAAAGCCCGTGCATAGGCCATTGGCCCGGCGTTAACCTGTTGGGGAGGAGAGAGTTGGCTGAGGATGGTCCCACCTCCTCCCTGGAGCCTTCTCCAAGGCTGGAAGGAGTAGCACCCGTGGTGTGGCCCCTCAGTTCTCTCACATTGCCTTGTAGTCTACTCATTTGCTATCGGCCTTATCTGCCGTCTCTCAGCTGGTCAATGAGCTACTAAAAGGAGGCATCTGAATTCCACACTTCATTGTCATCCTTCCTCAACTTCAGTCATGCGTGCACCATGTCACATTCTGCCACATCCTCATTCTGTTAGCACTGTTATTTTCTTAAAAACCGTGAAAACTCGACTCACCTTGATTTACTTAAATAAACTTAACATCCGTGAAATCAAATGTTTGCTGTGCTGGTTTTTTCCCTACAAATATTCAAGCAAACACATAGCTATTAATAAGAGACATTCCACAGTGGTCGTGATCTAGGCGTCGCCCCGAGAATCACTGCTTTATTGCATCTCCCTCCAAAGTCTGGCTGAGATTGTGGTCCAAAAGGGACTTTTTAGATTTGCTGAATGAAGGCACAGTGCCAAGTCCTATTCATGCTCACAGGCATGCGTAGGCTCTCATTAGTGAAGGCGTCTGTGTTCTTCAGGGCTTAACAGTCTTTGCATGTGACTGTGGGGCTTGGAAGGAGCAAGGTAAAAGAAGAAGGAAGCCAGTGCTGTATCTGAGGCATCTTCAGATGGCTTTGCCTACCAGGTATTGCCAGTGTGGTAGAGTGAGCACAGAACGCTTTCCTCTGTTTCTCCAGATGCAACTCCACCTTCCTCTGCCCAGCTATGTGCTGAGGGAAGCTGTCCCATTTGCAGTATAGCAATGGTTCTTTTACTTTCTGGCTTTCAAACGTGTATTATTATTATTTTGAGTCAGCCACGGGATACAGACAAGAGGTGGGTGGGGAAGAGGAGAGCCAGATTAGTCTCAGGATCAACAGTACTGAGTTTTCCTTTTGCCTCAGGCTCCCGCATAGCTCTGTGTGGCACTGTTACTGGCTTGCCTTTATTTAAAAATTTAATACTTTGTTCAATATGGAGTTTTGAAGTTATTTTTGATTTTTAAAAATATTGCATTAAAATATAATTTTATCTTGGTTACTGAGTGTTTTGATGCTCCCTTAATTTTGTGCCCAAGGAAAATGCCTCACTCGCCTCACCCTAGTCTCAGTCCTGTCAGGGCTTATTTAGGTCCAGGGCTTCTTCCTTGCAATCCCCCAGCACAGACCATGTCTATCTGTCTGTCTGTCTGTCATCAGCTGGCTCTCCCTGCTCTCTCCCTGCTTCCACTAACTCTTCTCTCCCCTGAGTCTTCAGGTCTGGGGAGGGTGACAGCCCCTCAGTCTTACGCCCCTGTGCCTGCCCTCTTTGGTTTTCCTAAATACAGCTTGTACTTTTTTTTTTTTTTTGGCGGTATGTGGGCCTCTCCCGTTGCGGAGCACAGGCTCCGGACGCGCAGGCTCAGCGGCCATGGCTCACGGGCCCAGCCGCTCTGTGGCATGTGGGATCCTCCCGGACCGGGGCATACACCCGCGTCCCCTGTATCGGCAGGCGGACTCCCAACCACTGCGCCACCAGGGAAGCCCCAAGGGGCATTTTGTACCGGGTTCCACTGGCCGTGAGTATCTCAGCTCCGGGCGATGCTTACCTTCACGCTGACGCTTCCTTGGAGTTTGAGCTGCAGTCTGATCATGTCCACTTCTTCCATCGTGCAAAGCTGATTAAGCTCGGAAACTTTCTTGGACATCTCGTCAATCGCCACTTCAATGGGATTCAGTTCTGTGCTCGATTGGCTGATGACCTGGATCCTCTTCTTCACGTAGGGGAACAAGTGACTCGCTGCACAAAAGCAATACAAGAGCATTTCAAGGTCGAGGGTTAGTGAAGAGTCAAGGGTTCTCTTGAAAGGACGATCCTGTGTCTTTTCTTTGCACACAGACCATTCCATCCTGCATGTTTTCTGAGTATGTGAGTTATTTCTTTTCCTATGTTCCATGCTCTCATATACCTCTTAGGAGCCCAGCTACTTTCCCCTGGCACGCTCTCCCACGCTTCACTAGCCAACATGTCCTCATTGCCGAGGCTGGACTAGACCTATAGAGTCTCTAAACACTGAAAAGATGATAGCTTCCACCACAACTTGTAATTCAAATAAAAACTACACTAAATCATAATCAAGAATGCTTCAATAGATACTGAATAGCATCTACTATAATAGCTTTGTTCTAGTTTTTTTAATTATGCAAGTTCTGGAAAAGTTTACTGAAGGGGAATGTTTTCCCATAGTTTGGCTGTGGCTGCTACCCACATATCTACTGTAGAATCTAGGGCTGCTCACCTTTGAAGGTGGCTTGGGTCTCCATTCAGATGCCCGCGCTCATTTTTCCTCTCAGCCTGCCCTAAGTCCCCCTCTGCTGGGTTCCCATTTCATTTCTCATGCTGGGCTCACCTGAAGTTCTTGCTTTACTTAGCTCTTTCTCCTACCAGATGGTGAGCGCCTTGAAGGCAAGAATTGTGTTTTATTTATTTGAATTGTCAGAACAATGCCCGACACCTACAGGCACTTATCCAATGTTTGTGGAATGAAGGGAAGACCACTCATAGGATAGATCTAGATAGTACTGGAAGGGAGGTTGGAGGAAAACCCTCTGCATTCATTTCACAGATGAGGAACCTGAATTCCACAGTGGTTGGGAAACTTGCCCCAAAGCACACAATTCCGAGAGTGGCTAACTCTGCAGTAACTGGGGGGTAGTTTCAGGGAGAGAGGAGAGGAAAGCTCAGAGTGCCTTTCCCAAGACACCAGGACCTTCACCACTGTACGCTCTAAAGGGAAGAGGTGGGTAAAGTGACCCTGTGATAGTTTCTGTTTTGGTTGACTTGTCAAGGGTCTCTGTCTTGAAAGAAAATAAAGAAATGTTCCTGGCAGACATTTCCAAGTCAGCACACTTTGGGTACTTGTCTGCAAGATCGAAGTGTCTTGATTTCCGCGAATCCGGCCTAAGCGAGGGCCCTGCGTGGGAGCACGTGCTCGGGGGCCAGCACCTACTTGTCAGGACCGTCCTCCGCTTGCACTGTTCTTCCACGCCACCGTGCTTCTTGCCTGACGGCGTGAAGGGCGTCTCAAAGACAAAGCGGTTGATGTTGTGGTGCATTTCGAAGTCTGTCTTCCGGTCCTCTATTTCCTTTTCCTCAAAGAACGGCGTGACATAGGTCACCTGGATGTAGGCGTATTTGGGGTCCAAATCCTTGGGGTTTACCTGTTTCAACACATTATGGGCAGAGAAAGAGCGGTGAGCCGTGAAGTGCTCCTGAAAGAAAGGTGGGGAACCCTGTATCCCCCCAGCTGGGCATCCTGGGCTGCTCCTCTCAGAGAAGAAAGGCCCATCACATCATGTGAGAGCTGGGTGAACAGAAAGCCCAGAGAGTAGCTGGCTGGACTGTGGTCAAGCAGCCAGATGGTGGCAGAGGCAGCAGGGAGCCAGCTTGCCAAGTAGCTGGGGCTCTTTGAAACATAAGTACTTGGCTATGACGTACTATTTAACCTTTTATTTTCTTTCTCTTCCGTCCTGAATATCTTCACCTTTGTGTTGAATCAAGCTTGTTGAGAGTAGAAATATATCTCTCTGTTCCTCTACGATTCAGTCGTGTACCTAGACTGGGACCATCGGCTGTGGGCTTGTAATGTGAAAGGAGGTTCCTGGTCTGTTGAGCAGATGATTAACTGATTACCTATCGCATGACTGCAAATCTTTTTATTTTCGATTTCTCGAATTCCTTCTCTAATCTGCAATAAGTCATTCTATATCATTTTTAAAACTAACTCTGCTTTGGTGAATAGGCTTGACAAATAGCAAGGAAGACAGGCTTGGGGTCCCCCTCCCAAAGCCAGGCAATGGCTCTTGCTTTCCTTCAAGGAGGAAGAGATGAGCCTCAGCCTCTTTGCTAATGATTCCTTGAAGAATTTTCAGGCTTCTTCCAACTTTCTCCATCCGTTCACCCATCCACTGTTTATCCATTTCCAGAGATTGGAGGAGGCTCGTGAATTTATTTGGAACGCTGCAAATAATGGCACTGTAAGATGGGTGTGACTGTAACCATTTCACAGACTAAAAAATGGAGACTCCGAGTGACCGCCCAACTTCTCCAAGATGGGTTGCCAGCTGATAAGTGGTAGCATGGTGGAATGAAGACAACAGCTGTTCTGACACCAAAATTGGCACTTCTCTCACTGCTAGGAATTGTTTCTACTTTCCATGTAGGAGGGTGACCATGACCACGGTTCTAGCTCTGTCCCTCTTTATGGGGAAGGGGTTTGTACCTTTCAAGCTAAGAATGATGAACACATTTTAACAATTTCTGTCCAGATCCAGCAAATCTAATCTCATGCCCAGACCCCTCCAAATACTAGCATTGCAAAAGAGGGAAAGGAAAAAAAAAGACCTTTTTTGGGCCTAATAGAGGTCAATACAGTTGGGTGCAAACCCGCTTTTCTAGTTCCACCTCCGCCACACTCTTCTATACAATCTATGTTTCAAAGACCTGCCGTTCTCTAAACACACCTCTCCCTTGAATTCCTCCTGTCACTGCATGTGCTGGCTTTTAGAACGCTTCCAGAAAACACCTTCTCACCCTACAATCCCCAGCTCAAACATCACGCTCTCCGTGAAGCATCGCCCAACCAAGAATGAGCTGTTCAGGGAGCCCCCAGCCCCATGCTTTCCCTGTGTGACTTGGAGGAAAGCTCCTCCAGGAAGACCTTCATGACTAAAAAATACTTTTTTGCTCTTTCCTCCCAGTCCACCATTGGGCCCAATTACTTTAACCCTTTGGTTGCTACTCAAATGCGAACAACCTATGGGAGTGATTTAGGGTTTAGTAAGTTGTTTCTAAGATTACCTAAAAGTTACTCAAATAAACATGTACAAGGTTTTTGACACTCCCCTCCCCAATCACCAATCCATCGACCAGTAAACAACCGAAACGCTCAAAATAGTTTAGGTAGTTTACTTTGCATAGTCAGGCAGAAATTTAAAACATTAATGAACGTAGTTAAGAGAGAGAAAAAAAATGCAGTTAGTTCTTTGCAGTTGCATGAATCTTGATGTTCCCCTACCTTATTGGAGTCCTGGATTATCTTCACATTGTCCGCTCCGAATTTATCTGCATAGAGCTTGAGCAGTCTTTGGGAGATCTCGGAGAGACCTGTCAGCTTAGGCTCTTTATAAATATACTCTTTACCTTCTTCTTCTTCAAAAAATCCCTATGAAAGACATACAGTGAACCGCCAAGTTTATTAGAGAACTCCAACTGCAAATAAGGAGCAAAACAAAAAACATTTACTTAAATGTTATAGCCAGTATTTTTGGTTGTCATCCAAGCCATAGATTAGCACCCTATACAATTCAAGTTCAGAGAAAAATCGAGTGAAGGAAACAAAATATCACGTTACAGTCAGTCATTAGTGTAAATACTGCCTAGTCAGGCCAAAGAGCCTCGTGAAGCAAATTACACGTATTTTTCTCTATTAGAAGAAATCATTGGTAATACCTGCTTGCATATATTTTAGGGGAAGAACGCCCTCATGTGGTAGCCTGGTGTAGAACACAAAGTCTGGAGTACTTTTTGGTATTTTTCAACGGTATTCTTCAAAGAGCAGTATCATTTTTAAGAAAGTCTTGGAAACCAGGCTAGGAAATATTAATGCTATAGGGCAGATAAAGGTATCTAAATGGGTTGATATGCCTCCCACATCATCTTAGATGAAAAGCCATAACAGAAATTACATGTGCTATGCTCGCAAGTACTGTTATTTTTAATATTTCATCAGGGGTCTGATGCAACTTGGCTATGTGCAATCTTGTCCTTCGATTTGCTTTACCAATAGACCCCTTATGTTCTTGAAAAGCTAGACCTTATGAGTGAAAGTAGTAAAGTAACCATGTTACCATTTTTATGTCATAGGAGCAAGTAGGTTTTAACCTCTTGTTAATTTATTTACCTGGTCTGAAACAGGGGGAAGGGAAGATTCCATTGCGGATAATTGAGGCAATCTTTATAATTCCTTCTCACTGAAGAGACACAGAGGCATTTTTCCTTTGGAATAAACGTGACCTCAGAATATTGGAGTAAGCCTGCAGTTTAAGAACCCAAGTGTCTCTGGTATCTTCTGACTGCAGAGTTTACCTTAAGGAAATGACTTCTGAGAGCCGAGTAAAGATACTGAAGGTCATAAAAAAATCTTACCTATATATTTTTTAAAATCATTTTTGGCTATTTAAAAACTACTCATTATGTGTGAAAAAACATGGGTAAAATGTTCCAATGCAGCTTTTCTTTTTTCATGGCTAATGTGAGGCAATCTAAGAATAATGCTTACAGCTCACATCTGTATGGTTCTTTATACTCGTAAAGCACTTTCATCCATGTAAGTCTGCCCATCATGAACAGTATACTTTGTATCATAATTGGGCTATAACTGAAGGCAAGGAATAAGGCACATTCACCAGCATAGTTCTTGTTCAGCAGGTAATTGCTTGTTTCCTTGTGTTTCCCTAATTGACTTTGGGCTTTTTTAAGGCAGGAAAGTGTCTTGTTCAGCACTGCATGTCCAGTATTTAACATAGTGCCTGGTCTCTAGAGAGGCATCACTGTACATTAGTTGAATGAATAAACAGATGAATAAGATAGCTCTCAGAGGGCTACATCTTAAAAGGATATATTTGTACCAAATATAACTGGAAAAGATTCCATTGCTTTTAATACAGATGTTTTTATTGAACAAATTTCTTTGAGAAATGTTCAAGACCAACACAGTTGATTATGAGTACCTTGACTCCAGACCGCTAAAACAGTGATGTATGATGCTAAAAGCATGAAAAGTCTCTCCTTATCATTCTTCTAGACTTCGTAGGGGTAGTGAGGTCTGGCCCTATCCCCACATGACTTCCAGCCTGCTAGGTTTTTTCTGTTGCTGTCTTCATGGAGTTTTGTCTGATTCAAGGTCAGAGGTTAGTGGCTCAAACTGACAGATTGACACAAAAGAGAACTAAGACTTCTGAGGCCATCAACCAGAATCCCCACAGGGCAATAGCTGAAGCAACATTTACAACTTCCATTTCAACGAGGAAAATGTCTCCAAGTTCCAGGAAAAGATTTTCTCATCATGGTGTGAAAACTAGCACAAAGATACTTTCACTGTGAAAATTTTCCCCTAACAAATTTCTGAATCCAGAGTTAGCAGAAAAGGAGTGGTGAGAGCAGTATTTTATTGTCGTTACTATGACCCTTGTGGCCTTGGTCATGACCTGTGACTCCTCTCATCCTTACTCCTTGGTCTGGAGGATGGGAAATAGTACAGACTTAGACTTAGGAGACCCTAAGGACAGTGTCCGGGACACAGAAGGCCATTGGTGAGTGTTAGCTATAATGAGGAGAATGGTAGTGATGACAATGATAAAGGAAAAAACTGTCAGCAAAGCAATCTGAGTTCTGGCTAATATGCAGGGAAACAGCTAACTGAGTTTTGAGTGCTTAAAAATACATACCTTTGGGTTCTCTTACTTGGGCACTACACTTTTCCTTATTGTAAAAGGACTATTGATGATTATTTTGATATTTTGGTAAGTGATTGATCAGAAAGAATCGTGATTAGAATTAATCAATTTATTTACAGAACATGGAGCTATAAACCTATTGAGACTATTTTATAAAATGAATAGAAAGGAGCGGGTGTAGCAGGATATAGCACTTAATCCCTTACAGGGACTGTGTAAGAGCTTTTGGAGCCAGAGAAATGGAGTCTCTGAAAATGGCTGGGATGCGAGCTTATCTTTTACCCAGGGAAATCAAAGCAAAGCCCAGTGAGGCACAGGACACTATCTTAAGGAAGTTTAATGCTCTGTCCGTGAAATAATTGAGTTGTAAATAGGGACACAAGGTGATGAAAACCTAGCGGCAGTTTCTCTTTTGCTTTTGCCCCAAGGTGATGAGAAGACTGCATTTCAAGGCAACAGGAAATATGACTTTCGCATTTTCCATAGTTCGATTCTTTTAAATGTCATTTTACCAGGCAACAAACGCCCTGATCTAACATGGTTACGAAACAGCATGTATCCTAGTTAAACAAGGACTTTGAGTCAGTAGGTAACATGCATGGATTATGAAACTTTTAAGCAACAGATGATGATAAAAATGTACTTCAATAAACCGAAAACGAAAATTATTGACTCCTTCTTAGATGTTTTTGCAGGTACTTCAGAATCTTGAAATAGCTCTGGATCATTATTGGGATGTCAAATATAAGTGCCCCTGCTATTATATTCCACCGATTCAAGGTTCACAAAGGAATGCATCCAAAGAGGAATCTTGTGTATAAAAGATGGGTCAGAAAATCACAATAAGCTAAATGTTAGGAAAAGAAAAACTTCACAGATGCAGAGAAATGGTTTCATACAAACATGAACCCAAATATGAACCCGATTATTAGTGTGTGTATATATATATATATAGTGACTTTCATATAGGAGGGGAGCCAGGAGGGTGTATCACACCCCAACATGGAGATGATGGCTGTACACAATACACAGGCACCTTTCCTCCTACCCCCAATCCCTTTTCTCTCAAGATTCTGAGGTGCATCTATACCCATGTAAGCATGATTGAGAATCATGGAATTTACATCCTTTGATGAACAGAGTAAAACTCCCCCAGGCTTTTCACTCAGTTCATTCCAGGGCCATCTGATGTTTTAAGTTATTCACTGAGCATTCACTTGCTTGCTTTCATGCTAAATACCAGAGCCTAAGGATTTCATTGATTACAGTTGACGTTGGATCACTACTGGCGGTTCATTACTCTGCAAATGAATACTTCAGGGACACTTGAAGGGGTGTTTTATATAGGCTGCTCTGTGTAAAATTTCCATAGTCAATGATGCCAGGTGTTGCATTGGAAAATCCATGCTATGCAAGACTGGCGTTTTTATTAAAGTTCTCGCCACGGAAGAACAGTTTTCAACTTGTTTTCCAGGCTCTGGCTCATTGCAGACATAATATTAACTACTCTAGCCAGTACTATAAAGTGAAAGTACTAGCCCACGGGGGACGCTAAAATATTTACACAAAGGCCGTTGTGGAGGCAAAGAGCCGACTGCATGTTATATTCCCACAATCTTCGGAATATGACGGTGAGACATCAATTTGGATTAATAGGTGACTCTTACAAGGACATAAGGTACCATCATACAAAAAAATCATTTCTGACCATGGAGATTTTGCTAATGAAATAGGCAAGATTTTCTCAGAAACCTTCATTCCGCACACATCTGGGGGGATGTGCAAATCTATCTGCTATTTCTTTATCACCAAATATAAAGTGATGTGTGCCGTCTGCTCCCACTGAATACAGCAGTTCACCCTCTCCGTTTGGTGTCTTGGGACAGGTAGTTGAATATCATTTGAACAATGATGACAGGCTCTAAATGACTGTTTATCAGCATGACCTCCATTAGTTCTCCTTGTTCAAAGGCAGCTGGGGTTTGAGTTTACAGAGTACCATGCCTAGGCATGTCCTCAGGTCTGCAGATTTAACAAGGCACTTTGCCTTTGAAGGTCAGGTTGGACTTTTAAATAAAAGACAATTGAGAGTACTGGCAGCATTAAAAACAAAAAGTCAGGTGCACGGTCAGCACACTTTATTGAGGAATCTGCAAAAAGAACAAAGTTAGGACATTTGAAAGTAGCCCTCCCCCATCCTTCCCCATTGCCCACCGCCTCCCCTATTCTATTTAATAGAGGGGTTTCCAAGTATTCTTTTAGTAGGTGAGTTAAGGACACGTGACCCCAAATTTACAAATGAAGGTAGAAAATACTGATATAGTATGGATGGGGGAAAGGGATTTTAAAGAATTACAAAAAAGTATGTATTGGTCAGAGAAGCAGAGCTGACTGTGGACAATGTGTGGATATTGAAGGAATTTGCTTTTCCAGCTTACTCAGCAATAATTACACTGAACCACATGAAGTTGCCATCTTTGTAAGTAACAAAAAAGGTTGATTATGGGCAATTTCATATGGTTCAAAATAACACAGAGGAAATTCTGTGTCACGGAGCTCTAGGTCTTGGCATGTCACTGCCCCTCAGCTCATCCTCTAAAATCCTTACACGGCTTCTTTTCGCATCTCAGGAGACTTAACCTGATTCACAGGGTAAAGGTTTAATTCACTGTTCATCATTTATGTTGGGGATTAATACCATCATTTTCGAGAATGCCCAGAGCTCACCACCAAACAGAGAGAGCCCTGTTTCTCCACGATACTCATTTGGAAAAGGGCAGGGTCCTTTCAGGACCCTGGGAAGGTGCCCACCAATGGCCACCGTTATAACTTTTGAGATTTTGCCCACCATGCTCTTCTTAATCAGCTGCAACTCTGGTGGCCTGAACTGAGCAGGCAAATTCCAATACTGAGCCTGCTATCCATATATTTCAAATATGTGGTGCCCATATTTATCTGTGTGTGTGTGTGTGTGTGTGTGTGTGTGTGTGTGTGTGTATGTAGGTTTTCAGACTACACCGACCTTTGTGCAGAAAGATATTATATATGAAAAATAAAGGATACATTTTTGTAATTCAGATAAATGGAATAAACACAATTTAGTCCCAGAAATGCAGGATGACTCCAAAGTGAATGGAAACAGGGTTATCTCACCTATCTCAAACGTTCATTTGCACAAAAAAGTTAAGGTTCAGTAAAACCATAGGGAGGGAAGTGTGAGGCTTATTAGAGCATGCAAGTGGAGAGAGAGAGAACTTACCACAGCCTGGAACAATCAAGACCAAAAGAAGAAAAGAGTAAACATCTGCATTACAATCTCATTGGAAAGGAGCATCATCGTTTCGTTTCCACCTGTTTAGCAACCAGTATCTTAGATGTGGGTTGGAGAAACCATCAGGTGGGCAATCTGCTTTTCATGACCAGACTCTTAATGGCAATTCATCACTTTTTCATTAGAAAGATCACCTGAAGCGTTGTAAACTCAAATCTAGGTTTGCTGAACGTACGTCCTGTGAGCTACGTCCATGCTGCTCAGTTAGCTTGTGGCCATTCCCAGGAAACCCTTGCCTTTCCCTTACAATCCCTCAGCTCCCACATTCCCTTCCGGATGAGGTGTTCTGCCATTATTCTTGCTAATGTTTCACTGACGTCGAGTTATTTTCTGTTTATCGCTGACTTGCAAGATACCATTTCCTTTTCTCTCTCCTCCTCTCCTGCAGATTCTCACATTTCTATCTCCCTAATATACACTATCACTTCAGAGAGGTCAGATTCTTTTCCAGGGAACCCCCAAATGAGGAAATTTAGCTTCGTTTTGTAGACTGTCTCCACAGTCCTGATGTCCCTGTGCAGTGGGGGAAATCTGGGTTGGATTCATTTGTTTATGGTACGTGGCTGCCCAGTGACATTTTCCTTTCCAGGGAGAGAGCAGCTGTCTTTATTAATTCAGCCACTAGTTTTTAAGCTGTCTTTGGTGATTAGAGGACAATATAAATTTTCCAAAAGACTTCAGTGGGAAGTGATCTAGAATGACCATGCTGGATTTGACACGTTTGTTTGCAGCCTTAAAAGATTCTGAGGAGAACAAGAAGCCATGTGAAACCGTGCCTTACGTGAGGGGGGAAAAAAAAGGAAATGAGAGGGCTGAGAGTCATTACCACTGTGAAAATAAAAGAATGGAATGATTCTCTGTGAAAATAATAGTCTGAAATATGGCTGCTGAAATATACTAGTGTTATAAGCCTGCCTGGATGGTGACTGGGTTTATCCCACTTAAAGCACTACTCAGAGACGTTCCGAGTTAATATCTAAGTTCGCTTTGCTTTTAAGACAATGCTATGGCTTGCTAATATTTTCAGTCTTGTTCATTGTTTATGCGGTAAGCTGAGAAAGATCACTTTGAAATTATATTGACCTGCAATATAAGAAACAAAACCACCAGATTATGCTCTGCTTAGAAGCAGTGATGGTTTGAAAGTAGGAGAAAAGAAAATGCATGATTTTAAAGTCAAAAGTTCATGGCTTTGGTATGGTAGAGCCCCTAGGAATTCTTTATTTCCCGGAATATTATGGATTTCATTGCCCAAAATATATTCATTTAAATCTCATTTTCAAATATGATGCAAACCTCTACTTAGACATTTTGGGGGGAACTGGAGGAGGAGGGTGTTGAAGAAGTGCCCTCTTTCTCCAAGAAGTTCGAAATCACTGTTTTACCTCAATCTGTATTAAGACCCGTGGAGGTCTCCGCTCATTTTTTTCTTAATTTAGTATGTTCCTTTGGCCAAACATATAGACCCTCGCACTCAGAGAAACACTCAAATATACCTAGACACATCCCCACCTCCACCTCCACCCCCTCAATCTGTTGGCATATGTAGTTAGATGTCTTGTAAAGAGTGAAGAACATCAATCAACCACGTAACAGAACTTAGAGGCCATGCTGCTTGTAGGAAACTTACCTGCCCGTAAAATGCCACACGATAGTAGCGACCGAAGAGCCGCTTCTCTGAATTCACCACCTCTGCAACTTTCAGATACGACCGATGAATGTCGTAGTAGAGATCTGATAATTTCTGAAACCAGAAGTGAAGGGTTTCATGAAGAGGATGCTGACATCAAAAATAGGGAGTTTCTACTTTTGGAAATTGTAAGTAATTCTCCAAAGTAATGAAGGATATTTGAACTAACTCCTGGGTTTAGAACACCTACTTTGAAGTCTCTCTGCTTCTCAAAGACCGCAATGATGGGTTTGTTGACATCAGCGATGAGCTCATATCTCTCAGACTTCCACAGGAACTCCACACACAGGTACAGCTGCTCCACCAGGATATTCTGCAATTCCGCAAGCGGAAATGAGATTTTACACAGTGAAGATTGTGGCTTATCCCTGAAACTTGCTTTCAAAACTGTTGAAGGGTCAATTTTTTTCATAGTGGGATTTCTGCATTCCCTATCTTTGCAATTGGCAGTTACATCCATCCTGGGAGGGATGGTGGTGTCTTCTTGCAGTCTTCTCTTTCCTTATTAGTGCCTCAAACTTGCTAATTTAAATCTGTAACAAGTATTCAGATCTGTCTGGTTTTTTTTTCCATTCCTACAGTCACTGGCTTAGATCAAACCCCCGTTTCTTCATTCCCAGATCCCTGGAGTAGCCTTTGAGCTAATGTTTTCCCTCGCCAATTGGTCCTATTGGTCCTATGTGTTACTCCCCAGTAATCTTTGTTTCTAAAACATAAACCTGACCATGAGCTTGCCACTGCCCTAAACCTTTGGAGGCACTCCAGTGGCTATGAACTGCTGTCCAAACTCTCTAGCATGACATTGAAGGAGCTCGAGAATCAGGCACCAACCTCCTTTTCAGTGCCACTCCCTTTCAGCACCTTGGCATTGACTTTACACTTTGGCTACACCAGACTGTACCACACCATTCTTAGAATACAATTCCCACACTTTTGCCTTTGAAGTTGCTGCTGCTCCTATAAGAACCTTATTTTCTTATTTGACACCTTCAAGTCCCATCAAATGTCAAGACAGTGCAAAAGTCTGCAGAGTTTTTATTTATGCCCCATTCATCTGCATTCCAATCACTTTCATGTAAAAAATTGTTCCCCTTTTAATTGCAGCTATATATGATGCCTAGATTTATAGTTACTGGGTCTTAGACTGGTTACTCCCCACCCTGAAGGAAGTTTGTCTTTCACAAGATTCTAAACTCTTTAAGAGCTGGGATTATGCCTTATTATCTTTGTCTCCCCAAATACATTTGCTTTACTTATCTTTGTCTCAATGCCTCCCATATACTAGTAGTTTAATAAATGTTCAACAGAATCAAATTATATACTCTGTAAAGCAAGTGGATAATATTGCTGGAATGTTTTCAGTGTCTTTTAAGAAAAGATTTTAAACATTATTTGAAATAGTTCATATAAATACATAATTGCATTTACTATTTATTTTCAATGTACATTAAATTAGTGTACAGCCATATGTAAAATTTCATTAAAATCTACCCCAGATTTTTTTCTGTATCCTCTTTTAAGTCTATGTAATATTATGAATAAAAAATTAGCTTATGAAATATTTTATTTACTTGAGGAGGGGAGCTCTATTTTCTTCACCAGAATTATTGCTAAGTCATTCCAGGTAGAGAGCTTCTTTTGAAAAATAACCGTGGTTTGCATACCAGAAGGTTTTCTGCAGAAATTAGTGTGATTTTCTGCTCAGGTCTATTTGTTAATACATTTTCTAATGCATTAAATAAAGTTGTGACCAGCTCAACAAATTTTCAGCGTCCCTTACCACATTTACCAAAGGACTACAGATTCTATATTTTGTAGAAGAGCTGATCGTATATATTTGGCTCTGTCTTAGAGAAGTAAAATTTAGTTTAAATTTTCATTGAAAATTATGCTTTATCAATGGAATCTGATATCTATTAATCTTAGTTTAATTTTAGCCCGCATTTTATTTTGCCTAAGTCATGTTATAGAATAACTTTGATTTCTGAATAAGATTTTCTCCCCCCTATTTAGCTTAATGTTACAATTCAATGAATCTTTTCACTCAATTACTGTACACTCAATCATTTTGGTCTAACCTCATTGTATGGTGTGTCTTGCATTCCTGAATCTTCTTTCATTGCCCCTTCTTCTTTAATATTTGGTGTAATGCTCAGAAAAGCTGGCCAGCCCATAGAGAACATGCCTTGAGAGAACAAAGCAAAATGTATCATTATTTGAGACGAATCCTGCTTGGATTAGACAGCGCCTTTCTTCATGATGTGACATGTGGTGGTTATAAAGCTCACACACTCAATGAGATGGTTAGATTATGACTGTTGATAAATACTCTCTTCTAGGCAACCAATCTTCCCCTTTTTATAATTTTTTTTTTTATCATTTTCAGGTGACCTGTTTTCTATAACGAGCTGGCATGGGATTATGGACAGAGCACAGGCTTGCAGATTGATATAGCTCCAATGTTCTGGTTTAATTAACCTCTTGGAGTCTGCATCCCTCATTTGTTAAACCACAGACATTGATATCTATCTCAAAGGATGTTGAAAGGATTCGGAGTATTAGTATTTGAGAAAACACCTGGTATCATCAGTGCATTGTAAAGACAATACTCAATACTTACTAACTTTCACTCTTTTGCATTATCTAGAAAACTTCTCAAATTTTCTTAGCCTCTTGGCCACCAAGCTTAAAAAAGATCTGGCTCTGCGGATACATATGAAAACAGTTGATAATGGGTAATGTGCTAAACAAGGGATCAGATCAGAACGTTGGGGAGTATCAGAGGTTAAGAGCACAGTCTGGAGTGATAGGCCAGCCCTCGAACTTCAGCTCCATCACAAGCTAACAACGGAGTCTGCGGCAGGTTGCTTAACTTCTTTACGTTTTCTCACCTGTAAACATGAGGTGATAACAGCACCTAACTCAGACTCCTTATTGGCAGCTAATGGAGATATGGCCACTACAGAGCTTGGTGCAGTGGCTGCCCTGGAGCAAGTGCTTTTTTAAGTTATAATTAATACTTTTATAGATATTTCCATTTTTAATAATCAGATCATTGGCTATGTAACTAACTTATCACCCCCAGACATGCTAGAAATGACGATAATAAAGATTGCAATTGAACCCCTGCATTAAAAATTCTACTTTCCTACTTCTTATTAATATTTTTCTTTGGTAATTAAACACATTAACTATATGAGCATTGAGTGCAGCAGGAAAAGTCGTGACATACTTCTGTGGGATGATGATGAATGTTAGTACAACTGAGGAAGCCATGTTTTCTGGAGTCACCTCAATTCACCTATACCGTCATCCCTCAGTATCCGCAAGGGATTGATTCCAGGACCTCCACAGATATCAGATATCAAATTCTACAAATGCTCAAGTTCTTTATATAAAATGGCATGGTACAATTGGTCCTCCATATCTATGGGTTCTCACTGATGGAGCGGCTGGTTGAATCTGCAGATCTGGAACCCCTGGATACGGAGGTTCGACTGCAGTCTTATCGTGTGCATCGTAGTGAAGGAACAGTTTACTTCTTTGACTTAGAAACATCATAACCTACAAGTACATTGAGGACTTCAAATATATGCCAATGAGCTTCAGATATGTGCCAATGAATACAAATATCTGCTAATGCATCATAAATAATCACCTTCCTTAATTCAAAGTTTACAAAACAAATACAGTTGGCCCTTAAACAACATGGTTTGAACTACATGAGTCCACTCACACGCAGATCTTTTTCAATAAGTATGCATGCAGCACTGCACAGTCTGTGTTTGGTCGAATCCGTGGATGTGGATATGGAGGGCCGACTGTAAAGTTACGTGTGGGTTTTTCAACTGGCAGGGTCACCGCCCCTAACCGCCTCGTTGTCCAAGGCTCAACTGTATATATGTTTCTCAATGGGTATGTTATTCCAGTATCACCACTGGTCTAAACGTATCTAGATTTTTTTGAATATTAAAGATTCACACGACATTTTGGGCTATACGTTTCCACAACTTCTCAAACTGACACCTAGCTTTATCTGGTTTCTCCAATTTTGTTTCAGTTAGAATATAAAATAGTTTTTATAAAACTGTATGGGATCTGATTATGAAAAAAATTAGATGGGGAGGAAGGGCATGTTAAATACAACAATGATGGTTTTCATGACTTGACTGTAAAACAAGGCTAAGTAGGAAGCGTGAAACTGAGCCAGAAGATCCCTGACTTTGACGGTGGACATGAGTCATAAAGCCAGGTCTGGTCCCTTCTCCAGGGCCCTCTAACAAGTGAGCTCACTGTCTCAGAATTCAGTCTGGTCATTTGGTTCAAATATCTTATTTGCAAAATCCACTGAAACTCTTTAGGAAATAAATACATATTTAAAAGAATAAGGGACCAAGTATGTTTCCAAAATATTGTAAACGAAGTCCTTTTCCCCTTTGTTTAGGTATTTTAAGCTTAACATCTAAAGATCTGTTTCTGTTGTTCATACAGTGAGTTTTCCACTGCATTTTGAAAGTTAAGATAGTGATGGGAAATAGACCGCGGTTCATAAACTCTGGGTTTGAACAAACTTTTGCAAGGTTATATTGACAAATTTTTTTAAGCAAAGAGTAATTCTTTAGTTATTGTTAGAAAATATCAAATGTTAAAGATGGAATATTTTTAATTGAAGGAAAACCATACTGTAAATTATTATATGTTATAAATTGTGAGAATCAGTGTATGCTTTACAAAAAGAAAATGGAGCCTGTTGATTATAAGTGTAGTCCTGTATATACACTATATTTATATGTCTCTCTTTCTGCACCCCTTATTTTGAATAAACAGTTGTATTATATTTCAACAGCTGAATAGATTTCTCTTGCAATTTTAAATAATTCATCCATTTCAGAATAAAATCCCGAAGACAGACTACTATGCAAATTGGTAGTAAAACATGGCCATAATATTGGACAAGATGCGGTTCTGTTTGCTGAGAACTCTTTAGGTCTCTAAACTTCATAAAAGTTCGGATGGATGCAATTTCTGAATGGTAGAAACTTTGGGTTTTTACGGAGTAAGTTATGTAGATCTGAGACAGTTTTTGCTTCTAGGAATACATTTAAGAGGTTTGCTGGAACAAAACTGAAGCAGTGACTTGGTTTTCTCGGCACCATTCCCTGGGAATAAAGGAGCCCAGTTAGATCACTCACTTCCTCCACTGGGAGTTGTTAGTAATAGGTTGCTATCACGGGGGTGGATATCCTCCGGGAGCAAGGATGGTGTGCAAATCTTTTCCATTTTCCAGTAACCTATGGCAGTGCAAGATGAGGTTAGGACATTGTCACATGTTTATGTTAATTCAAGCTTATGTTAACCAATGAAGCTTTCTCATTTGGAACTAAGAAGTGGACGAGTTAGCCTGGTTGTACATAAAATAAACATGATAATGGCATGGAAGAGAGAGTTAAAACTTAAAAGTACAGCATAAATAGAAATATCTGTGAAAATTAACATTGCTTAATAAAACATCAAGATTAATAAAACTTAAAATTAATAAATAAATTTTAAGTTAGGTTTCAACATGTTGATTTCTGCACTTTCTTCCCTCACAAGGTTGTCTTACCCCTTCTTTTTAGGTATTCCGCGATGAGGGCAGCTATATGAATGTAACACATAGCAGCCTGTAAGAAAAAGGAAAACAGTTTCAGAGGAAGATTTTACCATTTATCTAATACTGTAGATTTTACTATCTATCTTATTAGGATTAATCCAAGGTGAGTCAGTATTCCAAGTCAGAATATGTAGAGAAATCCTTTTCACGGTAGAACCAGAAATAAGAATCAATTAGATTTCCAAAAAGTTCACCATCAAGAATAAAATGTCTATTTGGGAATTTTTTTGGTTTGTTTTTCTTGATGTAGTTCTCAGGTGGGTGAATGAGCTGGCCTGAATCCCACAGAATTATCTTCTTTCCTTAATATCTATGCCTCCCCTCTCTCTCTAAATAGCACCTGGATATAAACTGGAAGTAAAAATAAGCCATCTTCTTTTTTTCTACTGCCAGTAATGTCCCCCTTAGAATTTCTATTGCCTTTAAAATAGTAGCCGCACAAGGTGGCACTTGATAAAATAGTGTGACCTAATGTATCACGTGTGCTTTCCTCAGCCAGATTATTTGAGCGACATTTTTTTGTTCTGTAAAATCTCCTGCAAAGCCCTCGAACACTGCTGAACACAGAATAGACCCTGACCTGTTGAAGAGTTCAAATTACTTCAACTTTGCCTTTTGAAGTTTTATGGAGAAACTCCTCCGTTTTCAGGGCGGTCCAAGGGAACTGGAGCTGCTCATTTTTGTCCTCACCAAACTGCTACCAAGTGAGGCCTCTGGTCAGATCTACGTCCATCCCAGAGTCCTTCACATGTATTTAGAAGGACTTCAGTTTTCCTACGCAAATTCATCTCTTCCCAAAGAGGGCACAATCCTGGGAATACAGTAAAGCAGAACTTCCCCACTTGGTGTCCGGAAGCCACTTGGGTGCTGTGAATTGCTGCACATAAATCCTCCCAGTGTTTAAACAGACATTAAAAAATTACCTATTGTGATACACCATATTAACAAATTGATGGAGAAAAACCATATGATCATCTCAATAGATGCAGAAAAAGCTTTCAAAAAAATTCAACACCCATTTATGATAAAAACCCTCCAGAAAGTAGGCATAGAGGGAACTTACCTCAACATAATAAATGCCATATATGACAAACCCACAGCCAACATCGTTCTCAATGGTGAAAAACTGAAACCATTTCCACTAAGATCAGAAACAAGACAAGGTTGCCCACTCTTACTACTATTATTCAACATAGTTTTGGAAGTTTTAGCCACAGCAATCAGAGAAGAAAAAGAAATAAAAGGAATCCAAATCGGAAAAGAAGAAGTAAAGCTTTCACTGTTTGCAGATGACATGATACTATACATAGAGAATCCTAAAGATGCTTCCAGAAAACTACTAGAGCTAATCAATGAATTTGGTAAAGTAGCAGGATACAAAATTAATGCACAGAAATCTCTTGCATTCCTATACACTAATGATGAAAAATCTGAAAGTGAAATTAAGAAAACACTCCCATTAACCACTGCAACCAAAAGAATAAAATATCTAGGAATAAACCTACCTAAGGAGACAAAAGACCTGTATGCAGAAAATTACAAGACACTGATGAAAGAAATTAAAGGTGATATAAATAGACAGAGAGATATACCATGTTCTTGGATTGGAAGAATCAACATTGTGAAAATGAGTATACAAACCCAAAGCAATCTACAGACTCAATGCAATTCCTATCAAACTACCACTGGAATTTTTCACAGAACTAGAACAAAAATTTTCACGATTTGTATGGAAACACAAAAGACCCTGAATAGCCAAAGCAATCTTGAGAACGAAAAACGGAGCTGGAGGAATCAGGCTCCCAGACTTCAGACCATACTACAAAGCTATAGTCATCAAGAAAATATGGTACAGGCACAAAAACAGAAATATAGATCAATGGAACAGGATACAAAGCCCAGAGATAAATCCACACACATATGGTTACCTTATCTTTGATAAAGGAGGCAACAATATACAATGGAGAAAAGACAGCCTCTTCAATAAGTGGTGCTGGGAAAACTGGACAGCTACATGTAAAAGAATGAAATTAGAACACTCCCTAACACCATACACAAAAATAAACTCAAAATGGATTCAAGACCTAAATGTAAGGCCAGACACTATCAAACTCTTAGAGGAAAACATAGGCAGAACACTCTATGACATAAATCACAGCAAGATCCTTTTTGACCCACTTACTAGAGAAATGGAAATAAAAACAAAAATAAACAAATGGGACCAAGGAAACTTAAAAACTTCTGCACAGCAAGGGAAACCATAAACAAGACAAAAAGACAAGCCTCAGAATGGGAGAAAATATTTGCAAATGAAGCAACTGACAGAGGATTAATCTCCAAAATTTATAAGCATCTCATGCAGCTCAATATCAAAAAAACAAACAACCTAATCCAAAATGGGCAGAAGACCTAAATAGACATTTCTCCAAAGAAGATATGCAGATTGCCAACAAACACATGAAAGGATGCTCAACATCATTAATCGTTAGAGAAATGCAAATCAAAATTACAATGAGATATCATCTCACACCGGTCAGAATGGCCACCATCAAAAAATCTACAAACAATAAATGTTGGAGAGGGTGTGGAGGAAAGGGAGCCCTCTTGCAGTGTTGGTGGGAATGTAAATTGATACAGCCACTATGGAGAACAGTATGGAGATTCCTTAAAAAACTAAAAATAGAACTACCATACGACCCAGCAATCCCACTATTGGGCATATACCCTGAGAAAACTGTAATTCAAAAAGAGTCGTGTACCACAATGTTCATTGCAGCTCTATTTACAATAGCTAGGACATGGAAGCAACCTAAGTGTCCATCAACAGATGAATGGATAAAGAAGATATGGCACATATATACAATGGACTATTACTCAGCCATAAAAAGAAATGAAATTGAGTTATTTGTAGTGAGGTGGAGGGACCTAGAGTCTGTCATACAGAGTGAAATAAGTCAGAAAGAGAAAAACAAACACCATATACTAACGCATATATATGGAATCTAAAAAACAAACAAAAAAATGGTCATGTAGAACCTAGGGGCAAGATGGGAATAAAGATGCAGACCTACTAGAGAATGGACTTGAGGATATGGGGAGGGGGAAGGATAAGATGGGACAAAGTGAGAGAGTGGCATGGACATATCTACACTACCAAATGTAGAACAGATAGTAGGAAGCAGCTGCATAGCACAGGGAGATCAGCTCTGTGCTTTGTGACCACCTAGAGAGGTGGGATAGGGAGGGTGGGAGGGAGGGAGATGCAAGAGGGAAGAGATATGGGGATATATGTATATGTATAACTGATTCACTTTGTTATAAAGCAGAAACTAACACACCATTATAAAGTAATTATGCTCCCATAAAGATGTTAAAAAAGATAAAAAGTTACCTATTGATTTATAACCATCACACAGTGGCCTCTTCTCATATGGCTCTTAGGGGTGTTAACCTTTCCAACACTAGTTCAGGCTAGCTGCACAGGAGGACAGATTACCCCAACCTGAGTTGACTCACCTCAATGGTGAGTTTCCCCATTCAACTCCAATTCCAGGGAAGAAGTTTTAACACACAGAACACCAACTTATATAACTCAATTTCCAGACACCCTTATAACCATCCTCCTTAGCCTCAGGCTTTTAGCATTTGGTCTCCATTACACATCCTACAACTACAGCTGGCCCCCAAGACACTGGCTTTTATTTGACATTATTTACATGGAGTTAGGCATCCTTGAATCCTACATGCAAATGTAATGCACATAACATATAATTAGGTCATATCAACTTTAGTGGGGAAATATGATAACTTTTTATACTCCTGCTGTAAATGATAACCCAATCATCCTGATCAAGAGGACACCTAATGAAGAATGACTGAGTCTTTGCTAATCACCTCAGATAAGTCTCCGTTTCTCGCATGAATTTTGGCCATGCTTTCCAGCCAGGTCCTCCGTAGCTCGGGGGTGCTTGCGTAGGAGTTTGCCAGGCTGTACTGGAGATCCACCAGCATCTCGGGATCCTTCTCATGCTCCTTCATCTGAGCCGTGGCCATTAAAACAGTCCTTATACGTTTAGTCAGATCTTTCACCTCTGCTGGGAAATTGCTGTTCTTTGGAAAACAGAGAGCCTGGGTCATTATCTGTTTAGAACTCACAAATTAACTCACTTCAAGTTATGTTTTTAGCTATGGCTTGGCATCAAAGTCTAGTGCATTCTAAATATTGTTCACAAATATGTATATTCTTTATGGACAAATTCTATGTATTGTGATTGTGGCTGTACACATTTGAAGATGAATTGTAGTCGATTCCATTTTGTCTCCTAGCCTATGTTCTTCTAGTAATAGCATCCCGACATCCTCTAGCATCCTCTCTGGCTCTAGTTCACATGATTTGAATGGGTCTACTTCATTCCCAGGCACCAGGGGTGACACATGATATGGGCCTGGCCAATCAATCATATTCTTTTATACTCCAGGTCACAGTGATTGGCTTAGGGATGGGCATATGAAACAAGGTTGGATCAAAGAGACTCAGTCCTGGGACTTTAATTAGCACTATAGAACAAGGTGCTTTTCCCACCCATAGAATACTACCACTGTCCTCAGAATTTCTGAGAGAGTAAGCTCATGGGGAGAGCCTACCTGTAAACGAAGTAAAGGAAGAAGAAAACTGAACTGAGAGACAAAGAGAGAGGTAAAAATAGAGGCAGTAGTGGAAGGGGATCTGAAAACATTATTTTAATCCCTGGGTTCAGCCATGCCTGACACCAGTCTCTATCCCTGAACTTTTCAATATTATAACTGAAGGACAAGTCTCCAGAAAGGTTTTTTTTTTTTTAATTATTTATTTTATTTATTTATTCTTGGCTGCGTTGGGTCTTCGTTGCTGTGTGCGGGCTTTCTCTGGTTGCAGTGAGCGGGGGCTGCTCTTCGTTGCGGTGCACGGACTTCTCATTGCGTGGCTTCTCTTGTTGCAGAGCATGGGCTCTAGATGCATGCACTTCCGTAGTTGTGGCTCATGGGCTCTAGAGTGGATGCTCAGTAGTTGTGGCGCACGGGCTTAGCTGCTCCGCGGCATGTGGGATCTTCCTGGACCAGGGCTCAAACCCGTGTCCCCTGCACTGGCAGGCGGATTCCCAACCACTGTGCCACCAGGGAAGCCCCTCCAGAAAGTTTTAAAAGAGATAAAATGAATTTGACCAAGAATGGGATTATGAGAGAAACACTGTATTTCTCGGTATCTGATATTTGTGGTTAGTTTTCTTGTTAAGTATCATTCAACCCCATATCTTGGAAATTCCACTTAACTGAGTATGTGCTGAAAGTGTAAGAGCTGATTATCCATTCAAGCAAGCGGACTCAATATACGTACTCAAAGGGTAAATAAACAAAATACAGAATTTGTATTTTTTATGATTTTGGTATCTCGCGAAAAGAATCCAGTTTAGTTCATTCCCAATTCTTTAAAAAAGTCTACAAAGCATTTCTTACTTTCATTTGCTTGTCTCCATTAGCAAAATTATTGGTAATTGCAAGGGAATGTTGAAACCGAGAGCCTCCAATCCCAGCATCAGCTATTAACTGGCTTACGGCCTTGATAAGCTGAAAGAGAAAAGGAAAACGGAACCTCAAAAGCAAGTAACTCCGAAATACTAGTTGTAAAGAAATCCACTGAGTTGGATGAATGTATCATTAATTTCTCCCTGTAGGCCCAATGAATGTGCTCAGAATCTGGTGGGATTTGGCATCCTAGAAACAATCATGGTCCCTGAGTTGTGTACTCTATGATTCTATTCCCTGGCAGAAGAAAGGAAAAGTACAGGTGGAGTTATGGGTTTTGCTGATTTCTGCCCAGCTGCACTCTTTCTATGAGTCGGAACTCAGTGTGATGGGCATCTTTAAGGAGGAATCTGATGGAAGAGTTGGGAACTGGTTGCCCTGGAAACAGCAGACTTTTATCAATGCTGAAACAAATGAGTGGTTTTAACAACAACATTAATGGAAATCGGCAGTACTTACTTGTAAGTGGGACCGGACAATTGACTTTTGCTTGTTAAATTCAAAATTCTTCCTCATAAAAAAGTATAGAAGTGCTGACGCTTCCGTCTGAGTTGACCGTGACCTGTGGTTGCAGCATTTTAGGACTTCATAGCAGAATGATCCACACAGGTCGGCAGGCCCTTGGAAGAACGCTGAAGGAAACTGCGGAAACAGAAGTGCTGGTGAAGTGAGCAGATTCCTTCATTTTGCTCTGTTCATTCTCAAATTTTAAAATCCCTTAGAATAAAATCTTTCTTTCTTTTTTTCTTAACCTAGACTTTTTCTCCCATTTGCAGGTGGAAGAGGATATAATCTTATTTACTGAAGTCTATGTTAGTATTTTTTTTTTCCTAGAAATAATCATTCTCCACGTTGTAAGTATCCCTTGCATCAGTAACGGATGACTACCCAAAGCAATGGAATGAGAGCTCTGAAAAAGTTTCTATTCACCCAACACTGTAAAACCACCAGGGTCCTCAAAGGTGGACTCTCCTGTATCTAATGCAGAACCTTTGACTTGGCAGGAACGGACATCACAGTTGATGGTGTATATTTTACCTAACTCTCTGCCACAAACACTGAGAACCCAAAGAATTGATGGCCAGGTGCTAATTTTACTCCCTTTTGATATCCAGCAGATAGGCTGCCAAGGTTGTGAACTTATTTTGAGACCATGAATCAAATAGTTTAATAAAACCAAATAAATCGTCTAATAAAACCAAATAAATCAAATAGAAGAAAACAAACTTTCTTCCCTCGATACTGAGAGATGTAAGGATTGATATGTGTGTATTGTCAGCAATAAACACTTCACTGAGCTTTTCTTGGAACCTGGAGGACCCTTACCTTGCATACAAATAGCCTCAAAGAGGCAAATACGTGCTTCAGTGCTGTGGCTGATTGGTTGACTTGAAAAAAGAGCATGTAGGTATCAAAGACCCTTTTCATCATTGAATTTTGACATTCAGATTGTTGGAGTTGTCTCTGGAAATTTAACACAGCAGTTATTTAGGATGAGTGAAAGGACACCTGTATTCTTTCAAAAAATATCTACTCTGGTCCTACTATGCGATAGGCACAATTCTGGGTGTGGAAATAAAGTGCTGAATAAGCTCTATGTTCCCAATGAAACTTACATATAGCAGTGATTGATAATATATAGAATAATATATGATGGAAAGTAATTGCTTTGGGGGATAAGATTACTTTATATAGGGTGGTTAAGACCTCCCTAATGGATGAATTGACATGTGAGCTGAAAACGTCAGCCATGGGCAGATCTGGGAGGATTGTCCAAGGAACTTGAACTTGGTACCAGGGACTTGAGATGGAATGGAGCTTATGAGTTCAAGCAGAGAAAAAAGAGAAAAAAGAAAAAAAGAGAAAAAAGAGCAGAGTAGCCTAAGCGTGGTTAGTGGGGCAGGGTCGGGAGAGAGGTAGCAGATGTGGTCACAGACAGGTGGGTCCTCAAAGGCACTGATAGAGCCTGTAAGAGGTATGAGATTTGATTGACATTTCCATCGAGCAATAAAGGATTAAAATGTGGATTTTGTTTTTTCGACTGCCATGCTGACATTTTACTTGAAAATAAGACTTCCTTGCTATAATCATTCTGTTTGGTGCAGACTATTCAACCGACCCAACTTTCTCTAATTTAACCCTTAACATTTGAAAGCTCATTAGGTTGAGCTAATGTTTTTAATAACTTCATTGAGGTATAACTGACATAATTTCTATAGTTCATATTTTATAAAAGTTTATATTTTATATTCTATTGTATGGATATGTTTCAATACTACTATTTTAAAAAATCCATGCACCTGTTGATGTACTTTTGGGTTGTTTCCAGTGTTTAATTATTAAAAAAACAAAGCTATGAATATTGATGTACAAAGCTTTGTGTGAACAAATGCTTTTATTTTTCCTGGGTAAATTCCTAGTATTGGAATGGCTGGTCACATGAGAGATTATGTTGAACCTTCATTCCAGCATATGTTTTTTCAAGGTGTTTGTATCATTTTGTATTCCCACCATCAGTGAATGAGAGTTCCAGTTTCTCCATATACTTGCCAAAACTTGGTATGGTCAGTCTTTTTAAACTGCAGCCATTCTAATGGTAGGTGGTGGAATCACTTCACCAAAGATATAGAGATGGTAAGTAAGCACACAAAAAGATGCTCAACATTATCACTCTGTTTTCTCTAGCTGTTGTATCTGTTTATCTGTTGTATCTAGCTGTGCTTTGTCTCTCCCTTTGATACTGAAAAAGTAGAGTTACATTCTCTCTCAGCCCAACTTGCCTGACAGTAAAGCAAGAGAAACAAGGAAGAAAGATTGTCTGTTACTGGACAATAAGGAAATATGTCTGTGTGTATATCAATTGAGCATTTGCCAACTTCTGATAAATTCTGAATCTCTTCTTCAACATGCTTTCCACTCACACTTAGGTTGATTTATGTAAGGTTAATACATTTCATTAAATGTCATAAAAACCTTAAAAACATATTCTTGAATTAGCATGACTTTTCCAACTTTCGTTTTATCATATTACAGAAGAAGTTACAGTCACACTCACGTGGTGGACCTGAGTGAAGAGGGCTAGCAGGTCTAGAATAGTCAGGCAAACCTCTGTAGCAATATTGGCCTCTGTGTCCACGTGGTGCACGATGTCTATTTCATTGGAGTTGCCTACAAAATAAAGTAGAAAATGCATAAATGTCTGAGACAAATCTTTGTACCCTATAAAGAACTTTTTTCTATTACAACATAGTCAATGTTTACTGGTGTTTTGATGAGTAATTTTATTAAATCAAAGTGCTTTCATTTGTTCAATCTCTTTATCAGCTGAAGCAAAAACAGAGACAGAGTTTTTAGTGGGTGCTATAGACTGAATGTTTGTGTCCCCACAAATTCATATGTCAAAGCCCTTATTCACAATATGGCGGAGTCTTTGAGAGGTAATTAGGTTATGAGAATGGAGCCCTCATGAATGGGATTAGTGCCCTTATAAAAAGAGACACCAGAGAGATCATCTCTCTCTCTCTCTGTCACGTGAGGACACAGCAAGAAGTTGGCCATCTGCAAACGTGGTTCTTACCAGACATCAAATCTGCTGGTGTCTTGATCTTGGATCTCTCATCCTCTAAAACTATGAGAAATAAATGTTTGTTGTTTAAGCTACATAGTCTGTGGTATTGTGTTGTAGCAGCTCGAACTGATTAAGACTGTGTGGGTGCCCTTTTAATTTGTCAGCTATAGAGTTTCCAAAGGACCAGAGTAGTCTGTTCTCCATTATTTCTCACTACTTTTCCATTGATTCAGCTATTGGTAGAGTCATATTTCCTCCATAATCAGTCTGGGTCAAGTTTTATGATCCCAGATTAATAGACCAAACGAAGAGTCTAGTGGATGATCTGCATTAATGGCCTCGTCAGAAAAGGATTAAATGTGTTTATAGGTTAAGGCAAATACCTTCAAACAGCTAACTGTGGTCACCTGTCCATAATCAAGAACACTTACATGATACAAAAACACTGGATCCCTTTTTCTCCTCTTTCACACCTGGAATGTGTGCAACACTGGATTCGAGATGGCACACTTGCTGCTTCTAGGACATGGACAACTTTCTCCTCTTCCCAAAGAGTGGACAATAATCCGGTTGAGAGAGGCCACCCTAACCCCTCACAATGCCAAGTCACCTGGTTCCAGAGGAGCTACAGTGAGCATACTATATTGAGAGTTTTACTTTTCCCCTTTCTCCTCATAAGGACACTACTTTTTTTAAGATGCTTCCAGCTGATTCTCTCCTCCCAGAAATGTTCCTCAGGCTACAGCAAGCCTGAAAACCAGTGGTCTCAGGGGCACAGCAACATTCCTTACATTTCTGAAACATAATGCATTTTATGTCCTGCACACATCTAGAGAAAAATGATAACCATCTTGTTGCTATTATTTCTGGTATACTTACTGGTCATGGTATTGTCTAACATCTGTAGGAGTTTAGGGTTAGAAAGTGCATTTTTGCCTCGAATTATCGGTAAAGTTTGTGATCTGTGCTGTTTCTGTCCTTCATGACTGGAAGTGGTGTGCATCCTGAAAATGAAATGACAAAAATGCTTAAAGTCATAGGGATATGATAACCAAATTTTCATTCAAATTCTCTTGATTGAGTCAAATGTTGAAAAAATTTCTGAATAGAGACTTTTTATTAAAAATATTAATTATAGGTGACATGATGAGAGGAACTTTTAAAAGTACGTTTGGACAAATTTTATTTAAGCCAAAAAAGGGTTCAGAATGATAACAGATACTAAAGGATACCAGACAAATAATAGATGCTGAATTACATTCTGCACAAACATATTCATTATTATTTAATGAAATCATGGGATTCCATGCATGTTCAGGTGGTCATTGGTTGATCAGAAAGGCATAGTGGTAGACATTAAAAAAGTACAATATTATATAGCTCAATTGTATCAATTATTTTTAGGAGGTAAAATGTAAAAAAGTAAAATCTAGTCTAAAACAACCCTTTGTCTCCTACTTCTTTGCATTTGGAAATTCTTACAGGATTTGTCTTTGCATTGGTGTCAGGCCCACAGCAGGGCTGACATATGATCCTTGTGGGGGAGAGAGCTGAGGTCGCTTCTGGGCTGCTGCTTTCCCAGAGCAGGGACAATGGCCAGGGCTCTTATTCAATACCCCTTGGCACTTCTAACTGGGGGAATGAGGAAGTAGGAATATTTCCTGTTCCCGACTTTCATTTAAGCTATCTGATGGCCAAGGTCATAGAAAATTTCTTTGAGGAAAGCAGGCAATAGGAGATACTGAAGAGTCAAGACTGAAAAAGAAACAACTTTTTCTCTTTGTCTTACTTCTCAAGGCTTATCCGATTCTGGCTAAATCAAATGCTCTGGATGGATTGGGACCCTAGAGATCTAACTTTGGCTTTCAGTAGGCAGGAGAGTCTGGGTCATTTCTGTAGCTACAAGGAATAATGGGTTTGGGGCTGTATGGTTTGGGGCTGTATGGCTTGGACCTTTGGGACTGGATTATTTCCAGGTTTTGAGTCTCCTTCAGTCTGTAACTCCTGGAGGAAAAGCCATGGCTTCTGGGAGGGGAGTCGTGGGAATGACCAGGACCTGTCCAGATGGTTTAGGGAGGGGCCTAAAGTCTAACCCACCAGACGTCTCCAAAACTGCAGTGACCTCAGGTGGGCTACGACTGTCATTAAAGTAATTGTTTATAGTCCTTTACTCAACTGCCATTTATTTTCTCATAAGGGGGCCATTTCAAGGGGTCCCCATGGATAAACAGGCAAAATTTATTTTATCGTTTATTAGCTATATACTACATTCATATTTCTTTCTAAAGCTCTTTCTAAAATATAGCCATTTTCATATTATACATTATTATGATACTCCTGGGGAGAATAAATCAAACTGGAGAAAATTTTAGCAAAGAATTCTGATTTACTAGACCCAGAGGAACTTTAAGGCAGGATTTTAGGGCAAATGTTTCCTGTAGGGTAGGTTAATGAAGGGTGACCCTAGGCTTTGTATACTATTCTAATGACTAAAAAATCTAAAATGAGCTTATGGGGCCAGCTATGCTTCCTATTGCCTATGACCCTTTAAAAAACACATTAAGCTCTAAGAATACTGATAAATTATTACACTTACTAAGAGGAAAGGCGAGATATGACCTCACATTTTACTTTGTCACTAGATTAGCAAACATTATAATAGGCATTTATTGGAATTATGTCTTTTCAGGTTCAATTAAATTAAGATACTCATTGACCCTATACAAGGCATTGTACGCTAGGTGCACATAAATAAGGCAAATCCTTGCTTCTAGGTTTTCACAAGCTAGTGGGGCAGATAGGGATGTACCGACAAAGTTTCTTCAGAGAAACATACAGAGTTACTTGAGATCTGTTTTTGGTTTGAGATATATATATACACAGACACACACGCACACACACATGCACATGTGTGTGCATCCACAGCCCATATATATACACGTATGTACACACACACGCACGTGTGTGCACCCACAGCCTATATATACACGTATGTACACACGCACATGTGTGTGCATATGTGTGTATCCACAGCCTATATATACACGTATGTACACACACATGCATGTGTGTGTGCACATGTGTGTATCCACAGCCTATATATGTATATATATATACACACACGTATGTACACACACACACACACACACACTCACAGTATAATTTTAAATATCAAGCAAATGTGACAGTACCATTGCGGCAAGAGGCCGGAAGTCTGGCAGGATGGATTAGATCCTTTGAGAGTTCCATTGTTTTGGGTGGACTGTACGAATTTAAACGCAGCAGCAATTTTTCTGCAAGGAAAACTGAAGTTTTAATACGAGCTCAGTGTTTGTAATTGATATATGAATTAAAAAAAGGCAACTGACAAAGCGATTACTGAACAATGAAATACTCCACATGCTATGAAAAATAAAATCACATTTTCCTCTGGAAATGGGAAATTGCGGGTTTAGGGAAGATGCCAGGGGCACTGCTGTCACTCATGAGAAAAGGATGACAGCACAGTTTTCTAGATTAATTGCTTTTTTTAGTTTATTGGAAGTATTTTCTTAAATAGGTATCTTTCAAGTTATATTCATATAAAGATGGATAAATTAGTTGAGAAGTTACATGAAACGTGGTTTCCTTTCAGAAATGTGTTTTGTGCTTTTTCCCTGGACAGCTTTAACTGTTCCTAGATCTACTACGGCTATAGGGTAATCATCAAACTTCTATGACTAATGTGAGGTCAACCTTAAAATCCTTATTTGCATTTTAAGATTTCTAACATAAATCTCTAAGTCTAACCTGATCCATTAATAATGTCATAAGTTTTTTCAAAATATCAGACTAACCTTTTGGAATTTAAAATTATTACCTTATTATGTTACGTTTTCCTAGGTATCTGAAATTTTGAAGACAAACACTAGAAAGGAAAAAGATGTCACATTCTAATTATTCACGCCTTTTTATTTATACAAAGTGTTAATCCAAGTATATTAAAAGAAAAATATTGTTTTCTTTAAATAGTTTATGCATTATTACTGATAGATCATTCACCATATGGTACCTAGAATGAAAAATGGTATACTAAAGTATTTTGAAGGTTCTAGAAAAAAGTGTTATGTAATCAACTCTAAAACTTACTCCAAGATGCTGAAGAAGTCGGACACCTCTGGACTGGGCGCTCTTTGCCAGTAGGCAATCAGAGTCTCTGAAAGGAAACACCGAGTAGCATGAGACTCTTTGAAATTCAAAGTTTTTTTCTTTTTTTTAAATTTAAAGAACTCTCTTTACCCTCTGAAATTGTTTTCATAATGTGAAGAAAGCACATAAGAAGACTCCTGGTTTCTGCTTGATCTAACTTGTCAAACCGAAGAGTTGAGCCTATCAAAGACAAGGGTCTTGGGATCTAGGAATGAAGAACCAATTAGGATTGAGTAAGAACAGGAGATTGCTGACTGGTAATATGCTCGGTAAGTTTGGGAGGGAAGCTGCACCTTTTCACAGTTGTCAGTCTTCTCACTGCTCTTCTCACTGGTACTTGGGTTGGAGTCAAGACTTGCTAACGAACCTCTGGAATCAGCATGGTTTACTGTAGAAATAGCTATTGATGAAAATGCTGTAAACACAAGCCACAGCACACAGACGGTAATGAGATGCGTGGGCACACAACACAAAAAGCTAAAATGATGAACCAAAAAGATGCCGATCATTCAGGTGGTAGCAGTATTGTGAAAAGCTGACATAATAGAGTCTGGGATTGGCATGAAAGATATGCAACTTTAAAAATATTAATATAACAGCCATGCCAGCATTAAGGATTTAGGAAAACGTAGACCATTTTAACTGGAAATAAATCTTTTTCCTTTGATGTCTTAAAAAGCTTTTTAAAGAAAGTTTCTGTTTTAAAATGCATAATAAAAGTTCCTAATGATGCTTTGGGGGAAGAAGCTTTCAATTTTTGACAGTTTATAAGAAATTAAGATGACATTTCCAAAATAGTTTTTAAAAATAATCTTTGAAGTTGAAGGGCTATTATACTTTAAAAGGCCGTATGCAATGAAAACTTCAAGATTGCCTCCAGAATGAAACAATTTGATAACATCGGAGAAGACTGCTCCTCGATCCAAGTAAAAATGAACACTAAGTAGAAGAGGAAGTTGCTGGACGGCATGCAAAGAAATATGTAACAAGACTCTTCCACTACATAAATGCAGTATACTTTGTCACATAGGTTAGGTGTAATGAATTATGGAGTGGGTAAAAAGCACAGTGATATACAACGTAAACACGGATGAGAGTTAAACACAACTGTCTGGAAGGTTTGAAGTACCTGCTATGGAATTTAAAACATCTTTAGAAAACGACGTGTCCGCAGAGTTTGCATATTTCATAGCTGACTGGGTGTGGACTCCTCCATTGGTGCTGAGGTCATCTCTAGACCCCTGTATTCAAAGCGCAGAAGAAATTACTGGGAATCATCGTATTTCAGCATTGCAAACCCACATATGCCTTCTTCGTTACACTTTCCATTAGGTGATACGCGATTTGATCTTTTATATTTCAGCAAAATCTTCTGCCAAACTAGGCAATGAAAATTAATATAGTTAAACCATACTCTTAGTCACAGTTTAATTTCTTACGTGATTTAAAAATGTTTTAACAATGTAGTAGAAACTATCTTTTAGATATAGACTAAATGGCTGGAATGGTTATTGATAAATTCACTGATTTGAAAAATTTTAATTGAGGTATAGTTGATGTACAATATTATATGTTACAGGTGTACAATATAGGGATTCACAATTTGTAAAGGTTATACTCTATTTACAGTTATTATAAAATATTGGCTATATTCACTATGTTGTATAATATATTCTTATAGTTTATTTTACACATAATAGTTTGTACCTCTTAATCCCCTACCCCTCACCCCCCTTCCCTCTCCCCACTGGTAGTCACTAGTTTGTTCTATATATATGTGAGTCTGCTTCTTTTTTTTGTCATATTCACTAGTTTGTTGTATGTTTTAGATTCTACCTATAAGCGATATCATAAATTCATATATATCATTATTATCATGGATTATTTTATGTATATTACTATTATTTAAAACTAGATTTTAGGTACTTATTATAGGCCAGTATCTACGATGAATGTTCTCTATTCCACAATTTAATCCTCCTAAGAACCTTGTGATACAGGTATTCTCTTCCATTTCATAAATGAGGAAACAGAGGCTTAAAGAAGTTGGATAACTTATCTAAGGTCACATAGATAGTAACTGATACTATTGGGATTTGAACAAGGTCTAAAAAAAAAATACCAAAGACATAGCTCCTAACTTCTAGATGGTAACATCTTGCCTAGTACTGGATTCAGCAGTACGTCAACTCATCTGGGAGTTGAACACAGTCAAAGGATCTCAAGAGGGTTGTTGTGAAGTCACTAGGCTGGCTCAGTGGAGGAGGGGTGACAAAACAGGCCACTCCTGGGCTGTGACTACAAATAAGGCACGTGGCTCTACTGACACCAGATGGGCCTAAACCTGATGCAGAAAGCTGGTGGGGAAAGGTGTACACTGAGGATGGGGCCATGAATGCAACAGAGGAACCTGGTACAAACTGGAGAGAACTGGAAGGTGATGCAGAGAACAGAGGACAATGAAAACAAAATGCTGAAAAGATGGACAAGTGGAAGGCGTCAGTGACCAATCTGGAACAAATGACACAATGTAAACGTCTCAAAACACCTAGCAAGAAGTGCTGTTTAATCCTTAGTTTGGTCACAGTTAGGGGAAAATAGTTATCTATGGCAAAAATATAAAAAAGGCAAATTCTTTATTAAGATAGACACTTGGAATATTCTGCAGACTTACCTGATTCGATGTATTGATGGTAAAAGGATACAGGTCCTTCAGGTAAATCCTTGGCATATTGTCCAGAAGCATGCCATAGAGGGGCATGTATAAACTTGCTATCTGGGCCTGCTTCTCCTAGGTGAAAAAGTAGTCAAAAGAAATGATTCACGTAAAAATCAATAGACTTGTAGGTTTGATATGCATTTAATGCAGTGAACCATTAAATGGTGTTTAGGGAAGGGAGAGAGGAAGACCACTTACTGGTTCTCTGTATCGATCATCAAATGAATGCTTAGCCATTAGATTTTTTAGGACAGCTAAAGCCAAGTGCCTGATATCTTGGTCTTCTTGCAGAGCAAAGCCAACTTCTCGGAGCAGAATTCCGATTAAGAAGTGTTTGCGGCAAAACTCATTTGTGACTGAATATTCAGGCATATCTTTGTGAGGAAGGTAAAGAGATCATGTTATTGAAAATCAACTGATCACTTGATAATCAAGAGAGATTTAGCAAACAACTATCAACCCCTCTCACTACTAGGAGGGATTCAGTAATACAGAGATGAAAAATGTGAAGAGGTGCATTCAGCAAGTATTCTGTTTATACTAATCCAAATAGTACTCGGTGTCAAATGTCAAATTCCATAAAAGTGGCATGTCTACAATAGTACCGGAGTTGAAAGGAGAAAAGCTTATATTCTGCCTGGAGGAATCAGGAGATGTGACCGGAGGGAATATGTTGAGATGGACCTTGAGGTTGCTCAAGGTTGAAGATGCAAAGAGTCCGGGGGGCGGGGGGGGGCAGTTGGAGGCAGTGGGTGGAGGAGAGGAGGTTGGGAGAAGCGAGAGGGTTTCAGTGGCACAGACTTCTGAAAGCACAGTTATGTGGGGAGCACAGGTATGGAGGAGACCAGTAAGCACAGCAGCCAAAAGAGGAGTGGAGAGAATTAAGACTTAAGAGATACACTGGGACTGGATGATGGACAAAATCAAGTACAAATTCCTAAGCTGGTGTCTAGGTCCCTGAACCATTTGCACGTAATTCTATAGGAAATGTTAAGTGACTGACAGCTTTGAGATCAGTGGCCCAATCGGACCTATGCTTTATTGAGCCATTAATATGATAGGCTATAAATGGGAATTAGACTGTAGGGAGATGTGGGGTGAGGGCTACCATCCAGGAGGCTGGAGGAACAGGGAAGTGGGGATGGTGAGAAGGCCTCTGGACCTGGGGTAGCAAGACCCAAGTAGTAGCAGTAAAATCACCAGGACACGTGAGCTGCAGGACGTAAAAGAGCAAAGAGAGAGGAAAACCAAAGGGGGCTGCACCCTTTTGAGTCTGAACTATAGAGAAAAGAGTGTTAAAATCTCAAGTAATAGTGCATTTACTGAGAATGGGCCAATGTGCTTCCTAAACGTATAGCAGGACTAGCGTCCAACCTATAGAACAGGTATTGTGTGCCAGCCCTCGGCTAAGCGCTTCGCAAGCGTTATCTCCGTTACTCCTCATAGCTACCCGTTAGGAAGAATGAACTATTAGAATACTCCAGGTCATAACTGACCAGGAGCAAAGCAAACACACTGATTTTTTAAAAATACTGCCGGGGGCAAAAGTACGGGGAATGTGGAAGTTCAGGAAGCTAAGATCAAAGGGCTTAGTTTAAATAAATCTTTCCATGAACTACTGAGTAATAGTGAGGGGCCAGAAAGAGAACCAAGCTTTCCGATTCCCAATCTATGGCTAGAAAAAAAATTGCCAGGACTATTTGAAGTTATAAACTGGTCTGGGGTAAAAATAAACTTATATGATTCTAAGAATCTCAAATCCTGAGAGAATGGTTTGAACTGGGGTGTGGTTTACTGATAGAAATATCATATAGTTTCATTGAGCAAGCGTGTTATTACATGCGATTGGGAATTTTATTTATGAGGCACTCTAAGGAAATTTCAGATGCTTTGGGAAATTAAAACAATTCCAACTTCCCCAAGTTGGGGAAGCATTTAATTATCTGTGACAAGAGAAAAGCTCAATCAACTTTTTGACTCTTTTGATTAGATGATATTAAACATATGGCTATTTATTAGCATCTGGAATTTCCAGTTGGAAATCTGAAGTATCTATACTCATCATTATCAAATTATGATGTGGTTATTGATGCTGAGACAGTGTAATATAAAATATCATTATTTACCTGATGCATGTAACTCTTGTATTGATTCTGAAGGTGTCAAAGGATCTGGAGTTATTAAAAATAAACAAAAAATTCAGATATATACATACTCAGATACACACTGTATTCATTAACTATGTGTAATTTATACTGAAAAATTAAAATACACTGTCCTAAAATATGAGTGAGTCCCTTCAGTAAAGCTTTGTTTTTCAAGACAAGTACCTTAGGTTGTTTACTTCTTTCCTTAAAAATGAATGCCATAAACAGAATGATTTTAATTCTTAGCCTTCTTCTTGGACACCTTTTTGTTCTATCAGAAATCTGCTTGCTACAAAACATATTTTTATGTTCACTGTTGATAATATCATATCTACACAGAGACTGTCAGGCCTTTTTCCGAGCTACTGATAAGTAGTAAACAACCAGAATCCAAATGACAAAAACAGGTTTGATCCTCTTGAGTGTCGTAACCAGCCTGCCTAATGCAGTAATATCTTGGCACTAGTTCATAAACATAAAACAAAACAAAAAGCAAAAAATGTTACAGTCCAAAATAACTTTTCCACCCTTTATTCTATGAAGGCATTTAGATAAATGTATTTCATAAATTGGAAAAAGAATGGAATAATGTATACAGCTTGTATTTAAGATTGACATGACAAAACTTTTATAGGCTTGATAATGTACGTTACTTTCTCTTTCCTTCCAAAATATTGGTGTGAGCTATAATACATATGAAGAGGCTCTTTACCATCTTAGTTTCTGCTTTCCACGAATATCAAAACTGTGTCTTGTAATTTACTCATGCTTAGAAGTATTTAACTAATCAATTTATTTATTTTATTGAGGTATAATTGACATATAACATTATATTCGTTTCTAGTGCACCACATGATTTGATATATGTACACCTTACAAAGTAGAAGTAAAGTATTTTAAGGTCCTAAATCATTTAAGTATTTTCTATGTAGCTTGATGTTTGATTAGTTTCTGATGTCTAGATGGGTGATGCTTATTTTCTACCATGATCATGCTGATATGTGTGTGTATATGCATATTTTAACAAAAGTAAGAAATGAAAATATTGTCTATAGACCATTTATACTATAGTAAGTATAGTAAACAATATGTGAGGCCCCATTTTTACCTGTGCGCCCATCTCTGCCTCTTTCTGACCCAGAGTTATTGAGTATTTACAATGGTGCTCATTTGCCTGCCTTCTTTTCTCCCTTTCAAGGTAACAGTTTTCTTTGTATAAAACTCATTTTGAGGAATTGCATTTTCATGTACACACATTGATAATCTTAAATGAATTTATACTCATAAAGTATAACTTTTCCTCCCTGTAATTTTATGTCTCTCAAAATCAAAGGAAAGTTGTCTTTTGGAGCCAGTATGGTGAAAGACAGTATGGGTCTAGGTTAAAATTCTTTTTTTTTTTTTTTTTGCGGTACGCGGGTCTCTTACTGTTGTGGCCTCTCCCATTGCAGAGCACAGGCTCCGGATGCGCAGGCTCAGCGGCCATGGCTCACGGGCCCAGCCGCTCCGCGGCATGTGGGATCTTCCTGGACCAGGGCACGAACCCGTGTCCCCTGCATCGGCAGGCGGACTCTTAACCACTGCGCCACCAGGGAAGCGCAAGTTTAAAATTCTTTGATTTACAAGCATCAATTTTATGGTTTTCTTGGCCTTCTCATTAATGAAAAAGGAAACATAGACAAAAATTGAGAAATACAGAGCTGTATTCTTTACCACATGCCACCAACTTCTGCCTTTTAACCTGATTACCTGGGTCTAATCCCTCGTGACAACTTCAGACAAAACCAACATTGAAGAAACAGGAAAACAACAACAAACAAACAAAGGCAAAACAAACAAACAAATATATTTGTTCCCGTTGTAGGAACAGACAAAAATTCTGGGAATTATTACCTGGAATGTTTGCTGATCTTATGGGGAGACACAAAGGAATAAAGTGTTCATGCTGACATACTTCTTGGAGGAAATCAAATTTATACTGGCATAAGGTCTGAAAAAGAGGCAAAGAAACGACTATTATTCACACACTAAGAAAGTTAATGGAAAATCTGCACTTGAATCTTACATCTAAAAAGGAGGTGGAGTTACTTTTGTGTGACCACTGGGTCACTGTTAAATTTAAAGGATTTTGTCCCCTCTGAAGTGGTAAATGTAGTCAGGCCCCCTGTTTTTGGAGATTGGACAAGGCCTGTTCAGGAAATGATCCCATCTGCAACCTACATTGAGCTTCTATGAGATACAATCTTACTCAGACCTATTTTTTGCTTCTTTTGGCATGTATGTAACATGTTTATTCTGGGAAAAATAGGTCTTCACCACACGTACAGAGGTTTTCAACTACACTCAGCTCAAAGAACATATCACTCCAATCAACTCCTAAGATCCAGTGCTAAGGAAGACACTGGTGCAGATAATCTAAAATTAGAGTGAATCTCTCTCCATCTGCCATTTATTTATTTATTTATTTTTTTGCGGTACGCCGGCCTCTCACTGTGTGGCCTCTCCCGTTGCGGAGCACAGGCTCCGGACGCACAGGCTCAGCAGCCACGGCTCACGGGCCCAGCCGCTCCGTGGCACGTGGGATCTTCCCGGACCGGGGCACACACCCGCGTCCCCTGCATCGGCAGGTGGACTCCCAACCACTGCGCCACCAGGGAAGCCCCATCTGCCATTTATTTTTGGAGTACGTTATCTAAATCCACCTCTTCCCTGCCCTAGCAAACAGGTCTGTCATTTCAATAATGTTTTGAGTAGGACAGAGATAAACGAAGTGCAGACATGGTCTAAGACAACAACACAATCACATAAGTAGGAACTAATTGCATGTTCATAACCATTCTATTTTCATTGTCGTGCAAACTAAGTAATCAATTTTTAAGACTCAGATTGTGTTCACTGTATTCACTAATATCTGCTAACAAAATAAAATATATTCCATTTGCTCAGATATTTTAGAATCATATTTTATGGCAACTTTAGTCAATAATTTAAAATACTGCCATCTCAAACGAGGGTAGTATCTGACTTAATCCTTTGCGCATCCAAGTGAAACGAAGCATAATTAAATCACATGGTAGTCATTCTTCACTGAGTATGTTCTGTTTGGTTTTTGATAAAATATATAGTTTAAGTTCGCTGGAATTATACCTAAAATGATCTTCTGAAAATGTCATGCATAACTGGAGCACTAATGAAGGATATCCTTCCAAAAATATTTACAGAGAGAACTGGATCCTCAAAATCAAATGACATATTACCATGTAACTCTCCTAGCCTAAGGTAAATCTCCACTGCCAAAAAATAATGTTCAGGCTCCAAGAAGATCATTATTTATTTTTGGCTTTTCTATATTCGTTACTCTTTCCCAATACCTAGATAATTTCCCACTGGGGACTTATCTTCCTCCCAGTGGGTAAAGGTTAATGGGGAACTATTAATTCAGGTGCCCTGTCTTCCCTCCCTAAGAGGCAGGCATGTGACCCGAAGCAGGCTGGTCACATGCTTCCTCTCTGGAATGTAAATCTTAAGCCGAGTATTAAGAAGGAGAAAAGGGTCCCATTTGCTTATTTAGACAGCAGCAGACCCTGGCCACTGGTTCATCCTCTGTGATTACTCTTGTGCCTGGAAGTGCCTTGGTCACTGCTCTTTTCCAAGCTTAGTTCTCCAGCTCTTTCATCAATGCTGTTTACCCCAATATCCTTCCCCAAAATTCCCTTTTGCTCAAATTGGAGTAAGCTTCTGTTGCTGCGAGACAAAAACCTTAACTGATAAACTTTCACGGTCTGGTCCACTTCCAGTCTTATTTCCCTCTAGCATATGCCATACTCATACTCATAGCTCAGTGGTTCTCAAACTTGAGAATGCACAGGAATCACCTGAAAGTCTTGTTGCATTTCTGGGCTCCACCCGTGGTAGCTCTGTTCCGAGATTTCTGGGTTCCACCCGTGGTAGCTCTGTTCCGAGATCACTGGTCTAGGAACCACACTTTGAGAACCGCTGCTCTCTAGACAGTACCGTTCCCTATCTCCCAAAACATAGCCCCTATTTGGGTAGGGTGATCAACTGTCCCATTTTGCCCAAGACTGAAGGTTTCCAGGGAAGTGGGACTTTCAGTGCTAAAACCAAGACAGTTCCGAGTAAACCGGAGGCAGAAGAATTGCAGGTGGAAAGAATCACTCCTTTCACTGCCCACAGGAAATAAAAGTGAAATGTAAACACTCTCATTCCATACTCCTTTTTTGTCCCCCGTGAAGGAAGGACTGGGTAGACTTACTGAGCACGTGAACCGTTTTAAAAGGCTGCCTCTCATTGGTATAGAAATTATTTTTTGATATGGATAATGCATAGGTTATTGTTTTAGACAGATATACAAAGCAAGCACTCCTGTACGTGGTTCTTACCTTGGGATCACCAGAGGAGAACATGCTGATGTAACTGTTAACCGTCTTAAACACAAAACCCCGGTCCATAAACGTAAAGCAGCGCTAAAAAAGTAAAATTCTAAATTCAGACGTTTCTACTTTAAGGATCATTAAAGATGTTAGAAAAGATGATTAAATATATTGAAGTAAAATAACATTTAACTAAATGAGCTGTATAATAAATGTCTTAAAAATCTCTGTAATATGTTTAAGCATTCATCCACATATGGCAACTAATTAAAATACTAGATACAGTACACACACCAGAAAGTTACAAACCCATATTTATCAATTTTATAAAACATCTCTTGGAGCTTTGCAATGAGGCTTTCCTTTTAATATAGAAAGTTTTAGCTTTTACTTGTCTATTTTTAAAAACCACTTAGTTACATTTTATTATTATTTTCTTTTAGTTATTCGATTCCATAATTCCTCAGGTGAAGAAACTTGCTGTGCAACATTGGGTAGGAACAGGGCAGAGACATGTCAGGAAAACCTTTTAAAATCTCACTGGCTGAAAAATAAATAAATAAATAAATAAAATAATAAATTCTCACTGGCCTCCTTCAACAGAATAGCTTTTCTTTTCAACCAAGGCAGCTTGAATTTGAAGAGTGAAGGTAAGAGATCCTGGGATTTCTATCAGTGAGCTGCTCACTGCCTCTTTATTATGTTGTCAATCCCTCTTAACTGGAAAAACGAGAGCCTTAAACAGTAGGTAGGTTTGGAGTCAGGCAAGCGTTCCAACTTGGTACAGCACCCACTCTCTCTCCCAAAGACCCACGGCCATGTCACCAGTAACCAAGCTACACTGGCCAATTACTGCACTGGAAAAGTGTGAAGTGGGCATGGACCATAGTTACTGATGCAGTATCTTGGGGAGGCACTATAGCAGATTGGCATATGGGGTCATCACTGCGTGTGTGGGGGTTGCATTCTACCCAGCCACATGTGTGTGAGCATGCGTACTACATGGGAACATTTCTCAGCTGCTACGTCACTCAGCATAGAAGCCTTCTTTCTCGTCCAAAGAGCCCTGTATGGTCCATTGTACTGGTTTTGCATCTCTTAATCTCTCCTCAATTTTACAAACAGATCTCTTTTCTCAGAAAGGACTGAACATAAAATCTTGTTATAGGTAGTCTACCAAGTGCAAAGTCTCCCACTGAAATACGCCCGTGTGTAAACATGAGCTTTTTTCTCTAATAACATTTTTCCAGTTTTTTGGTCATTTATATGTTTGTTTTGTTTCCTTTTCCATTTTTCTTTGTTTTCTTCTGAGTTTTTTTTTTCATTACCTATTCATTACTGTGTTAACATACTGCTTCATTTATATTTTCATTTTCAATATGGATTTAAGTTCTTTCAATAACTCTCCCCTTAGAAAAAAGCAAATGGCTCCCATGTCCTCCCACCTCCCAAAAGAACAGTGAGGAAAGGTAGACAGCAGAGCATAATCATAAGCGCAGAACACGTAGAGCACCTATAAGGGGAGGATGGGAGGAGAAGAGGGCTTTCATGTCTTCTACACTATGTAGGCTCCCAGCTAGTGTGTCAAATCCTCCCAGGCTCTCCATCTGCAGAAGGAAGTCCCGACTGGTGACCCTTGGACTATCCCCAATATGGAGCTCCCTCCCCAGAAGACCTCTGCTGTCTCTTTCCTGCTGGGAAGAAGCTTGTGTCTCACCTTGCAGAGAGAGGAAGACCACCTAGTATAACTGTGGGTTCTAGAAACTTCTCAAGAAACAGTAAGAGAAAAGAAGCCCTTTGGTGAAGACACAGGGCCCTTTGATTAGACAGAGAAGGGGTTGGTGAGTCCTGTCATTGAACAAGGGTAGTGGTGAGAAGAAGGCTGCCTACCCTGGGGATCTAGGGAAACTCACTAAGACTTTCTTGAGATTTAAGAAGACTTTGTATGTGGTAAACTTGTCATTCTCTTTCTAAGGGACAGTGAGGGAAAAGGAGGGGTCATTCCTAAGATACAAAGTCAGCAGAATCAGCCTTCTTCCTGCAGAGAGCCCTCCTGCAGATCAAGCTTCATCAGATGTGTCTCTCCTGTCACCAGTCCCTTGTGTCTGGTCCATCCCAGCATCTTCTTAACCCCAGGCGAAGGGACCTCTCTGCTTTTATTTATCTATCTATCTATTTATTTATCTATTATTTAATGGTACGTGGGCCTCTCACTGCTGTGGCCTCTTCCTTTGTGGAGCACAGGCTCCGGACGCATGGGCTCAGCGGCCATGGCTCACGGGCCCAGCCGTTCCGCGGCACGTGGGATCCTCCTGGACCGGGGCACGAACCCGCATCCCCTGCATCGTCAGGCGGACTCAACCACTGCGCCACCAGGGAAACCCCTGCTTTTATTTTAAAATAATTTATATTAACCTTCTATATGAGTAGAAAATAATTTATAATAGGCTCTGGTAAGCTATGGCCCATGAGCCAAAACTGGCACACTGTTTGTTTTTCAAAAGTTTTCAAAAGTTTTACTGACACAGCTACACCCATTTGTTTATATATTGTCTACGGTGAATGGTCTATGGTTGTTTCTACGTTACAGTTGCAGAGTTGGGTAGTTGTCACAGAGACTGTATGTTCTGCAGAACTAAAAATATTTAATATTTGACCATTTATAGAAAACAATTTTGCAGATTCTTGATATAAAGGATAACTTATACCCTATCAGACTTTTTCTCAGTTTGGCTTAGTAAATTAAAAGCCAAATAGTCTAAATTACAATCAAAAATATATTTTTGTATATATGGCTGTTGCAATGAAAAAATGTTTATTTTGTCTCATCAACTGTGAAAGTCACAGTTTTACTCTATAGATGGTTCAGTGATGAGTTATGAAATCCCAAATTGCAAAACACACCACTGAGTGACTTTCCCTGTATATTTTACAAAACCTCTGGGCCCATCATTTCCTTTCCTTTGCCCCTGTGCTAGGTATTAGCTTATGTACCACCCACAGCAACTTTTGCATAGATGAAGTTTCTAGAAAACATTTATTTATTCCACAAACACAGAACATTTAAGTAAAATAGAGTAGATATGAAGACTTTCTCTTTTCACTGACTTGCTTATCCATCTTTTTTTTCATAATTAGAACTATCACAGATGTTTCTTTAAACATAATTTGCTACCAAAGTCTGTTTTTTATATTAGATGATTTCCAAATGATTTCCAAATGCTAATTGAAATAAAGTAGAGATTAGTCAGACGAGCATTGTACAATGCTTGTATGGTGGACTTTTATAATGTACAATATATTAAACTAATGTTTTCATTTATAAACTTCACATATAAGTATTGCTTTCAGTTTGCAGTTCATGGATCCACATATCTTATAGACTATATTTGTTTTATCTATTGTCAATCCATGCTTTTTACCCACTGATTTCACAACCACTGGTATCACCATTAGCTTTATACTTTGTGTCTTTTTTCATCTTGGACATTCATGTTAGACATTAGTTTATGTACCACCAGAAGCAACTTTTGCATAAATGAGCTCCAAGGAAAACATATATTTATTCTAATAAGTACAGAGCATTTAAGCCAAAAAGAGTGGATAATACTAGGTCTTTTTCCTTTTTAAGAGACTTGCTTATGCGACCTTGTTTTTTGGAATTTTGGGAAGAATATTGCAGCTATTTCTTGAATGTAATTTGCTTACAAATGAGACAGTATGCCATTTTCCCCCAAATTTTCTTTTCCATCAAGCACTTCAAATGAACTACTAGCATAGTAATAAACCTTATTCTCATAGGTCTTAAAAACATGGTAGAAAACTAGAGTAATTTTTTTCTCCTTTGCTCTTTTCCTCCTCAACTCTGACCATCCCTTTCTCTTTCTGAAGCAAGAAAAAAAGCAAAAATAAGAGGCAAAACAGTGAAGAAAAAGAAATACAAGATGAGGACAAATATAGTATGCAATTTGAAACTGCATTTAACACATTAAAAAAGAAATTAGACTGAATTAAAACTCACCAAAGACAACTTAAGCTAATTTTCCATCTACCTCCATAGCCTCTTAACTTTGTTAGTAGTATTTATTTATAAATTCCCACACCTATCCAGGATGTTATGGTGTCTACCACAGAGAAACAAGTGAAGTGGCTTCATCAGTAGTCAACAGTTGGGCAAAAGAAGGAATAGAAGAAAAACATTATCTTTCTGGTTGAATGTATTATCTGTTAAATGATACGCCATCATTCTACATTAGCTTTTCTTGGACTAAGCACATTTTTCTTCTCAATTCAATAGAAATGCCTGTAATTCAAAGAAATGATGCTAAATATATGTATGTATATATATATATATGTTATATATAGTCACTTTATGTTGCTCAATACTTTGATAATTTTCCTTTTATGTGATTAATGCACAATATTTTCATCATGTAAAAAGAGCCTAGAGGTAATATAACAAAAGTGCTAAATTCCCCCAAATTTTCCCGAAGTGGCCATTTGGCATCACTGTTAGAGCTGTATCCAATCCAAAACATCACTTCAAGGGCAGAAAAGCCCAAGAGAATAATATTGTCACAGTGCAGCTTCTTTAAAAATCTCCTTTTTCTCTTTAAAAATATTTAGAAGTACTACACTTGGCAACACTCAAGTAGATACTTTTCTTTAACCTTAGTTTTTGTTCTGTGTGACTCCAAACAGGAAAAAGTATCGAAAAGTATTTCAAGCAAGAAAGATGTAGAGATGAAAGTATTCATCTAATCCTGGTAGTCTTGACTTTTCATCATAAATGAAACTGTGACTTAAATTGACATTTAGAGTATCTCACACCCACTATCACGGAGGCTTGAATAGAACTGTGATCTTGTATAATTGTACCTTAAGAAATCTGGCAACGCTGTGGTTTGCCCTTCTTGTTTCTTCAAGTGCATCTTTGTTTTTCCAAATCATGTGGTCGGCTAGGCTCATGACAAGATTGTCCAATTCATTTTGGTAAGATTCAGGAAATCGTTGAGGCCGAGAAAGCTAAGGAAAGAATGGATCATTTCTTTATAATGTGACCTGTGAAATACTAAGCCTGGAAAACATAAACTGTAAGACTTACTACAAACAAAAAGTCGTTCTGAAAACTTGAAAGCAATAATAAAATAGAAGCCCTTTTAATTTCAAGGTCATGATTTTTATCATTTTCATTTAATGTTTCTTTCTATTTTGCCCAATAAGTTTTTCACTTTTTCATTATAAATTATAACATATATGAATTGCAGGCTATTCAGACAATGTAGAAATGTAACATTTTTTTATAACCTCTTAATTCCCCTCCTTTCCCTCTCCGGAAATAACTACTATCAATGGTTTAATGAATATTATTCTAGATTTTCTTTGACTCACAGTTCTCTAATTTAAAAATCAATTATTTTGATTTTTTAATACTAGAAATCCTCCAATAAACAACTATAAGAAATCAGTGAATGAATAACTGAATGAGTACAGATATCGGTTTGTAATGTTCACTAATAAGTAGTGAGTCCCAGCTACTCTTTTTAAAACATTTATTTCAGCTTTATTGAGTTATAGTTGACATATAAAATTATAAGATATTTAAAGCATACACTGTGGTGCTTTCATACACATACACATTGTGAAAGAATTCCACCCTCCACCCCTCATCTACTTAATTAAGCCATCCATCAGCTCACATACATATTTTTGGGGAGAGAACATTTAAGTTCTACTCTCGGCAAATTTCAATTACACAATACAGTGTTATCAACGATAATCACCGTGTTTTCCATTAGATGCTCAAACCTTATTTATCTTATAGATGAAGGTTTACACAAGCTAGTCTTAACTCAATGGTCCCAGCATATGCCACCGCAGGTGCCTGTGGGACTTCACAGTCAAGATGTTTTGGCGCAAGATAAAGAGTGATTTGGCTGTGAGATTACATAACATACATTGAATACAACTCTATAGGCCCCTAAAGACTGCCCGCAGTCCAGGAATCCAACCCCTGCCCCCCAATTTGAACTCCTGCACATAAAGGGAAAGTTTCAGGCAGCTGAGTTTTCCCATTTCAGTCTCTACTTGGTGAATTTACACAGCTTCTTTGCACGAGATAGGTAAGATTCATTCATCTTTACAAGTTGGCTTTAAAATTAGACTCGCATTTTCACTATAGACAGAAACAGACAATTGAGAGTTAGACAGTGCCATATTCTCTAAAATTCTGAGCACCCAGCCTTCCATGAGGCAAGAAAAAAAACCACGGAGGCTAAAATTACAGGAACTGCATAGAACGAACAGTGATTAATTGTTGGACGCTGGAGCTGACTTGGACTGGCTTTTTTTTAAGCCATTGTACCAGGACATGACTGTATAGGCATTTTGAGGATTTCATGGTTACCCCCTGTATATATTCCAAGCTTATTGTTGAAATCAAATTAAGTTAACAACAAATAAACCTAGTGAATTTAATTGCAGACATCATTTTTCATCCTGCTCTGTGTACCCTGGGGAAATAAGGGTAAACAATTCACCTATGAAAGCAACAATCACTTTTTAGATAATCAAAGCACATTTGTAGTTTTCCTTTTTTCATTGTGTTAGTCCTCCAAGATACATTAAACATATCAATGTCAACATTTTCTTCACAAGGACATACAGTAATACCTTGGACTTTGATAACCCGTCTGTTCCTCTGTCTTTTCTGCCTTCCTTTCAAACTCCCCTTGTAGCCTACTCCTACTCTTAACCCAAAGACATGCTGCTCGGTAAACACACGAGCAATATTTTTAATTGTTCTCTGGAAGTCTAACCCAAGGGCTTGAGGCGGGTGAATTCCTGAGCTGGGGACGGTGGATTTTCTCTCTCAGGGCAGGGGAGGAAGGGGGGTAAGGTGACAGCATGGTTGAATCCCAAGCTGCAGAGCTGGAACGCGTTGGAGAACCTGGGCTATGATATGGTAGAGGGCCCAAGGATCAGGTGCAGAATACAGGGGCTGAATTTCAGGCATTTGGGAATTTCGTTAAGAACAAGGGGCTGATGGGAAACAAAAGGTGTAGCCAGTACAAGAAAACTTTGGCTACTAGAGCTCAGTGTTGAGAAGATATTCAGCACTTCCCAGTAAATAGGAATTCGCCTTGGACAAGAAAGCAGGGGTCACAGGGAGGTGTTATCTGCCTTTCAGAGGACCAGACTAGGGTATCTGACTTTCTCACATCTCCTTGATGATGGAAGCTTTTTTTAATAGCAAAGAAAGCTATTCACTTCACAATTAAAAAATAAGAAAAGAAAATGCAAATAGCTTGGGAGATGTTTATTGTGAATGCTTTCAAGTCAAATGATGGTATCTGGTCTTCTCCTACTGTGATAAATAGAGATGGCTAGAAAATTGGAAGGCCGTGCACCTCTGGAAGAAAACTGGGTATGGTGATTGCTATGGAAGAGGGTAATGAAAAGGGAACTTGAATGAGTGAAGATAAACTCTCCTTTACTATGAGTTCCTTTATTCTTAGGCTGTTCATAAGGGTGTTTTCTGACCTATCTATTTTAGCAGATACATACTGGTGGAAACTAAAGGATTTTAGTCCAATTTGTTCTTTTTACAGATGGGCGAACAGACTCTGAGACGTTTAGTGTCTTTTTTTAAAATCATCTAACATGATAGTGGCAGAGCAAGGATTACAGTGGTGAGGTTTCCTGATACAGCTTAAGAACAGAGATAGGAATCATTCTTATCTTCATGTTAGATTTTCTCTTCCTCCCGGACAGGAGGCTCTTATCTCTGGAAGTAGAAGAGCAGACACAGCTGAAAAGCAAACATAGGACTTAAGAACTAAGAGTTATGGAATACCAGAGATGATTAGATGTGCAGCCAAGGCAGGTCTGTTATGCTTATGTCAAGGCCATGTTTGGAAAGGCCTGAGGTCTGGAGCCATGGATGGGGCATGTGGATGGATGGCCTGAGGATGGTGGCTTGGCAGACTCCCCTGAATCCTCAGTGCCCCATCCCTCTCTATTAAGAGTCAGCACTTCTCCTGTGTGGGAATACACTGCAAAGGTCTCTCCCTGCAAGACGCCAGGCAAACCCTTCGAGAGCTGTCCTTCCTCCTCTCCCGGAGCTCAGGCCATGAACTGGGATTAAATGCCAGCTTAACTCAGCTGTGAACCTGCTGGGCCTAATAAGGTAAGGAAGAGCGTGTACCCCAAGGAGTTGTAAGAATTAGTTAGCAGGTACCAGCAGAAGCCACAGTGGGAGTACCACTGAGATTGGATGTTGAGTGTGTTTGACCAAGATGGCCAGAACCTAAGAATGGATAAATTCAAATTCATTGACATGAGGGCACTTTGTCAGGACATGGGCTTAAATAAGACCTCAGGGGATGGACCACTCACTGTTAGCTGGCTCTTAGAATCCTGGAGGTGGCTCATTTTAGGCAGAATGGAAATGCCTAGGTTGCCCTGGCAGATGAATGAGGAAGGAATAGAGAAGCAGACGAAGGTGGACACGTAGGAATGGAAATATGAGTCCAGAAGACCCACTATCCACCACGGCCATCAGGAGGGTAGTGGGGACCGACATCCCTAAGACCGTTCGGTGGTGTCTCCCATCTGCAGGTGAGAGAGGCAGTCACAGTGTTGGCTCACTAACAGTCATGAGGATGAGGGGCATCAATATAACAGAGGCCATGTGATTGCACCTAATCTCCAGGGGCCAGGGGGTTGCGATTACCAAAACAAATGGCAAATCTGGAGAGCAGCCAAGGGGGCTTGACTCTCAGGGAGCTACAGAGCTGATTAATGACATGTTGGAAGCCCTAGGGACGAGACAATCAGTGGCCAACAATGGCGATGCTTAAGTCCACCAAGAAGGCAAGGCTGGACAATCGGGAGATGAGGATGTTTGTTCCAGTAAATAGACGTGAATCCTCTCTCTGTTCTTGGATCTCAGTCAATTTTCAGATCTGGTACATGCTGACTGAAGAGGAGGCAGGGTCCCTAAAGAAAGCCCCCTACAGAACTTTGGTAAGTACATACTGTAATGATTCTACCAGTCCTTCTCCAAGGGCTTTCCTCAGGTGACGATACTAGGCAGAGGGGAATATTCATATATTTCAAGAACTATTGGCCACAAGATCTGAGTTGATACTGCTATCTGGAGACCAAAACACCACCATGTCCACCAAATTAGAGTGGAAACTCACAGGATTAATAAAGTTGCCCTGCCCAAAGTTCTGTTAGCAGAGAGTCCACTGGCTTCAAAAATCCACCAAACAGCCATTTACCTGGTCCAAATGTTTAATTTGTATTGACATAATTAGCATCTAGAGTAACCACACACTGGATGCTTGGGAGGGTGAGACCATCCTGGACCACTCTGGAATGAGGGTTTGGGTCACAACACAGTAAGTCACCAAGACCTTCAGAGCTGCTGGCTGAGGGTGAGGGCAATCTAGAATGGATGGTAGAGCGGGGAGGTGATGACAACCGCACAGGGTTCCAAGACCAACTACAGTAACAGGGGCTACAGTTAATCCCACTAGTCTCCCTCTTGTAAGTTTCCTTTCAGGAAGGAGAGGCCCATGGGAACTGTGGAGGAGAAGATTCATAATCATACGTGAAAGGTAGTGTAAGCTGTGGACTGTGGACCACGGGTGGCAGCCGAGGATGTGCATAGCTCAGATACTCCCTTGAGGAAAAGTCTACTGGGATGAATGAAGTAACTACGAAGCCTTTGGGACCCACCCAAGAGTCCATGCCAGGCCACATTCTCTCCGGCTGCTCTGAGTAATTACTGAGCTTGCAGAGGTAACGGAGCCAGACCATCTTCCCGATGCAGGACTTTTGTCATGAACATTCTTTGCTCTCAGACAGCCCATTGGCCCACCTACAACTTTCTCACTGCAAGCCTCTTTTTAGCTGATCCTCCTTCCTTTGCTATCTCCTTTCACAGGTGTCAGAACTTCCTAGTCCTTTTGCCTGTCCCTTTATCCTTTGTAGTCATTTTTGTACTTCTAATTTTGTCCTGGCATCTGCTTCTGAAGGACCTGTACTGATAACACACAATCATGTCTCACATTTATTGGATGCTATTGTATTACCTACGATCGTACCTGAATTTTATTTGTGTCAATCAAGTGCTGTGCCATGGATTTTAGGATAATTGCAAAGAAGAACCAGGAATGCTGTTAGGAAAAGAAAAGACAACCAGAAATTTATCATCTTATAGCAAAATAATGATAATTCCATTCTTCACAACGTGCAATTTTATAAAACGTTTATCTTAAAATGTATTCTTCGAAATTCAATGCATCAGAGCAATAGTATACTCTCCATTATGTTAGGATCATCCTTAGCAAAGTTCTAATGGTAAAAGTAAATACCAGATACTTCTGTTCCTCAGTCATCTCAAAGACTGTTTAAAACAAGATACTGGTTTGCTAGACATGGCTGAGTAGACAGTAGTCTTATGAAATACTTATTCATTCATTGGGTGTTCTATCTGTTTTACTTAAACAAAACTAAGTAAAACTTTTTTATCTTAAAATATGGTGTAGCAGACCCACCCCTAACATTGCCAGGGATAGAGGCAAGAGTGAAAATGGAAGCCACGTGTGAAACTATCTAAAAGTTCAAAGTCAAGTTAGCAGAGTCTTAAATAAAATATGTTGGATCCTCCTATCTTGACAAATATAACTTCATGACAACTTGGAATGCTGTACAAGGACGTGGGGCTCACCCCCTCTTCTCACCTGAGGCTCTGCCCTACACTGAGGGGCCTGGGGCACGTGGGTGACTGTCCAGCCTGCAAATCCAGGCGCTGCCCACAGACTGGTCCCTCTCTCCCACCAAACACGGCTCCCCTCTTGGGTCTTGGGTTACACTCCAGATTTTCCCTCTGAACAATGGACTTAGGAAAGAGATCTAAGCATGGCCAGGAATAAACCTATAAACCCTTTAGGTAGGGGCTCCTGGGGATTCTTATAGGTGCTGAAGAGGCGGTAGGGGCTCCCAGGAGCATTGCTCTTGGCTATTCTCATACTTTTTCTTATGAGAAGGGGTGCATTTGGAGAAGATCAAAGCAGATTCAAGAGTGGAGGCCCCTCTTTCTTGGGTCTAAGGGTCTTGCTTAACCCAGATGCAAAAAATATACATCACATATTGTATACACTTACAAAGAATACACTTCCCTGAGCCTCTTCCCTTCCCAGCCTCTCCACCACAGATAATGATTTTGAATTTTGTGCTCATCATTCCCTTGCTTTCCTTCATAATTTTGCTACCAATATCATACATCGAAGTGATATTCAGTTTTGCCTGCCACTGAACTTTAAATAAACGGAATCATCCTGTATGTATTCTCTTGTGATTGCCTTTTCAATTCAACAAATGCTTTTCTGAGGTTTGTTTATGTGGAGCTAGGTAGCTGGGGGTCCTCTATTGTCACTGCATCACATATATAATCCCAATTTACCTATCTGCTCTACTGTGGATGGGCATCTGAACTACATCCAATTTTAGGCTGATACCAACCACGCTGTTAAGAACTTTTGAGTACTGGGTTCTAATGCTGGAAGATTGACTGAGATGAGGAAGAAAGGACGTTTAAGCTCTAAAGGGGCAGCTCTGGCTTAAAAAGGGGGTCATTCCTTAGTAAACTTGATATTGGAAGTGAAATTCATGCTGTTGGGAATAGTTAATTAACACAAGGCACCCCACCTTGTCCTAAATAATATTTTTAACCACCATGCCAAATGTTCTAACATTTGTCTCTTGATTCAACTGACACCTGTCACTCTCACTCCTCAGCACTCAGCCCCCCCTCCACTATTTACCTTGAATCCACCAGGACCAATCCCATTGAGACTCTTGCCTCTGTTCACGTCTGATGACAGAAGAAGCCCCACTCCTCTCCTGCCCTCTGGTCTCCACAGGTGCTGCACACCCCCTTGTGTATCTCACTGCTTCTCATCTCCTGAAACCCACCCACCATACCTTTGGTCTGGAACACATGGTCCATCACCAATAAAATCTCCTGAAGATGGAACTTCTCCTCCAAACATTCCCTTTGCCTTGTCTTTTAACTGAACACTGACTCTCCCCAGAGGACCCTGCTGGAGAGGGTGTGGAGAGAAGGGAACCCTCCTACACTGTTGGTGGGACTGTAAATTGGTACAGTCACTATGGAGAACAGTATGGAGGTTCCTTAAAAAACTAAAAATATAACTACCATATGATCCAGCAATCCCGCTCCTTGGCATATATCCGGAGAAGAACATGGTTCAAGAGGATACATGCACCCCAATGTTCATTGCAGCACTGTCTACAATAGCCAAGACATGGAAGCAACCTACATGTCCACTGACAGACGAATGGATAAAGACGTGGTACATGTATACAATGGGATATTACGCAGCCATTAAAAAGAATGAAATAATGCCATTTGCAGCAACATGGACGCTAGGCAGGCAGCTTTCTTCAGCAGCCCCGCCTCCACTCTCACCCCACTACAGTCTATTCTCTACGCAGCCATCAGAGCGATCCTTTTGAACCAAGATCAGCTCAAGTTACTCCTCCACTCAAAGTCCTCTGACGGCTCCCAGTTTCTCTCTGAGTGGAAGCCAAAACCCTTGCAATGGCCCACAGGCCTTACATTACCTGCCAAACCTCCCGCTGCCTCTCTGACTTCAACTTGCCTCCGCTTTTCTTTGCTCACGTGGCTTCAGCCACATTGGCCTCCCTGCCATCTTTCAGGCGTACCCACTAGGTGTGCTGCTGCCTTACAACGTTATACAGGTCTTCCCCTCTACCTTTTTTTTTGAAATATAGCTGACTTACAATATTATATTAGTTTCAGGTACACAACATAATGATGCAATATTTTTATAGATTGTACTCCATATAAGGTTATTATAAAAATATTGGCGATATACCCTGCGCTCTACATTACATCCTTGTAACTTATTTTATACCTAACAGTTTGTACCTGTTAATCCCCTTCACTTATTTGTCCCCTCCCCCCACTCCTCTCTCATCTCAGAACCGCTAGTTCATCCTCTGTATCAGTGAGTCTGTTTCTGTTTTGTTATATTCACTTGTTTGTTTTACTTTTTAGATTCCACATATAAGTGAATGAAATTTTGCTATTTGTGACATCATGGATGAACTCGGACAGTATTATGCTTAGTGAAATAAGTCAGACAAAGATAAATACGGTATGTTTTCCCCTCTACCTTTAATGTTCTACCCTAAACATCTCCAGCTCCCTCACTTTCTTCACATTTCTAGCTGAGGTATTACCTTCTCCATGAGCTCTACCTTGACCATTCTATTTAAAACTGCAAACCTCACCCTGCATACTCAGGACTCCACATTCCATTTACCTGCTCGACATTTTCTTTTCCTATGCTACGTCTCACCTCCAAACGTACAATTTAATTAACTTTGCTATTATGTGTGTCATTTATTGCTTTTATCCCGCAGTAGAATGTAAGCTTCCCAAGGGCAGAGATCTTTATTCTATTCTCTAAATGCAGGCCAAATGCCTAGGATGGTGAGGATGGTGCTTGTCACAAGGAAGGCACTTGGAACGTACTTGTTGGATAAACTGAATGAATATACTCATACGGATAATTGAAATTTAAACAAACAAGCCGCTTGGCCCAGGAAAATTTGATGTTAGTCAACTCCTGTTGACGCTTATTGATCCAGCCTTCAGCCTCCCCTTCTAGCTACTTACTAATCAATCATCTATCTGTCAAGTCATGATAGATAATTAATTTAGCAGGGGACTAAATTCACAAGTCTATAAGTTACATCTTTCCCAGCTTCTCACCATCTCTTCTTATATTACTACAAATGCATGTGTTTCAACTTTTGGGGGTCAAAGAGTGGCTGTTTCTCTGCCTCTTCTCTGCCGTCAGTATGTTCATGTCTACATCATTAATCCTTTTGTTGGTAGTTTTCCTCTTACTGTGCCTGAAAACCCAATAAACTTTATTTGGGGTACACTTAGCGTTTTTGAATGTTTTGGGTCATTCTTAATAGTCATTCGTTCTGCCTTTAGGCCAAAGGACTTAACTTGAGTCCATTCTACTTGTTAAAATGATCTGTTCTCTTGACATGGATCTCTTTTTCTTAATAGGTTCATATGTTACCGTTTCAACATGAAGCTTATACCGGAAACTATTAGAGAAACGATCTATAAAAATCAATGACTCCTATCACCTTCAGGGTTGAGTGTAAGCCATCCCAATGAAAGGACCGTCTTTAAATTCTTTACCTTCAGGACATGCTTGACTGTTGTGGAGTCATTTGATTGCAAAAGACCAGTCACATTTTTAACCAGTTCCTCATGTATAGTTCTCTCCTTGCATGCCATGGTCTTGAACACAAACTGAAGAAAATCCAAAAAGTAAAAAAAGTTAAATACTTAAAAACAAAGCATCAAAAATTACGTTCCAAGAATAATTCATGTCTCAAAATTATCTGCTCATGCCAGATTTTGTCATGAAATAAATGAAGGCCCAATGATAAGTGTAATACACACCTGCTCCTATTGAGGGCTTTGCACAGGTAAAGCCTTGCTCACCTAAGTTCTCCTTGAAACGCTCTTTGTAGAAATCACAAAGAAGATCAGAGAGCAATTTAGAGGGTTCAAGGAAACATGGAGGGCTTTGACCCACCTACTTAGGATACATTTCCCCTTCTCCTTCCTTCCACTGGCAACAGGTGGGTGGCATGGTAGCATTTCTTCATCCTGAAAGGGTAGAGCACCCACTCAAATAGCCAAGTGGGGAAGCAGGCGCCTTCCAGAGGCCAGTAGGTGAGCTGCCCACAAGCCCAGGGTCCACTACCATCTCATACTGAGACATGGCAACCAACAGGTTCATAATAATTGGCCATCAGTAAGGTAACTAATGCTTCTCGCTCTCTTTTCTTGAAAGATTGGTGCTGGCATTCACCACTGAGTGCATGTCATGGTTTAGTTTTCCATATTTCTTCATATATTTGAAGTATCAATTCATGCATGTATACTTGAAATACAAAATGCTTATTACTGAATTATAATATTTTACTTATGAGTTGGGTTTGCCTCAAGGAAGGTCATTTCTTCATAATATTCAAAACTTGGACTTCACTACAGTCAAGGATGAATGCAGGCAAGAAACAAAGCAGAGGCACTTTGCATTTGGGTCTGTAATTATTTCTTTGAACTTCATAGGCCACTGACATCTAAATCATTCTGATGGGGCCTAACTTCTCCACGCTCATCCCAAAGGAGAAAAACAAGGCTAAGAAATGCATGAAACTAGCTAAAATCAAGAGTCGTATGATTTTCCCCCTCATGGAATATGACTCATAGAGGGTAATGTCATCAACTGTCTAATGCCACGTGCAGTAATTCAGCCCCAAGGGCATTTTGACTAGCTCTTAAATTTAAAAAATTTTGGCTAGACCATATCAGTCCTACGAATTGCTGTGAACAATGGCATTTAATTAGACTGACCTTAGGTATACATTTTTGAAAAAGACATGGTGTATGTGTGCAGTTTGGATATCGTAGATGGAGTGAGTTAGCAGCATTTAGCACCACTGAACTTGAAATGGTGTTTAGATTACTTCTGAATAGGTTTGAATTATATCAGCTATCCCATCTTTCAAGGACATCAAAGCACGTATTGGTACCAGTTTTCATTATACTCTTAGGTGCGGGGCTTAATGTATATGCTAAAAAATAATTTTTTCCACCACGGGTAAAAAAAAGTCATACTCCTTGGTCAAGGTCAGGCTGTCAGCCATGTACTGCAGCAGGAGACAAATCACAGAATCATAGACCTAGATGTTCACGTGGTCTCCCCCATCTCACTTCACAGAGGGGAAAAGTGAGGCTCAGAGAGGCTGATTGCTCCAAGTTAACTATTTACACTTGATCTTAGCCAAAAGGCCGAGAAGCGATCCAAGTTAACTATTTAACCTTAACTAGAATGTCGTTTTCCATCTGCTACTTTAATGCTCTTTCCAGAGTAAAATTCCAGTTGGTTATATTTATTAGGCTGTATTTGTTTTAGATATATGAAATTATGTTATAAAATATCTTTAGGAATTTTTATCAGCTTGAAATTCCACATAGGTGTATTTCTAGATTTGAACCACTTCAAAGCAAACTAAATACACAGCTTCTTACATTACAAAATCAAAAGATCTCATCAGGATATTTCAAACATCCCGCTTAAAAATAAAGACCTTTCCAGGGTGCATTTCCAGGACAATGCTCCAAGAGCACCACAGATAACATCTGAGAGCTGATTTAAGGCTCTCACCAGGAACTAGCCTCGGCTGTCACAAAAATAACTGCAACATCAGTGGGTTCTCAATGCAATTTTCAGTGATTCCATTGGAACAAGGTAAATAATATGTGTGTTGAAAAGGAGATGACTTTGTGTAATAAGGACTGGGGAATTTTTTTTCTTCTCAGCCCCTTTGGCAATTGAAATGGAAAACTGGGGTAAGTGTTGAGAGAATGAAAATTCTATAGATGATTTCTGTGGAACAGTAAAGTCTTCAATACCCTATAAAAGTAAGCTATGACTCTGTCTTAGAGAGCAAACTAAAAATGCATTTGTAGGTGGAACTGGCCTTTTGCCATTGAATTGTAGATCTTATTGGGTAAAATTATACCATAGGGAAATTATTGTGAAGAAGCTCTTTTTGGCGTATGGGCTATTTTAAGGAATGGCACACACTCATACTTAGATATTTGGGAAGACATCTAACATTTCTGACAGGTAGGAAACATGTAAATATAAAACTGTAATGAGAAAAATTCCTCACTGATGGCATCTCAGAAGGGTTCACTCCAGAATAAAATTTCTAGTTACTTCCTTTTACGGGAGCATTTCTGTCACAGAAGACGCCAAATTCTTCTCTAGTCACCTTTCTAGACATCTAAAATATATGGATAAATGTCTATCTATATATTAATGGAATATATCTTTTAATAAAAAGGTCTCTGTCTCTTAAAGATACAATCTGTGCATAAATATTGAAATTTAGGTCCTCTACGAATCATAAAGGAATATAAGGTACTTTCATTTATCTCTGGGTAGATTTTTTCTCTTCACTCAAGAAGATGACTTTTAGGTTGGAACTATAATGTGCAAACATCATCACAAGTTCACTGGCATTAAGTCACAGGCCAACTGAAAATGAGAATATAAACATATCCGAGTGAACATCTGACGAAGGCCACTGAAGGATGCAGTGCACACTGATGGGATGGGCTAGTGGTTCATGCCAGAGGATAAAGGACTTAACATACCAGAAGCAGGTACAAATATACAGTAACTGGGAAAATGAAATAATGCCTGAGAAAACAATAAAAAGAGCTAAGAAAACATTACAGAAGAAACATAGCACATTCAACAAACCAACAGGAAACATCTTCCTTAAATTTATAGAGGAATTTCATTTATCTGTAATGTTGACTTCAAAGGACGATACTTTAGTTTTCTCCTCTCTTTCTTTGCTCTCTCTCCCCATATATATATTCATTTGCACATGTACACATTATTTATACATTTATACATTGAAACAATACATTGAGCCCATCAATGCAAAAAGAAGGAATTCTAAGTAGCTAAGGGGAATGTCTGATACGACTGTGGTAGGCACCGTCTAGCTAAAGGGGGAAACTTCCCACTTGTTGCAGACAGGAAGTGAGAAAAGCCACACAGCACAAGGGGATATGACCAATGCCCAGGTGGCAATTTTGTACCTTAATATAGGACTGGACGCAGTGGTCCAGCTGCTCCTCATGGCACTTGGTCACGATGTCCGTCAGAACCCTGGAAAAGCAATGCTGTTGAGTGGACTTTCTGGAGAAGGCAGGAAAATACCACTTGGTTTGTCACTGGAGTGCTTGGTAAACTGGGTGCTTAATCGTTGTTGAATGAATGAACGAACCAATTTCAGACTCTCCCCACCCCCCTTATCCCCCAATACTGGGTGTTTAACATCTACAATACCCGTTAGCCATTTCCAACCATGAAATCTCTAAACACTACGATATAAGTAATGTATTATGGCTGCAATACCATACTGGAGACATTTTTGCCCAAGTCGTATGTGCTATTATGGTCTATGTGTTTGCTGACATTGTCTTCTTGGAAAAGGGATCATTTTTAGTACCTTATTAAAACTTCTTTAACCTCCAACTACCATGTTCCACTTTAAAAGGGCTAGTCTTCCAACCTAGAGGTGTTATATACATGCTTTTGGAAAAACTAATTAGTTTAAGATGCAGGTTTTTGGGTTTTCCCTCTTAGCTGGGTTAGGGTTTCCAGTAGCACTTGTGGTATGGGCTGATTTCTTCACATTAATACTTCCAGTTACTCCACGGCTGTAGGGCTTAGGAACAGCCCAGAATTTCAACAGATCTATCTGCTGAAATACTTAGGAGTTTTGCCAACACAGATGCATATACTCGTGTTGAGAAAGGCATAACTTGAAGGCACAGTTGGGGCCTTCTAATCTGGCTCCAGAACGGCCTGGTTGTAGTACTGTTAGAGATACTTTAATTTTCTAGAGCTTCAGAGTTACTTTAAAAATGACGCTAAAGGGGACTTCCCTGGTGGCGCAGTGGTTAAGAATCTGCCTGCCAGTGCAGGGGACGCGGGTTTGAACCCTGGTCCGGGAAGATCCTGCATGCCATTGAGCAGCTAAGCCTGTGCAGTGCGACTACTGAGCCTGCATTCTAGAGCCCGTGAGCCACAACTACTGAGCCCACGTGCCACAACTACTGAAGCCGGTGCACCTAGAGCCCATGCTCCGCAAAAAGAGAAGCCACCGCAATGAGAAGCCTGTGCACTGCCATGAAGAGTAGACCCCACTCGTTGCAACTAGAGAAAGTCTGCCTGCAGCAATGAAGACCCAACGCAGCCAAACAAACAAACAAAAAACTGACGCTAAAGACTCTCATTCTGAAAGATGCTAATAATATGTCTGTGAGTTATGAAGGTACTAGAAACATTTCAATGTGAAGAGTAGTTTTTTTCCAGAATGCTGTAACTAATATTTTAAAAAAAGTGAACTTTAGAAATATTTGATTCAATAATTAATCAAGAATTCTATCTCTAGAAAGAGGAAATTGTAACTGCCAAAGTCACAAGACAGATTAGTAATGTTGAAAGAATATAGTACAGGCAAATTTAAAGTGAGAACAGTTGAAGAAAAATTGAGCATAAAAAAATAAGATCCAGTGGGAGAGAAATGGTACAGCTATTCTGGAAAGCAATTCAGCATGTTATTTTTAATTAAAATTAAAAAAAATTAACATCTTTATTGGAGTATAATTGCTTTACAATGGTGTGTTAGTTTCTGCTTTATAACAAAGTGAATCAGCTATACATATACATATATCCCCATATCTCCTCCCTCTTGCATCTGCCTCCCACCCTCCCTATCCCACCCTTCTAGGTGGTCACAAAGCACTGAGCTGATCTCCCTCTGCTATGCAGCTGATTCCCACTAGCTACCTATTTTACATTTGGTAGTGTATATATGTCCAGGCCACTCTCTCACTTCATCCTAGCTTACCCTTCCCCACCCCGTGTCCTCAAGTCCATTCTCTACATCTGCATCATTATTCCTGTCCTGCCCTTAGGTTCTTCATAACCATTTTTCTTTTTTTAGATTCCATATATATGTGTTAGCATACGGTATTTGTTTTTCTCTTTCTGACTTACTTCACTCTGTATGACAGACTCTAGGTCCATCCACCTCACTACAAATAAATCAATTTCGTTTCTTTTAATGGATGAGTAATATTCCATTGTATATATGTGCCACATCTTCTTTAACCATTCATCTGTCGATGGACACTTAGCTTGCTTCCATGTCCTGGCTATTGTAAATAGAGCTGCAATGAACATTGTGGTACATGACTCTTTTTGAATTATGGTTTTCTCAGGGTATATGCCCAGTAGTGGTATTGCTGGATCATATGGTAGTTCTATTTTTAGTTTTTTAAGGAACCTCCATACTGTTCTCCATAGTGGCTGTATCAATTTACATTCCCACCAACAGTGCAAGAGGGTTCCCTTTTCTCCACACCCTCTCCAGCATTTATTGTTTGTAGATTTTTTGATGATGGCCATTCCGACTGGTGTGAGGTAGTACCTCATTGTAGTTTTGACTTGCATTTCTCTAATGATAGGTGATGTTGAGCATTCTTTCATGTGTTTGTTGGCAATCTATTTAGGTCTTCTGCTCATTTTTGGATTGGTTTGTTTGTTTCTTTGATACTGAGTTGCATGAGCTGTTTATAAATTTTGGAGGTTAATCCTTTGTCAGTTGCTTCATTTGCAAATATCTTCTCTCATTCTGAGGGTTGTCTTCTCATCTTGTCTATGGTTTCCTTTGCTGTGCAAAAGCTTTGAAGTTTCATTAGGTCCCATTTGTTTATTTTTCTTTTTATTTCCATTTCTCTAAGAGGTGGGTCAAAAAGGATCTTGCTGTGATTTATGTCATAGAGTGTTTTGCCTATGTTTTCCTCTGAGAGTTTGATAGTGTCTGACCTTACATTTAGGTCTTTAATCCATTTTGAGTTTATTTTTGTGTGTGCTGTTAGGGAGTGTTCTAATTTCATTCATTTACATGTAGCTGTCCAGTTTTCCCAGCACCACTTATTGAAGAGGCTGTCTTTTCTCCACTGTATATTCTTGCCTCCTTTATCAAAGATAAGGTGACCTTATGTGCATGCATTTGTCTCTGGGCTTTCTATCCTGTTCCATTGATCTATATTTCTGTTTTTGTGCCAGTACCATACTGTCTTGATGACTGTAGCTTTGTAGTATAGTCTGAAGTCCGGGAGCCTGATTCCTCCAGCTCCGTTTTTCTTTCTCAAGATTGCTTTGGCTATTCGGGGTCTTTTGTGTTTCCATACAAATTGTGAAATGTTTTGTTCTAGTTCTGTGAAAAATTCCAGTGGTAGTTTGATAGGGATTGCATTGAGTCTGTAGATTGCTTTGGGTAATATAGTCATTTTCACAATGTTGATTCTTCCAATCCAAGAACATGGTATATCTCTCCATCTGTTTGTATCCTCTTTAATTTCTTTCATCAGTGTCTTATAGTTTTCTGGATACAGGTCTTTTGTCTCCTTAGGTAGGTTTATTCCTAGGTATTTTATTCTTTTTGTTGCAACGGTAAATGGGAGTGTTTCCTTCACTTCTCTTTCAGATTTTTCATCATCAGTGTATAGGAATGCAAGAGATTCGGCATGTTCTTAAAACCGACACATACAATGACCTTATGACCCAACAATTGCTCATTTCAAAGAAATGAAAACATGTTCACCCCAAATGTACCCAAAACTGGAAACAACCCAGCTAGCCTTCAACAGGTAAATTTTTAAACATTTTTTGATGTGGAATACTAGTCAGAAATAAAATGGAGAGAACTATTGATTGATTGATGCAACAACCTGGATGAATCTCCAGAGAATTATGCTGAGTGAAAAAAGCCAATCCACAAAGGTTATATACCGTGATACTATATAATTCCATATCCATGTGTATATATATATATATATATATATATATATATAAAATATATAATTTATATATGAATTGAAAATAGAATATATAATAAACCCATCAATTTATTATATGAATATGTGGAGCACAGAGTATATTTTAACATATTATAAAATTTTATATATTCATATTATATATAAAATTGCAATATAATATATATAAAATTCTTAAAGTAACAAAATTTTAGAGATGGGGAACAGATTAGTAGTTGCCCGGGGCAAGGAGTGGGGTTTGAGATGACAAAGAAGTAAGTGTGTCAATAAAAGGGCAACATGAGGCATCCTTGTGGGGACGGGAATATTCTGTCTCCTGATTCTATCAATGTTAATATTCTTGGAGTGATATTGTCCTATAGTTTTGCACAATGCCACCATTGGGAACATCTAAAGAGAACATGGACTCTCTCTGCATTATTTCTTAGAACTGCATGTGCCTCTATCTCAAAATAAAAAGTTTAACTAAAAACACAAAGTTAAAAAAGAGGTCTAAAACTTTACTTGAATGATAGTAATAGATGATTAGAAGGTAAGAACTCCAGAGTGAGACATACTTAACTTTGAGATACATATTCGAACGAAATGCAAGCATACACAATCAGGTGGCCATTCGGTTATAATCAAAGTTGTGTGTAACCACAGCTTATAAAATCTCTTCCCCTAAGGCTGTGTGCTATGGATACCTGGTCACAGTTGTGCTTATTTCATCTTCTTCATTCTGCACCAGAACCCTGAAGAGCTGATTCAAGATTACCGGCAGGAAACTCATGATTGCATGAATCTTTTCCACATTCAATAAGTTCTGTTAAATTGGCAGGACAAAAAAAAAAGGCCATTGATTAAATTTAAAGCACATTCTTTTACTGACGTTCTTCAGAACTCGAATATGACTACTGTAGCTCACTTTTGTTTGACTTTATTTTTCATGGCATTTAGCATGACATACAGGCATGGGGGTAATGTTGCAAGGACTCTACATCTAATTAACTAATTTAGAGTCAATTGATTCTGATTTTCAATCATTTTTATTTTGGAGAAACTGATCTTTGCTTATTTTTTAATGAACACACAGACATCTTTTAGGAATTGTGAAATAAAATCATTTAGTCTCTGAATTGATAAGGTGTTTAAAAATCTTCGATAATAATTACCCCTTAGTTTGCTGCTCAGTGCAAAATGTAAAGGTCTGTTTTGCCCATTTCTACCCTGGAGACCACTGCAGCTATTTGCATGTCATGTTACCTTACAAGAACGGATGAAACTCGAGGTAGGTGACTGAGACATATCTTTCTCCCTTTTTTGGCACTGTCGGAAAAATGCGTTCACATGTGGATCCTGAAACAGCAAAAGAAAGTCTTGATTTTTGATGACATGTAAGCTGTGGAACAATCATGGTGATGGGAGGTGAGCCCTTCTGTAGGACAAGATGCCTTGATGTGAGGTGATTTGTCCAGGAGGCATAGTGACAGACCTCTCATTTTCACAGGCATTCCAGCACACAGAGGGCTTGACCTGAACTACAAAGTCCCCTCTCTCTCCTATTTCACTCTCAGAGATTTGTTTTCTTTCCGGGCCACATGATAATGGCTAGAGAATTACTTCCCTTGTCTCTGTGCTTTCCTTTCTTTCTTTTTAAATTGTCTTCTGTCATCTTCCTTCCACAGACTTCTACCAATTTTTCTTACATATTCTTTAACACACACGAGAATGGGTACAGTTTAAAATGCATACGGATATTTTTGTACTTAAAATGTCAAAGTTAATAAAAAAATTATGAAGTCCACCTGACATCATGAGATAAAACTTGACTCCCCAGACCCATATGTTGAAGTCCTAATTCCCAGTACCTCCAGATGTAATGATATTTGAAGATTAGGTCTTTAAAGAGGTAATTAGTTAGGGTGGCCCTAGTCCAATATGACTGATGTCCTCATGAAAGAGTAAACCTGGATGTGCACACACAGAGGAAAGCCAAGGAGAGAGGCCTTGGAAGAAGCCAACTCTGCTGACACCTTGATCTCAGACTTCCAGCCTCTAGACCTGTGAGAAAATACATTTCTGTTGTTTAAGTCACCCAGTCTGGTATTTTGTTATGGCAGCTTAAGCAAACTAATCAGCCCTTTAATGCTCTTTCCTGAAAAGGGTGTCACCTTGGAAATGCCTAAGTTCTGTGTTGAGGGTCAAAGTTATGAAGTCAGGAAGTGGAATAGAGACTTTTAGTGTAGGTGCACTCTCTGGGGGTTTCTCTGGCCTTTGTCAGTTCTAGAGGGCATCTGTGGTTGGGGTTCCCCTCAAGTCGGGGTATTTGTGTGCGTGTGTGTGTGCGTGTGTGCGCGCACGTGCGTGTGTGTATATTTTCAGTTTCACTTCATTTATTCGACAGTTATTTATTGAAAGCTGTCTATGTGTCAGGTTTGTGTCAGGTTCTTGTCAGGTACGGAGGTCAGAGTCAGGGGCAAGGAAAAGCCACTCTGTGGTCCTTCCATTATGCCCGGGAATCAGGTACCATGCCATGATTTTCACACATACCTATTTGCTCATAATTAGACAAGTGCTTCAAAGGAAAGCAGGGTGCTGTATGGGTGTATGACAAGATGACACGGCATATCTGAGGGGTTAGGGGACAGGGAAGGCTTCTTTGAGGACGCGACATTTGAGCCAAGCTCTGAAGGTTGGGTAGGAGCTGCCCAGACCAATCAGGGGAGGGTAGGCAGAGAGGGAGAGATCGCCCTCCTGGCTGACGAAAGGCTGAGTGTCACAAAATCCCTGGATCTTGGAGGCATGAAGCAGACAGAGGGCACAGTGCAGGATAGGGCCTGGCGTGTTCGAAAATAGAGGTAAATACCGCTATGGAGGAAGGACGAAGGTGTCCCCCAGAGTGACGAGTGCGTGGGCGGTGGAAGCTGATGTGCAGAAAGGAGAGTAGTGGTGAGTCACAGAGAGACCTGGGTAGTTTGGAGAAAAGCAGCTGGAGGTGTGGGAAAGAGAAACTCGGGGCATTCTGAGAGATATAAAAGCAGGATTTGGTGGAGAATGACCATTATGTGGGACCTGACCGGGGCTGATGGCGTCAGAGAAAAGATGGGTTTAAGGTGTCATGGGCATAGGACTTGGGAAGAGGACTAAATTTGGCTTGAGGCACCAGTGGTTACGGAAAGACATTTTGATCCAATCTATGGTGGTACCCAGATTATTTCATTTTTCTTAGTAGCCAAGTATGTGCTAGGGTTAAAGCAGCATGAAGCAAAAACACAAACAGAAAACCACACACACACACACCGTGGGTACACGCTGAATTTAAGAAAGAAGCAATACACAGTCTATGTACTTGTAATAGTTTGTTTATAATTAGCACCACAAAAGTCCTCACAGTGTGGTAAAGTTAGCTGCCTTGCAATGGAAGGGGTGAGTTTGTGGTAATTTGACAGTGATAATAACTACATTTGTACAGCGTTTTGCAGTTCATGAGATATTTTCATGTTCAGTTTCTCATTTTGAGCCTCACAACCACCTTGGGTTGAGATTTTCTATTGTTATCATTTTCCTGCTGAGGACACAGGACTGCAGGGGTGAGGTGACTTGTCCAGGGTCACTGGGCCAGAAATTGGCCGAGGTGACTCTCAAATACAGTTCTGCCAACCTCGTGGCCTTTCCATGAGAGGAGCCTCTGGTAGGGATTGGGAATTAGACTGAGTTTTAAGGTAAAGGTCCAAAGCCTTTATTTTAAACGTTTCATATTTTTAACACTTGGGGGTTGTCATGGGAAGCAAACCATCTTCCAAGGAAAGTGCCCTCTTGATAGATCCACTACTGGAATTTTGGTTTGCAGTTTGGTAGTGCCTGAGCTTTTATGGGTTAGGGCGTTCGATCTCTTCTGGAAGAGGGATACAGTTTTGCCACAAACATTCTTCCTTTTTGATCACCTGCTCTCTGACACCTTGTGGAACGGTGAGTCTCCTCCTGTAAATCTAGGAGACGCTTTATGATTTTATGTGTTAGAGAAGATTTTGATATTTCAGGACAACACGCTCACCTGAGTATTCACTGTTGATACAACAAATGTCGATACTTTGAAAAGTGGTTTGCCACCATCGACCCATTTAATGTCACTCCCACCATGCTGCAAAAAAGAGTTTGTTACTGTCACTGTGGCAATTTGAGAGAGAGGAAATAAACAGGTTATTTAGTTTACGTTAATTTGTCATCCTGACCCATTAACCTCGCCGTCCTATAGAGATGGAAAATAAGAGATGCGAATACATTTGGTAATATTGGTCAATGAAACCAATGTGATACCAGGGGATCATTTTGAACAGATCATTTCCACTGGCCACAAACTAAACATAATATTTGACATATCATAGGTATACCTGATTCCTTATTACAATGGATGCATACACCAAGGTTGGGTTAATTCAAACAGCAGAAAGAAGATAACCTCATGCCATTTAGCCCATGTATTTTTTCTCTTAAGTTATACATCATTCAATACCTTTCCACTTGCAGAATCTTGAAAGGTTAAATAATTCGGAGGCAGGCTTGTTGCTACTGGGATATTGTACTCTTGAGAAGCTATCTGATCATCTCTCATGAGAGGAAGCCAAGCATATCCAACTGTGCAAAGGAACAACAAAGGGAAAACTTTTCAGTACAAATCTTCATGGAGAGGAGTAAAAATAAAGCTATTTATCATTTATGAATATAAAACGTCACTTTAAAAAACTCAATAAATCAGAGCTTTTCAAATACTCTCCAATTTAAGTTCCAGAGATAACATGCAGAGCTATCTCAGATTGTTTTCTGTCAATACCTGGTGTTTCCAGAGCCTCCTTCTTTTTGGCGTTAGCTTTTGCATTTATGTCACAAGTGACATGATAAAAAGAAAAAAAAATATGGTGTTTCTCATGAAGTTGTGTTGGTAGCTCAATTTTCACCTGCAACGAAAGAGACAACAGCTGGGCGAAGATTGAAATCATTTTCCCAGTGTCAGGACAAGACAAAGCATAGGCATGTTAGCCTTTTTAAAAGTCTTTCACTGAAATCTAGGTCCACAATTTAATAGTCAGCACTAGAAGTACGATTTACCTCTCAATAAATATCCATCCCACTAGCAGTAATGTGTTGTTATTTTTACTTCTTTATTGTGGTGATAACTTAGAATACCTAGTGTTTCTCATTAGATAATTTATACCACCATGAATTACACACACACACACACACACACACACACACACACACAGACATGACAGTAGCATGTAAATAAGGTACAGATTAAGGACCTATCATCAAGAGACATGAGTTGAGTGAAGAGTAGGTCCTTGCCTCCCAGAGTGTGTGCATGGACCAGTTGCATAAGCATCACTTGGGAGCTGATTAGGGATGCAGACTCTCAGACACTGCCCCGGACATACAGAATCAGAATCTGCATTTAGATCATCCCCAGATGATCCACAGGCACATTGTTGAGGAACATGGTAGTGGCAAATGATGTAACTGGAGCATGGAATCTATCCGTTATAAAAACCACAAAAAGATATGCGGTATGTACTGTGTAAAAAATTACACTGTGGTAACGTTCTCCTCTGTAAATGACACTTGCGAAAAAAACATAAAACATAAAATTGATATAGGTGAAGAATATACTTAATGAGGAGCGTCCTCCATGTTCCTGGAAAGAAGGTTTTGGAACCTTCTACATGTGATAGTGCTTTGCAGTTTCCAAACCTCTGTCACATAGGTTGTCATTTAATTCCCTCCATGGCCTTGCAAAGTAGGATGATACAGAGGTAGCAACCAAGGCGAAAGATGTTAGGGGGCTTTGAGTCACTGGGAGGATGGACTAGTCAGTAATTAATAGGATCTTCCAGGACAAGAACACATGTCACACTGGAATCCCAGGATCCCATGCAGGTAAGTGACTTTCAGTTCAATATTAGCAACTAGGTAATTTCTTGAACAGTCAAATCAAGCAATAAGGTGATAAACAGCCAAGCAAATTATCTACTGGTTTTTATTAGACTCTCTGTGCATCTACATATATAGTTACTTTATTGTCACATTGCTCAGGAGAGAATTTATTACACAGATTTTCAGTGTCATCCCTGGAACAGCAGCACCAGCATCTCTGAGAAAGTTGTTTAGAAATGCAATTTCTCAGGCCCCCTCCCAGACATATGGAATCCAAAAATCTGGGGTGGGTTCCAGTAATCTGTGTTTTAACAAGCCTTCCAGGTGATTCTGTGCCTGGTAAGGTTTGAGAACTCCTGAATTAGAATGGTTTACAGCTTACATATATTCATTACATACCAGCATGCTAACCTGGTAACAAAAGCCAATATACAGTTCAAAACATACAATAACTAACAATGCAGTAGAATGAGATTTTCTTTTTTTAGTTGGAATACATGGGACTGACACAAGTGTTCAAGAATTCCAGTAAACTACACATTAATGCTAACACTCCTTGGTAACAAATACTGCAAATACATTATATTTTAGCAGTGCCTTAGAAGAATTTATATTCATGTTTATAATTAATGCAATCATCTTTTGCAATAAAAAAGAAGAAAATGGTTTTGAATCTGCACTGCAGAGTTCACCAGGCAGTTCATTATATACATGTTCTCTTGTGGAAAAGCTCATGGCTTTTACAAGGATTCCGGGAAGCACATGAGCGTGAGAGAGATTAAAAGCCAGACTTAACCGTAAGAACATTTTCTTTTTCTTCGTTAAATCTTATATGTCGACAGAGGATGCACCTTTCAGATGGGCTTTGTCAAGAGGTCAACCAATGTAGTAAATATTCTGTAATGTAGTAATAGCCCTTTCCCTTATTTATTTATTTTTTTTAGTTCTGTCCTGAATTTATAGGGAAAAAATTTAAGAGCATTAAATGGATGTGGAGGAAGGAGATAAGGTTAGTCAGGTCTGTGGTTTCATTGGTGTTCTTTTAAGAAGTTTATAAATGGTTGACATGTAACAAGGTATCATAGGCAGAATAATGGCCCCCCGGGATGCCCCCCAAGTCCTAATCCTCAGAATATATGAATATGTCTCCTTACACAGTAAAAGGGACTTTGCAGCTGTGATTAAATTAAGGGTCTTGAGATGGGGAGATTAAATTGGATTAGCCCAGTGGGCCCAATGTAATCGCAAAGGTCCTTATCAGGGGAAGGCAGGAGAGTCAGGGTCGTAAGAAATGTGAGGAGAGAAACAGAGGTCAGAGGAATGACATTGCTGGAAGGGGTCACAAGCCAAGGAGTAAGGGCAGTCTCCAGAAACTGGAAAAGGCAAGGTAAGGATTCGTCCCAGAACCTCCAGAAGGAATGGAGGCCTGCTGACACCTGATTTCAGCCCTGTGGGACCCATTTCAGAGTTCTGACCCACCGAACCGTAAGGTAATCAATGTGTGTTATTTAAGCCACGAAACTGTGATAATTTGTTAAAGTAGCAATAGGAAACTAATACAAAAGATGTGGTATTTTAAATCCCAGAAATCACATTGGCAGGTTGCATTAGTTCAGACCTTAGCTTCACGGTTAGAAATTAAATTTAATCACTGAAACTTGTTTGTAATACAAGCTGACATATGTATAGTCATTTACTACTAATCCAATAAGTTTTTTTTTTTTTTATATGGGTTATAGCAGAGCAGTGAAGCTTCAGGCTCTGGAGTCACATGGGCTGGCTTAAATTTTGACTGTCACTTCATAGTTATGTGCCCTTGTCAAAGTTGCTTCTCTGATCGCTGGCTTCCTTATCCATAAATTAGGAAGGTGTGAAGGTTAATTTTATGTGTCAACTTGGCTGGGCCACGGGATGCCCAGAGAGCTGGCTAAACATGATTTCTCTGTGTCTGTGAGGGCATTTCTGGAAGAGACCAGCATTTGAATTGGTGGACTGAGCAAAGTAGATGGCCCTCCCCATGTGGGTGGGCACATCTCGTCCACTGAGGTCCAGAACAGAACAAGAAGGCAGAGTAAGGTTGAATTTCCTCTCTGCCTGACTGCTTGACCTGGAACACTGACCTTCTCCAGTTCTTGGCACCATTGGTTCTCAGGCCTTCAGACCTTGACTGGACTCTACAATAGACACGCTGGTTCTCAGGCCTTTGAACTACACCAATGGCTTTCCTGGGTGCAGATGGTAGATTGTGACACTTTTCAGCCTCCATAATGATGTGATCTGTTACCTTATATTAAATTGTACCTATCTATCTGTCTGTCTATCTATCTACCTATGTATCTCTCTATCTGTCATCTTCCTATTGGCTCTGTTTCTCTGGAGAAAGCCATGTGGATCAAGTGATGATAGGGTCTATTTAGAGTATAGCGTCGTTACTGGCACATAAGAAGAGAGTCTCGAGAGTTGGCAGGGCAGGTCTTGAGGTGAGGCAGTCCAAGCTCCTTCAAGTTCATGAGGGTTATAAACAATAGTTGGCTCATACTCTAGCCCTTTTTGTTTTTTCCCTTAGGATATGAAATGCCGCTACTGATTGGTAAAAACTACCTAACACGATGTTTGTTACCCTAACCAATGAAAAAGAAAAGAAAACAAGTAGTCTCATTTGAAAGAAATGATATAATAAAAACATCACATTTTTAAAATCTTGTGCTGAAATACATGAGTTAGCAGCATAGTCCTGGAGCAACTGTCAATTAACGTGGTTTTTAAAACTGGGTTATATAAACACCTGCTAAGGTATGTCCTTAGTCTGAGGAGTAGTCTAGAGAGAGTGTTTGCCATAATGTATTATCTTACCCACTCACCCATCTTTTAAGGAGCTGCTGGGGGCAGTGGAGGCTTGGCTTACCTCATCTGAGAAATCTGGGTTCTGGGAATGGTGCAGAACTGCAGTGTAGGTGGCTGAGGTGAAGAGGGGCCCTCCAGGTTTTCCGTAAATACACTGTTTAAAAAAGTTATGAGTTGAATAATTATGAGTATCTGAAATTAACCCTGAGCACAAAAAGGTCACAACTCTTCAGTTACCCATTCTGGGACAAAGGTGCATTTTGTGGTAACTTGCCAGGCTGAGCTGACATCTAATTAACCTTGAACTTCTTTGATCTGCTGTCCTGTATTTATTACACAACAGGGCACTGTTGAAGAAAATATGAAGGCTTTAATTCACTATGTAGATATTATATCAATACTGAATACCTGAATCAATTAACTACTACCTAACTTTTGATTACTAGAAGATAAGAGATACTTCGTTCAATTCTGATTCCTGCGGCCCACGGTACCCAGCTCTGGTCTAGAGTTTAAGGCGATCAGTCCTAAGTGATACAAGGCTTGGTTTGACCCCAGCTCCTGACATGCCAGTCCCCAACCAAGAATGAGAGCTGGAAGGTTAGGACTGGTCCCAGGCTCCATTGTATTGTGTTATTCTTCTGTCCCAGCCCCTAATCAGGCCAGGGGATGGGATATGGCACTTCCTTGTCATAAAAGCCCCTTTAGCCCAAGGCTCAGAGTCCCTCTACTGAAGTCAGCTGTATCTCTTGAGTAATGCTTTAGAATGCAGTGAAACAGAGGTCACATGTACCTGCGAGTACTCCTCTGTTTTAGATTTTTCCCCATAAGCGATTCTCTAGCAGGCCTGGTGCGTTCGCCGTCTGGTCATTGCCATTGTTTGCTTGACAATTCCATTTCATTTTATTTTTTCTCTCCTGCTGCTAATGCTGTTGTGGAACTTGGAACCGGGGATGCTGAGTGCCTCAGGACAGTTTTAAAGAACTCTTCTCTCTATTGTGCATGATTCATTCAATCACTCAAATTGATTACTGTTCTTCTGAATAATGCTACAACACTTCTGAGCACAGAGAACACAATTGGTACCCGACAGAGTGCTTTAAGAGGTGACCTCAGATAATTGTGGGGATTAGTTAGAAATTAGTTTTGTCCTTTACTATATCTCCTTCCTCTGATTCACCAAAACTGGGAAGATCTGGCCACAGGCCCACTGAAAATAATTTTCCTCTCTATTTTTATAAGTTTCTTTATGCTGTTTGAAGTCCCTAAAATAAAAACAGTATATATCAGATACAAACTCTGAAAAATGCCATCCAGTTGCAGTTTTATAGGATCAAACAGCCCAGTTCCTACAAAACTCATAGTCTTATTGATCTCATTAAGTTGCGTGATCAACAGCAGGGACCAGCTTCCCAGAGCCATTTCCGAGGTCCGTGGGCAGGTGGCCACACGCACCTTCCAAAAATGTGAGCGCCCCATGGGCCCCCTGCATTAGCCATCAGGCCAGTAGGCAGCAGCCCTTCTGCAGAGGCCACATGAGCCCAGCTGGGATGGCTGCATTTGAAATCAAGCATGCTGAATTCATGAGATGCGGGCTAATCTTTGAAAACGGCAAAGTCTTCCAGAGGGGAATCGTTGCCTTGATTTCACACTAGAACGGCTTCCTTTTTTCCAAATCATGAAAAGCTAAGCAGAGCCATGAGACTTGGCATTTTCTAATAGATCTAGTTAATGGTAGCTGTTCCATCAGGTACATGTTAGGAAATCTAAATCAAATGGACTGAATTGCTCCTCTTTCCAGCACACTAAACTAAAAAGCCCCTTGGTGGTGGGGAGAACCAGGGCGCCTGCCTGCCCCTATGTGCTGTATTCCCTCATGGGCTGGGCTCACCTTCACGGGCTTGGCATCTTCTTCATCAGAATTTTTGAATTCAATGCACACGGTTATATTTCGTGCCTGAAATTACAGAGAGGGAAAATGGACATTGTAATTTCCTGTTAGATAATAACATCAAAAAACAATCCAAGTGCCTAAAATAAGTAGCTTCTAATTAAATCTGAAAAATGCAGAATAGCCAAAATTCTCTTGTGGCATTACTCATAGCACTCTGAAATAGCAGAAAGATTTGGAGAGATTATTTAAAAGGGAAGAAAAGACTCATATTGAAAGAGTGCAGGTAGGCTATTTTCAGAGTCTCTTAATAAACTAAAAATAAAGTTTGGAACAAAATTATTTAGGGCTGATTTCAGAAAGTTTTACTCATATGTTATAAAATGTGCATCCTCAAACACTTTTAAGGTGAAACTCATCATTGTCTCTCATTAAACATTTTCTTCAAATGGTTTTCTATTCTAAAGTGTTAGTCTATACTAATTTGTATTTGAACTTTCAAGAAACCATCTTAATATGGTCTAAATAGGGTGGAGAGAGAGGATGATATCTCAGAAACATATCATACCTTGTTGAAACATTTCTGGCTATCATACTTGAGGTGCTTGGGGTAAATGTAAATTTGATTTTTGTATACTCTGTAAGGACGGCAATACTTTGCTGAGTCGTAAACAAATTCTTCCACTTCCACTGTGGGTTCTGGTTGAGCCGTCACATTGAAAGGCTTGACCGGGATAAAGGACGATGTTACACAGTCTTTAAAAATCAGAAAAGAAAAGTTTGTCATTTGATATGATTGTAAGTGAACAGTACTTAACCTATTTTAAGATGAATCTACTCAAAATAGAAACTCCATGCTTGTATACTAATTTATGTTAAATTATGGTGGCCTGAAAACTTTGTAGGAGGTAAGCATGATAGATACTCAGTGATATATTTAACATCAAAACTGATATCTCAAAAAACTGGTAAATCTTTTGGATTTATAACTATTTTCTTTTTGTATTCAGCTTCGTATAGAAAGTAAATTTTAGCTAGAGATCCTCTGAGCATACTAACCAGATATTCTGAGATAAAGACTAGCCCACTGACTTTAGCCATCATACTATAAATATTGCTCTATGATGGAACAAAACTCTGTCCAGTGGGTTGATTACTGATAGTACCACTTGGCTTAATAGTAATTTTCCCTATGGAATGATTTTACAACATAGGCCCTAATCCCCCTCTGCATTAACAGTTACAATTTTATTTCTCTCTTCAGTTTTCACAATCTTTTAAAATCTAACCTTGTAAAAACAGCCTAAGGGGGGAAAAGACCATTAGGAATTTATAAATCAAAACTTGTCACTAAGCAGTTTGGAGGCTGAAGTTGTGGCCCTGAAAGACAGCAAGGCCTTGTACCTTCCTTTACCCCATCTGGAATCTTCCTGTGTTCAAACAAGCAACATGGTTAGCTACATGCTTAGCTATATCGTTAGCTATATGCTTGGGAATCAGATTACAGGCTTTTTTATTTTTCTTCAGAAATCAAATAGAATATTTTTATTATATGTTCAAATTTCTCTGATATCTCATGATATCAGAGAATATCATAGGATATTCAAAGAGACTATTTTAGCTTTCTCTTTTGTTATTTTTCTTTTCCCTAGGTAATAAAAGCAGCCTCCCACAAATCAGGTAGAGGAGATGGCTTACTTTGTCATCTGTTTTTTCACACCAATCAATACAGAAGTGATTTGGAGCCATGATTTAAGTTAGAATGCTCATTTTATTTCATACTAAAGTGATCTGTGGAAAAGTCATAAGAATGGAAAACTTCATAGTGCTAATGGTAATTCAAATGTCCTGTGGTAATGATCCTCTCCCTGTTTGTAGGTCTTTCTAGAATGCCTTTATTCATTCTTTGCATCACTGAGAAAGTCACTAAAAGGTGTAATTAGAAGGAAAATAAAACCAAAGAAACTAATCTCACCAATTAATAAATAAATTCTGAAAACTCTTATTTATAAGTTAATAAAACTGCTTATGAAATTTAAATTTTCACTAACATAAATAGAACTTTTGACCATATTCTGGAAAAGATATAGGCTCTCTGTGTAATAACAGAGTCTAAAAACTTTCCGGCTATAATTAGTGCACGGCCACTTGGGTGGCAACGTACCGTGTTCAGAGTAGCCCTTTGACAGCTCAGTGTGGCATTGTTCATTATGGGTTATTGGTTTATCAATCTATCTGAACCGGACTTCCTCATTTGCAACCCTTCAGGGTTTTGAGGATTAAATGATACAATTTAACACCCTGCTCGGTGCATGGTGTATACCAGCTGAATATTAGGTCACCCTGAATATAGTTCCTGTCCTACAATACTTACAGTCTGTCTTAATGGAGAAATAAGACATCCCAAATTTCTATAGGATAATGAATTACAGTTATCCTAAACCTTGAGAAAAAAAATCCCCAAACAAACCTTTGTAACGAACCAACTATCCAACCAACCAACCAACTAACCAAAAAGCCACTAAACATTCAAAACTCTACAAACAAGTCATGACATCATCATCATACTTGGATGCTCCAAAGGAATGTTGTCAACAGCGATATCCAGGCTTCCAGGAATGGTCTGCGTTTTGCTTATTCTGTCAGCTCTGTGAAAGTATACCAGCATAGACACAGACACACACACACACACACACACACACACACACACACACACAGACACACACACACACACAGTGAATTATTCTAGTTGTCAAGGAAAAAAAGCAGACAATGGTAATTCTGAGCTTTGATAAGGATAAACAGTGGGACCCTAAACAATCTTGTGAATAATTTCATTTAGCTAGTTTTATTTTGAAAACTAAAATTTATGTGATTTGCAAATAAGAATTAAAAATCAGGGAGGGGTCAAGTTACAGATATTCTGAAGAATGTTTTAAATTTATTTGCACCACTTCAGATAACATTTATATGGCCAAATGAGTGCGATGTAAATCGTTAGTTTTGGTAAATGGTAAATATTTAGTTTTTGTTAACAGAAAGTACTAGTATTTGAACCGATTTAAATAATTCACTTTCGTGAGGAATTTTAAGAAGTTTTGAGAGCAAGGATGGTCTTTGCCACAACTGGTAAGTGGACAGTTTGCTTTTTCCCTCTTCACCAACAATCCAGGAGGACAAGGGCCCTTTCCCTGATCCCTAGTAAGTGTATGTAGACCCTTCTTCACCACCTATCCCTGTGCCCACAGTCACTCTAATTCATGAGTCCTTGACTTTCTTTTCCTCCCTCTTTACTAAAACCTTCTCCCCTATCTTCTTTTATAGTAAGGTGAAAGTTGCTAAGAACAGTTTCAAGTGTCACCCCTCTCAGGAAATCTACTTCGAGAGGCAGCTCTTCCCAGCCTGTGAGAGCTAATTGTTATATTTTCAGTTATTTTGCCTGCCATCTGTAAAACACAGTCATTATTAAAAATGAAATTATATTAAACAAATTACATTAATACCAAGGTAAAAAGTACTGAAAATTCATCACTTAGTAATTGTTTTACTACATGGTGAGAGGATCCATGCTCTTGAGGTTATTTACATCTATCTGTGTGGTGGAAATGTTATGTGATGGTGTGCACATTTCTTTCCAGCTCCATGTTTGGCAAAACCCCACTGGTAGCTTGAAATCAGCTTTCTTTCTAGCTCCATGTTTGGCAAAACCCCACTGGTAGCTTGAAATCAGCAATGGTAGGAGAATTTACACCATAGAAATTTACCGTCAATACAAATCAGTTTTTTTCCTCCTAGAGGGTCAGTGGTAGACATTTATCAGCACACTGCTGAGAATAAATGTCATTATGTGTGAGGCATCCATGAAATAACTTAATGTCTCACCAGTACGGCGTTGGGTATTCTAGATGCCCTCTAAATGCCATAGTGATAACTATCTTTGCTAAACACCAATAACATGGGTTTTGTGACAGTATGGTCTTCTCCTGTTCTGCCCATTCCCTTCTGCTCAGTGTTACAACTTTTCAGGCTTTAGTAAACTTGGGAAAAAGTAAAGAGGAAAAGCATTCTTAATTTCCACTTAGTGGATATAGGGGTTTTGACCATGATGTTTGATAAGGGGAAGGAAGGTCTCCCCATGTAAGGAGTGGTCCTGTAGAATCACAAAAAAATAATATTGGTTCAATTCCACTTTTATTTTGTTTCCTAAGGTTTATTTTTTTCCAGAACAAAAAAGAACATTGGGCAAACTTCCCTTCTAGTTAAATAGAAATATATCCTCTATTGAAGATGCAGAAAATATTAATCATGCTTGTTTCATAGTAATAATTTTTGTTTTGGATAAACAAAATTAATTGACAAGGAATTGTTGATTCTTAGATGGGAGAGGCAGAGAGTTAATATTTGGGAAAGGGACAAAGGGAACAAGAATTCTGACTGTGTCAGGGGACCAGCAGTTTAAGATAAGCCACTTGTCATGAAAGATCTTACCATCATCAGATGCTGAATATATGGTGATTCATTATAAAAATGTTGTGACTTTTATGTTTTTCTTCTTTTGGCTCTAACTTCTATTGTCTTTTCCAAAAGCATTTGAATGACAGAACTATTATAAATTATTGTATTCACAGCAATTAATTGCTCTGTGGTGTTTCATACATAATCTAAAATCCCCTAACACTCCTCCTATTTAGAGGTGTCTATATACCCTTCATTTGAATCTAGGATCTGTGACAGTTTGACAGTATGTTATGGCAGAAATGGCACTGTGACAGTTTCCCATCTTAAGAAACTGGCAGTGAACATTTTCTGTCTGTCCCTTGGGACACTTACTCTTAGAACCCAAGCCATAGCATCTCATGGAGAGAAGAGCCAAGGTCTCCAACCCACAGCTCCAGTTGAGCTTCCAGCCAACAGCCAGCACCAACTTGCCAGTCATCAAATGTGCTATCTCAAAAATGGATCCTCTGGCTCCATTGGACCTCTTCCAGCCGATGCCATATATAGAAGAGACAAACTGTCTTCACTTAGCCATGTTCAAATTATGGACTCAAGAGAAAAATAAGTGATGTTGTTGTTTTAAGCCACTAATTTTTGGGGTGATTTGTTACACAGCCATAGGTAACTGACATAGTTTAACGTCTCACACTCCTTCCACATCATTCTGGCAAATTTACGGTGTCATTTGGGCATATGAGAGGTCATCTGCAAAGCATCTGCTTTCTGGGGGAGTATGGATATTTGGGAATCTGGTTATGGAGTATTGTTTATGCAGAGATAACAAATCAACAGCAGCAAGGTAGCTGATTCATGTTAATTTCAAGAGTATGCAAAACATCTTACCTTCTATAATCTGACACTAGTTTAAGTAGGTCCTCAGTTGAAATCTTGTTGCCTTCTTGTCTATACAATGGTGAAAATCTTGAGTCTCTGTCCACATTTCCCTGGTTGTCCTTAAATACTGATCTGAAAGAAAACCATATTTATTCAGTTTGGTATTTGGCATGGGAGGGAGGGGAGAATTCTACCACTGAACCACCAATGCTCCCCTCTTGGTACTTGGATATTACTTACGAAGATGTATTTTTAAGTTGACTAAAATGATTCAATTTCCCATTTATAATGGAAGAAAGTCCAGGAATTTATAAAATAAAAAGACATGAAAACTTCTTAGAAAAAAATTTCATTTATACACTGCATTTATTATCTTCAATTTCTTATTTTCAACCTGGTATCTAAAGTGAAGCAGCCCATATTACAACTACATTTATTTATGATTTGGTAACATGTCAAAGCCACAGAGTATTGCGGGGGTGGAGAGGAATGGGAACACATGTTACCACTTTTTCATTATTTACTGGGCAAGCCTGGGTCATGTCAGTTTGGGTGGTGCCGTTAGAATTTATGAATAATGGAAAGGGTATGAGGTTGTGTATGTGGGTGTAGAGAGCCAGACTCTTGAAACATTTTCATGGAGATAAATGTGCCCATGCCCTAAATTTTAGGGCAGAGATAAAGATAAAATGGAGAACACCTGAATGAGCATTTTGTATTAAATAAAGAGAACACTGTGAACCTGAACCATTTATTTCCTTCCTTCATCCATTTCAATGGGACTATATAGATTTAGTTAAAATGCATAAATTGTTTTCATCCAAATAATATAGTATTGCCAGGCAACACACTTCCTGAAAAGCAAGTATACCTAGCATGCTTAATGTCGTTTTTCTTCCCCATAATTCATCATACTCTGTGTCTATCAAAGGAAAATTAGACCTATGTGTAACTGATTTTTCTTCAATGTTAGAGAAATGCTGAATCTTTATTTCTTCTAACTTAAGGACCTTAACGAGACTCTTTTACTACTCTTCACATTAGCCAAAGATTTCAATACACAGGCTGAAAAGGCCATTTAAATGGCTACCTGATCATAGAGCTTTAGTGCTAAATAATTTAGAAAATGGGCCAGGAATTTATCAGAATGATATTTTTAGACTCCTTCAACCTTTCTCCTCAGTTTTTTTTCTGTGAAGTAGTAACTGAGGGAAAAAAGGTCCCCTATCAAATAACACTGAGGGAGGAAGAATGAAAATATTTAACTTGAAGATTATTTTTATTTAAATATTATTCAGGGATTGTGTTTGAGTGTGTGACATTTTTCCCAACATGGGAGAAAGTTAAATTGAGTAGTATTTAAAAAAAAATTTAACCAGTCACTTCAAATATATCAGTAGACTTGAGTTGTATCACTGGCTTTTGCTCTTATCTGCAGCAGCTCTGGAAACAGCTCACTTACATTGGACACGCTGTGAAGAACACAGCAGCACAGAGAGGCGCTGGTCACGGCACTCACACTCTGTCCCCACTCCATAAATATGGTAACTGGCAGGAGAGCAGAGAACTGATTCATTTACACAGATGGTTTCAGGACGGCTGGGACACCATGCCCTGTTCCAGCTGCAGAGTTGAGCAATGATCCATGTGCAATGAGGTCTCAGAGCCATGACGTTTAGAGTGTGATTGAAAAAAAATAATGTGGTGTTTAGCCTAAAGGAAAAGAAGCTTAGGTATCCCTGAGAGCTTCATTCATAAGCAGCATGAGGGACTTCCTTGGCGGTCCAGTGGTTAAGACTTTGCCTTCCGATGCAGGGGGTGCGGGTTTGATCCCTGGTTGGGGAGCTAAGAACCCACATGCCTCACGGCCAAAATAACAAAACATAAAACAGAAGCAATATTGTAACAAATTCAATAAAGACTTTAAAAAAATATTAACAAAAATAAGCAACATGAATAGCTGTGATATATAGAAAGAATTGGGCCCATTTTTTGTGGCTTTGGAAGACAAAACATAAAAGTGTCAAGCAGTTTAAAAAACTGTGTGTGTGTGTGTGTGTGTGTGTGTGTATATATATATATATATATATATATGAAGAATTATCTAATCATTGGAGCTATAAAAGAAGAAAGAACCACTGTGGGACGCACTTGAGTTTTTGTCACTGGAAGGATTTGAACAGAGGTTGGACAACCATTTGTTGGGTGGTGTTGTGCTGTGTGCCTTCTATAAATGTATAGATATAAGAATGAAATTTTTATTTTAGTGTTTAATTTTAAAGAAAATCCAGTTTGTTACTCGGTTCCATTTGGAATGTTGCATGGGACAGAGAAAAAGGAATCAAAAAGCGTCCTGTCCAGGATTTAGGCACACATAATCCTGGGGGTGATACACGAGGAAAGAGTTTGATTTAACAACATGGCACATTTGTAAAGGTTGACTTTCTCCTGAATCAATGAGTGTACAATGCCCTCTGTAGCCATCTGAGTGCATTCTGTTTACCTACCCCAAATATAAGCTTTTTTGCTATAAAATGGTGCTACAGCTGGTGCCCAAAATAAGAACATGTACCAAATTAGTGCATGTTCTAGATAAAATGTTCACAGTGATGAGTATCTGTGTGTTTTGCAGCTGGTGGGATGACTGGATCGGGTAAAAATATGATTGTAAGCTAATTGTCAATTCTATGCTTTTTAGTGGCAGTTGATTTTAAGGGCCAAAGGGTTTTAGAGTCCACTCAAAGCTATGTCAAGAAATAAGCTGCAATCGAGAAAATATAATAGAAAGGAAAAGGAGCCAGAGAACCAGCGGTGTCAGTAGGGTAGTGGAATATGTCAGCAGGCTGGCTTATGTCAAAACGACATGAGTAGCAAGAGCCCTTCTCTAATTTGGTTAACATTTACTTGAAGCAGTTTCCACACTGTGGAGGGAAAATTAAAATCTTCTTTGGTTGGATCTTGTACTTGTTTTTGTGGTTAGATATTCCAAGGGGTCTAACATGAAATCTTGAGAACTGTGCTGCTAATCATTTTTCTCAGTTACTAGAGATGTTTATGTAAATGTAAATCATACATTTATGGGCACAAACTGGTGGTGTATACTGTTCCCTGGTCTACAACCAAACCAGTGATCAGGCATTCATGTAGCATGAACCTGTGGTTTTGTTGGCTTTCCTGCCCTAGACATAATTACTTCAATAGCTAGTAATATTATCAGCCTCCCTAGAAACTTCATCTATCTTTCCTCTAGCACATTTGACCAAGACAACTTCAAAGTAGGGCTGTTACTGCTTTTCCTAACTGCTCAGGTTCTTTCAATAATGGGTAATTCTTTTACTTCTTTCTCCCACATTATTCTTCATTGCCCCAAATTTACCTGAAAAGGAGGCTTGTTTGGGTGGATATGATCTCCACAGGGACTTTTAATAATCATATTAGACTAATGGCTTCTAATAATGGCTATCTTTTATTGAATAAATATATGTACTTGTTAATCCCTGAAATAGTAAATTAGGTATTCGAATTCCTCTTCATACATTCAAAAAAATTGAGACTCTAAGTTCTTGCTAAATTCACTGGTAAATAGAGTTGAGATAGGGAACCCAGCTCTGGCTCTAAAATGTCTGCTTATAACAATACTCAGAATAATCCTCAATCCTTAAAGAGAAAATGTGTTCACTATTATAATTTTGCTATATTGGAATATTTCATTTTGCCAAAGGACATCTTGCCTCTACCCTCTACTTGCCCCAACTGATTATCTTGTGGGAACTGAGAATACTTATCAACATGAAAAGTTTGACCTGTGAATTACAATGTTATCCTTTTTCTTGAAGCTTACAAGGAATAAAATGAATTAAGTTCATCATAAGGGTTCAGTATTTCTAAATAATATCTTTTATTCATGAAGAATATCCTAGCATTAGCTGTCCCTGTAGGGGGAGATATTAAAGGGGGATAAAATGATATTTATGATCTACTTTATGACAGATGCCTTTGCGCTTGTGATTGCAGTACTGTTCACAAGGCCGTCTTGTTAGTTTCATTCTGCAAATGGAGACCCTGAGACTCTGAAAGGAAACTTGACCAAAGCTACAATCTATAAGTGGTATCTGATCTGGACCACGTTTTCAGATTCCTGGGCCTGGTCTCTTCCTCCTCAACTGAGAGGGCTGCCTTGGGGCAAATTAATCCCTAGAGACGGCATGAGTCTACCTTGGTTTACCACTGCCCCTAATTCCACATTCCTCCTCCCTGTACCTGTCTCCAACTTTCAATAACTACATAAACACATCAACATTATGAAAAATAGTGGTGAGTTTACTCTGGCTATGCACCACAACTGGATACTGTGAGACCTGAAAATGACATAACTAACTAGTTCTCCCGTCCTTCTGGATTTTAAAGTTATTTGCATTGGGGTATAATCAACATTCAAATGGATACCTAATAGGCTGCTTGTTTTGTAGCACTAATTTATCTTTTTTAGTTCATTCAGATTGTCCATTGCTGACCTTTTCCCATATATCTATGGCAGGCACTTCCTCCTTTAAGAAATTCATGTACTGATAAAGACACAAAGAGACTGACAAGGACAGTAGTAATTGATGTTTAAACAGATCTGAAAGGCATTTTTTGTCCTTTATGCAGAGGTTATATGTCCGGGTGGATGGTTCCACCAGCAGTGTCCACATTAACTCAGCATTTCTATCAGAGAGTCAACCGGTACTGAGAAATGCAGCTATGCTAATCAGTACCAAAATCAAAGAGAGTTCAAGTGATCAATTTGATGGTTTCATTTGAACATCCATATATAGACCTGTGTTTTCTGCACGGATGAAAACATGCAGCTGCATAAGAAATCACAGTGCTTCCATCTGAATTTTTTGCGCACCAAACCCTTGGGACTGATAAAACATCAAGAGTTTGTTAGACCAAATATACATAATAAAGAAGTTATGACTTGGCTTTGATCCTACCAAGAACCCACTGCATACCTGGTCATGCGTACACTGTACACATGTCATGGTCCCAGTCTATTATGGGCTGGCTTGCTAAATTATCTTGTAAAACACATGTTTCTGGGGAGCTTAAGGTATTTTTGAAGATGAACACACTAGCATTCTTCTAGGTGTTGGTATGTTAAAAATAACAGGTAACACAGATGCATTCAAAAACGAAGCTTTCAATGCAGACAATAAATGCACTTCTATTCTGTTGGTTGCAATTATCAACCTACCTCACCGCCCAAGCAAATGGCATGCGGTATTTCCCCAACTTGCTGCAGAACTGCCTGTTGGATTTTAGTATCTTTTGTGCATACTAAGGAAAAAAAAATATTAAATGTTGTTTAGAACATCACTGTACAAACAGTCCATGTAAAATATTAATAAATACTTTTCCGTGTTATATTGAAACTCAGTAAAATTCTGCTTTACTGGCTCACAGATTCTACCTTGTAAAGAGACAAATGATATCCTCTGTGTTCAAACTGGTGTATAACGCTTTCTTTCTTTTTAGTTTAGAAATTTCAAATGTAGAAAACACCCTTATCTTGGAATACCAACTTTTTTTCTGACTTAAAAGACCTTAAAATATTGAATGGAAAGAGTTATGAAATTTACATTCACAGGCTGTCCTGTATTTCTTTTTATTTGTTATGATAGAGGTCAGCAAACTTGTTCTGTAAAGAGTCACATGGTAAATATTGGATTGGCCTAAAAGTTCTTTCGAACAAACTTTTTGGCCAATCCAATATATAGGGCTTTGTGGGCCATGTGGTCTCTGTCTCAGCTTCTCAACTCTGTTGCTATAGCAGGAAAGACAATCTTAAATGAATGAGTGTAACGCGTTTCAATAAAACTTTATTTACAAAAATAGGTGACAGGCTGGACTTGGCCTGCACTCCATAGTTTGCTAAACCCTGAATAAAAGGATTCTCATAAATATGTTAAACACTGCCCTAAACTGTCACACACCCTCAAATTCAATTATTATGCATTATTTTCCCAATATACTTCTTTGTGTGGATAATATAAACTTTTTGTATTTATTTTCTATTAAAAAATAACATTCAATTATTATAGAAAATATGGTAATTGAAAAAAGAAAGCAGAAAAAATGTCCTGCAGTCCCACCATTTAAAGAACTTATGGTGTTTTCTTTCCTCTTTCTTTCTTCATTTAGGTGTTATTAAAATTTGGTAAGCAACTATTTTACTTTTTCACTTAGTTCAGCATAAGCATTGCTGATGTCTTAGTAAACCGTATTCCCTTGTTTTCAGTCAGATTAATCCTAACTTTTCATTATTGTTAACACTTAGTCTTTGGGGATTAAAGTTTTATCCACATTTAAATTTATTTCTACCAATAGAGTCTCAGCAGAAATTGCAGGATCAAAAAACATAAGCCGAGAATATATACTTTAAAAATTTCCTGTTTGATACTCATTTCACTAACAAGGGAATACTTCAAGACTTACATTTATCAAACTTGATAATTCATCAAGGCAGTGTGATTTTATTTCTTGAAAGTAATTAAAATTATTTATACAAAGATCATGCATTACCTTGTTGGAGTCTGGATTTTTAATATATGGTTCAGCACCACTTGCAATGTTTCCCATCAGTACTTTTTCGATTTTGGCCACCAAAACAATTTCAGAATGTGGATTGCTTACAGAAAATATAGCCTATGTACAAAGAAAACAGCTAATAAGCATCTAGGAAACCACACTGAAGACATTTACAAAATTCTATTTTTTTTTTTTTTTTTTTTTTTGCGGTACATGGGCCTCTCACTGCTGTGGCCTCTCCCGTTGTGGACCACAGGCTCCGGACGCGCAGGCTCAGCAGCCATGGCTCACGGGCCCAGCTGCTCCACGGCATGTGGGATCTTCCCGGACCGGGTCACGAACCCGTGTCCCCTGCATCGGCAGGCGGACTCTCAACCACTGCGCCACCAGGGAAGCCCCCAAAATTCTACTTTAAATTTAGAGTACAGCTTTAAGGGGGACTTTTATTTGGAAAACTGCTCATCTTATGTAATCTATTGGTAAAAAAAATGGAACAAGCATTTTCCCTCCCATGATAGATAAACAAAAGTGCAACCTGCTTTGGAAATTTTAGCCATTCCTCTGGAAATCCCTTGACATGAGGTTCTTCTGATTGTCTTGGAGTGACAGTGTCTATGTTTCCATTTTCCAAAGCCACGGAAGCCCCTGAGAGCATCTGCCTGACATCAGTGTGGTTTAGATCCACATGGAAATCAGCAGAAATCTTCCTGCTGTTTCTGAGGTCATAAAGTGCCACACTCACAAAAAAAGGCTCAATCTTTGGAGAAAAAGAAAGAATTGATGGTTTTGACATAAAATCATCACAAAGGGGATAGCCTCCTTAAGTACATTATTTAATAAGGCAGTAGTTAAAATACTACTACTTATATATAGTACAATATTTCTATATATAATATGTTATATGTAATAGATATAATACTATATATTATATTGCATGTATTGTATATTTTATATATAACATATAAAATACAATATTTGTAGGCAAGTTCCCAGAATCCCTTCCACTATCAGGTTCCTCAGATCCCAGAACTGTATTTCATTGGTTTCTTCATTCTACTTTTCCTGCCCAATATTCTTTTTCATACTTTGTAATACATGTATGATTCAACCTTACAAAACCTTCTAGTTATTTCCTTTACTCTCTCAGAAATATCTGCAATGTCAGTATCCCTGATGATGCCTCATGGTCTGACTCAGGTCATGCTTTTGGGGGCAGTAATACCCCAGTGTGACATTTGATTTTCATAGTTCATTATAGCAAGGGCACAAAAAGTCAACTTTCCCACGACTTTAGGTAATGTTAACCTAAATATTCTGGTCTTGTTGGCATCTTCCAGTTTTCTCCATTATAACGTCACCATTTTCCCTTTGGTAAGTGATTAGCCTTTTTGGAAATATTTTCTGAGATTACACCAATGTCCTGCTACTCATCAAACCCAATCCACCATTCGTAACTCCCACTGGAACCAACTACCACTGTGATGGCTACCAATGGTGATCTTCTAGTTCCATCATTCTTTCTACATTAGTCGGTATTTTACTGTAACAATGAGCTTTCCTTTATCCCTCATTTTTTATTCATATATATATTTATATACACATACACACACATATGTACATATATATATGTATGTATAGACTCATGGATTGCTATTTTATTCAATAAATTCCATCTCTTACTGTCGTTATTTATAGTGATACTCGACTTGTCTCAGATTTCGCCAGAGGTACACCCTTCAGTGTAGCTCCTGTGTCTTTATGGCAGATAAGCATCATTTTTGGAGCACCTCTTTCTTTACCCAACAAGATGTTCCAGGCTCATCTTATACTTTCCATGTCCCAGCCATTCCTCCAAAGAGCCCTGGTTCCTGTTAGTGAGGGTGACACTTAGAAACCAAGATCTGGGTGCTTGCTATCTATGCTCATTGTTTCCGGGACACACACATATATATACACAATATTCACAGCTACAATGATGTCTCTATCTCTGTCAGTACATGAATATTTATTAAAAACTCATGGGTTCATGTCATACCTCCATTTCCAATCCAAATCCTCAAAGATTCTTTCTAGCCTTTCCCTTTTTCATATTTGCGAGTATTTCATCCAATAGTGAAAAACCTGACTCATTATCATTTATTTATTTACTTATTTGTTTAATTAGTTTACTTATTGTTCAGAGTAACCAGTCTCCCAACCATAGTAGCTATCTAGCTGTCTCCTCTGCACCAGCCTGCACAGTGCCCTGGATTCTGACAAATCCAAGGGCGTGGCACCTCTGCACCTCCACGTGGCTTTCTCCCCCGCATCATCTGGAATTCTTATGTTCACTCAATTTCCAAGCCTCTGTGTGATTGCTCCCTTAACCTCTTACTACCGTGCTGGGAAGGAAGAGGAAGATGTGAAGTAAGGGGCAAATGCGAAGGTAAAGGAAGATGGAAAGGCAAGGGAAAGTTTCTTGCTTGAGTTTTAAAGAAGTAGAAATTTGGTAAAGGGGAAGTTATAAAGGGCTTCTAGTAGGTGGAGTGACATGGCAAAGTCACAAAGACATGAAAAAACACAGGTTTAGAGTGAGATCAGAGTGGAAACAAAAAGTTAGGATGTGTTTGCAGAAGATACATTTGAGAAACGTTAGGAAGGTACAACCAAAAGGCTTGGAAATCCATTGCTTGTGTGCGTGTGTTGGTTAGTTGGAGAGAGGGTTCACAAGGGCATGAATAAAAGAAAATCCCCAGGTTTGGGGCTATAGGAAACTAAGTGAATGACAATGCCATTCACTGACATATAGGATGAGGATACAAAGATGAATTCTTTGGTACAGAGAATCATCTGTAGGACTTTCCAGGAGCAGTTGGATATGTGAGTTTTGAGCCCAGTCAAGGAAATTGGGTTGGAGATCTGAACCCAAAAGATTTGGGGATGTGGGTGCCTCTTCAAGGCATTAAATAAAAAGAAGAGAATCAGAATGGCATCCTAGGAAATATGAACATGCACATGATAGAGACTGGGGTAGGGAAAACAGCTTACAAAGGAGATGGGGGAGTGGAGAGAGATTTTTAAAAACAAGTTGCTAAAATGTTTTTAACGCTGCCAGAGTTATCAAAGACACAGAAGAAGAAAGATTTCAGAAAGAAATAATTTTCAACTAGAAAAATGTCAAATGCAAGAGAAATTAAATAAAACAAGGACTGAAATAAATATTGGTTGGCCAAAAAGTTCACTCAGGTTTTTCTGTAACATGGAAAAAACGGATGAACTTTCTGGCCAACCCAATATATGTATATGTAATTATGTACACAGACACATGTACATAAATACACACATGAATAATTATATACATACATATATATGTAAATACATACATATGTAATTAACTACAGGCTTCTTAAAATGAATATACTTACAAAAAGTTTTTTAACTTTTGTTTATGCTACTTAATTTTGAATTGAGGCCTCTCACCCACCAGGATTCTGTGAATAAGCAGGTTACATACAAAAAATACACTGTGACCAAGTTCATCACTGTACAGACTCACTCACGCTGTGGATTTTGCTGAATGCTTAATAAGTATCTTGTGTTCTCTGAAATGCAGGATTATGGCTAGTTTATAACAGGGGTATTAGTTTAATTCCTTAATATTAGCAACACCTGCCAGCTCCCTTACTGTTAAATTACACGTAAAATTCAACGCATTAGTTTTTAAAAATAAGACAAAATGGAAAAGTTTCATATTTTATAAATTTAGTTTAGAAAAACTCTTGGTTTGTGGCAGTGGTAGTCTGCTAAGAGTTGAAAAATACAAAATTATGTGAAAATAACTCAGGTAGGAACCCCAAACACATTGAAGGTCAAAGGGAAAAAATCCTTATTCAGTTTTTGTGAATTGTTGCCTTTGGATTTTCATTTCTGCTTCGTGAATGGAAATAAATCACCTACTTTGATAATCCATCAGGAATTAAAGCTCATATGGTGCTTCACTTATTCCTTCCAATCCACCTTTTCAACTTAAATGTCACATCTTACCATTTTTTAATTGGAGTAAAATTGCTTTACAATGTTGTGTTAGTTTCTGCTGTACAATGAAGGGAATCAGCTATATGTATACATATATCCCCTCCCTCTTGGACTTCCCCCCCCCCCCCACCCATCTAGGTCATCACAGAGCACCGAGCTGAGCTCCCTGTGCTATACAGCAGGTTCCCACTAGCTATCTATTTTACTCTTGGTAGTGTGTATATGCCAATCCCAATCTCCCAATTCATCCCAGCCCCTTTCCCCCCGACCATGTCCACATGTCTGTTCTCTACGTCTGTGTCTCTACCCTGCCTTGCAAATAGTTTCATCTGTACCATTTTTCTAGATTCCACATGTAGGTGTTAATGTACGATATTTGTTTTTCTCTTTCTGACTTACTTCACTCTGTATGACAGACTCTAGGTCCAACTACATCTCTACAAATGACCCAGTTTCGTTCCTTTTTATTGCTGAGTAATATTCCATTGTATATATGTACCACATGTTCTTTATCCATTCATCTCATTGGACATTTAGGTTGTTTCCATGTCTTGACTATTGTAAATAGTGCTGCAATGAACATTGGAGTACATGTGTCTTTTTGAATTATGGTTTTCTCAGGGTATATGCCCAGTAGTGGGATTGCTGGGTCATATGGTAGTTCTATTTTTAGTTTTTTAAGGAACATCCATACTATTCTCCATAGTGGCTACATCAGTTTGCATTCCCACCAACAGTGAAAAATGGTTCCCTTTTCTCCACACCCTCTAAAGCATTTATTGTTTGCAGACTTTTTGATGATGGCCATTCACATCTTACTTTTTGAATCACCAGCTTTTCCATAAAGTGTTGTTTGGAACCTTCAAAGCCTAACAAATTAAGTCATAGGTTTCTGATGTTTAGAATTCTGTACTTCTCTTTAAAAAAATTCAAGAACATGGCATTTTAAATGTAGCTCAGCTGTGAAGCAGTTTTATTAGTTCAGATTTTTGGAATCAATTTTTATTTTCAAAGAAATATTTTATACTCTAAAACCATCAACTTGAATTTGGTTTTCAACTGATTGACTAAAAAATTACATGCTGTCAAGTATTGTTTCCCCATCGTGAAAAAGTCCTTTTAGGGTGTCTTTTTAGAAGCTCATTCATTAAATGCTACTGAGTTGCTGGCTCGTCAGCAACTTGGAGAAATATTTCAATTAATTTAAAAGCATGCTCACTGAGTTACAAACAACGAATTTAAAAATAGCGACATTAATGAGTGTCACTGAATAATCACACAAAGATTTTTTTAAAACAATGCCATTACATACAAAATTGCACTTGAGTTCAGGTGAGGCTGTTTTCTCGGTTTTTTTACATTATTGTTTATAAGCACTATGAAATTATTCTTAAAATTCTTTTCCTAGTTTTTAAACATGTGTATCAACTGTAAAATAAATTAAAAATAATACAGACATACAGAGCACTTGGAATTGACTTATTCCTATGGCCTGACACACAAGAAAGGCTCACAAAAGCTGCTCTTTGAGCTGCACATGTTCTCTTGCCTGACGAGATTGGCCCAAATACACACATTTAGCTTCTGAATGTGGGCTTTAGTATAAAGATACGAAGCCATGTGGAAGGAGCCATATGCCCCTGGCACTGGAAAGAAAAGCCCATTATCTCTGAGTTTCCGTTTCTAAATTTGAGCTTTTAATCACACTTAAGGATGTACCCGGTCAAAAAAAGCATTCGTTTTTATTTAATAAAATTTAGATTAAGTGACATTATAATTTAGGTTAAATTTTCCTGATATTTCCAAATATAGTTTCAAGAGCTAAGTTTCTAGTTTTTTTTTTTTTACTCCCAAATGAAAGTATGTTCTGATTACTCCTCCTAACATTTTCACTCCAAGGAAGTTTTTTTCTGCTATAGTCATCCTCCATGTGGCCACATCTACCACGCTGCTCTCCGGCTTCATGTTATTCAGCTTCTCAGCACCATTCCACATAGCTGACCCTTTCTCTCTTGGCATCATGACCCACTCTTTCCTGGTTTATCTCTACATCCATGAACATTCCTTCTGATTCTTCTTTGGTCACTTCTCTGTTCATCCATTAAATGTTTCCTACACACATAGAAATTCCTACATGATTCCCTCTGGGTCACTGCCTGTACCAGACTTCCAAATTTGTATCTCTGTTCATGCCATTCCTTTGAGTTCCAGACTTGTCTTTGAATCTGCCCATTGGCCATCTCTACTTGGATATCTAATAGTCTGATTAAGCTTCACATATCCATAATGTACTTTTTGGCCTGTATCCCCTAAATCTGCTCTTCCTCTAGTCTTGTCCTCTTAGTAATGGCACCACCATGCGTCTAAGTGCTTAAAGCAAAAACTAGGGACTCATCCTTCAGATTTCCCTTCCCCTTATCCTGTATATGCAATGTATCTGAAAAAACTGTCAGTTCAATTTACAAAACAGCAGTCAAATCCATCCATTCCTCTCCCTCCTCCCTGCCAGCCCTAGCGCAAGCCATGATGTGAACTATAGTAATAGACTTCTAACTGCTTTCCCCTGTTCAACTCTTGTTTCCTCCAATCCATTCTTCTAATGAGATGTTTTAAAAACACAAATTAGATCACACCATTTTAATGTGCTTTAAACTCTTGAATAGCCTCCACTCACATCTAGGATAAATCCAAACTCTTTGCTACAGCTTATAAGACCCTACCTAATCTTACCCTGTACTGTTTCTCCCACCGCATCTTGGTCTGCCCTTCCCCTCACTATCTCCTTTCAGTTCCCAGAACTTGCCAAGACTTACCTGTCTCAGGGCATTCACGCTTGTTCTTTCTTCTGCCTGGAATCTTTTGCCCTGACCTGACGTTTTATCCTTCTTAACCTTTGCTCTCTGTTCAAATGCCACCCGCTCAGAGAGGCCTCCCATGGCCCCCCACCTACAGCAGCCTTCTTCCCAGTTCCTCTGTATCACATCTCTTTATATTGATTTATTTTAAAGAACTTTGCACAATGTGCAATTATCTTGTTAATTTATTCGTTTCCTTATTTACTTCGGTCCTTTTCCAAAAGAATCTAATCTTCAAGAGGCTAGGGACCTTGTTGATTTCATTCCCTGCTGTTTCTCCAGTACTTAGAACAAGTCTGGGTCTAGTAGGTGCACTGAATAAATATTTGCTGGAGAATGAGTAAACTCAACTTCAACTGCTTTCAGTCTCACATAACCTCGTGCACAGTTACAGTTATAGAACATGAGGAAGCTTCATTTTGGAGGAAGATTCTTACTGGCAACAAATTTCAATTTTAGCTTACTTGTCAACAAGAATCTCACAGGTAACACTGAAAACATCAATACCTTGCATGCATTGTATTTACAAATTTCAAAGCAATTTCCCAGATATTAGAATAAGAGTTAATATTTAATGAATGCTTGCTATGCGCCGGGCACCATATTTAATCTTCACAACGGCTATTTGAAATAGTCTTATTATTTTCCCCATTTTCAGAAGAGGAGACTGAGGTTAAGCCACTTGCCCAGCATGGAACAACTTGTAAGTGGGAAAGTCAGGCATTTGTTACTTGATTCTCCTCATTCTCCTGAGGTCCATAGCATGTACCGTTGTCATGCTATTACACCAGGAAGAAGGAGGCTCAGACAACCAGTGAGGTGCCTGAAGACCCAAGGGCAGTAGGTTACAATCTTTCGAAAGAGTTCACCCATTTTGCCAGCTACTCACTGTCAAACTAACAAGGCTCGTTTTACCACATCATAAATAAAGGCATGTACAGGATTGTGTGTGCAATCTGTAGAGAAAACTTAATGCTGTTTCTACCTTTTGAAAGCAAATGTGGCTTGTATCATGGATCTGGAAATAAGTTTTCTTCTTTAAGGTGAAAGATGACAATTGAGGGATGCTTTATTAGAAATGAGGACAGAACGCATTAACAAAGAATGAAAGGGAACACACCAATATATTAACAATGATTTTTGATGTTAGGATTATGAGTGCTTTTTATTTCCTTTTTTATAGTTCAACCTTTAATAATATTTATGCTCACAAAATGTCCCCTTCCCACACATACATTTACAATTAGTATAGAATTGCCCCCTAGAATACTAAGAGTGAACTCTCAAGAGAGCCCACTTGGTAAGAAGAGGAATCTTGTATGGATTTAATGAGCGCAGTGATGTTTCCCAAATATCAGTGAAGCACCTTTTTTCCTACCATTTACGTGTATCATTTATTTAATATTTATATAATATTATTTTACTTGATTCACTATTTAGCCTTGTCGTAAGCAGTAGTAGCTGTGAAAACACGGGGTTGATTTGCTCATTATACATATTCTCTAATATACATGAAAATTAACATATAAATATTAAAATAAAAATATCAATTTAAAAGCCATCTTGAGTTCCAAGAAGATGCAAACAATATCTTTGGAAACTCTGAACCACTGCGCTGATTTAATGGCAAGAACCCTAGAGCATAATCCCTTCGATACTTCTTTAAGTTAAAAGGGAAATTCTACGGCAGTGTATTGATAATTCCACTTCATAACGTGCATTCTTTCATGTGGAAAAATGCTGTCAATCATACCCTTGGTACAAGTGAGGGTGTGAACTCAGTGCCTGGAAAGATCAAGAATTGAATAAAAGATTTTAACGAGGGTGGTGTGATGTTGGCCGATCTATAGGATGTAACGGAAGAGAAACTTACATTTGTTACCGGATCGTTTTCATTCTCTGTAACACATCCCTGAAGATTTAAGTTGAGAGCTTTACAAATGATCATGATTCTCTTGGCAGCTTTTTCTTCAAATGGTTTGATCACAAACTCAGGTTCTAAAAGATCCTTCTTCTGAAGTTTCAAGCTCTAAAAAAGTTTGGAAAGTTTTACTCAACAAACACCCATCATAAGAAAAGAGATTCTAAATTATAAACCACAACTGTACAAATCAAGTTCATGTCTGCTTAGAGAGAATTCCGACTTACATCTATATCTGGATCCAGCAAGAACAGATTTAGCCTCTCCGTGTTTCGAGTTGCTTTGACAATCTCTTCAGTTTCTGTGAGGTACTACAGAGAAAACTGTGTTAGTTCTTAGTATCTAAATAGCCAGAAACTTACGGCCCAGCTCCATCCACATGGCCAAGAAATAGCCCCTTAGTATCAGCACTGCTTTAATATCATCCATTAACGTTCCACAATCTTATAGAAACATGCTTTTGTTTTCTGACTGTTGTGTTTCTTAGTCTAAATCTTAAAAGAAAGCATTTATATCTTTTCCATGAAAGCAATAGAGAATAAGTAATTTGAATTTATTTTCATAGAAAAATGTCAGCTTTATTACTTTTGTGAAGTCTGGGTGTAGGTTGTTCTCTGAAGAATCTGTTTCCTCCGGTGTGCATTCACATGTTATAGAATTATCCAGGGAATCTTGAAAAGATACACCAAGACTGGGTTATTAAACAGTTCTCATGAATCATTCATTTCTCTAGCCTGTGACATATAACAGCTGGGTTAGACTCAAGAGCGATGGGGGATGGATATTGGTGAGGAGATGGCTTCACTGCGTCCTGGCTCTAGTATTCCGTATTGTTAGATGAACTGGGCCTGGAAATCAGATGTCCTGGTGCTCATTTTGGGACACTCTCCATGACACCATCCTGTGCGTCCATAAGAACTACGGACCCTTACAATACTACATTTATACTTGAGGTTGTTTTGTTGCAGTTCACTAATGCATACTAAAGTTTTCTTATATATGAATATATTTTGGATAATTCTGACTCTTAGGCCATCAATGTAAAGCCCACATTCTAGCTTCAGTTAAACTCTCTAAGACTCTGTAAACATTAATATTCTAGTTGATTATTATTAAGCAAATCATGAATGTAAAACACTTACTATGATATATAGCAGTTGTATTAAAGTCAACCATAATTTTCTTCCTTATTATCTCATGACTCTCATATGATACATAGACTATCAGAACTTAAAGACTTAAAATAACATATCATGTATTATGAAAAATGTCTTAAAGTAATTTTCCTTTAGGGCCACTGACTCTGAAGGTGAACTTGTCTTCGATGTGGCTACAGACCTGTTTTCTCCCCTACTTTTCATCCTCTCTTTCCTCTCTCTTGTTCTCTTCTCTTTGCCTAGCCTGGATTAGAATTATACGAAAGAATTAGGATGGGCAGAAAAAAAAAAATCTGTCTTATAAAAATCTCTAATACCATGCAAAATTTATGGAACTTCCACAACTAGGCTGATCTCAGTGGGGTCAAAAGCACACGTGAAAGATGCCTTTCAACTAAAAGGAAAGAATGCATATTTGCCATTACAGAGTATTATGTTCATTAATTAAATTTAATGAAAGGCTATAAAACACAGAATCTCCCCTCTAACACCCCATCAGACATGGGTATATTTTTAATACCGCTGACCAATGGTTCCTAACATCATTTGCTGGATGTCAGCCTCAAAGCATTGCCTGGCAACTCAAAATCATACCTCTGTGTGGTGACTCTCACTATTGAGTAAAAGTAAAGGTTTATGGGTGATTTCCTGGAGCAAATAGCTCAGGGTTGGAAGAGCTACACCTGACGGCTACCAGGGTTAGTAGCAGCTGAACTGAACCAAACGCGCAGGTCGCACTTCGCGAGGGAAGGGAGGCGGGTGTGCAAGCGCTCACCCAGCCCCAGCTCCGTGAGCTCGGCGCTCCTTCTGCCCTGAGGGGGCCCCTCAGGACTGATCTGCAGGATGCGGCTGAGGGTGTGGATCCATTCGTCCATATCTGACTCCGTTTCAGCCGCCAGCACAAAATAGGTCAGGTCATTCATTTTCAATTCAAAGGCATATTTTCTTAGTCTGTTATTCTGTGGCATGAAAAGAAAGAAAAACACCAGATACCAAGTCTTAGAGAGTGGGAGACGTTTTTTACGGGGTTTTTCCTCCTGAGTAGGTGACCTCAAGGAGATCTTCCAAAACAAGACAAAAATTTAGCTGGATAAGAATCATTTTGTTTGGTTTCTTTCAAGCCTTTTTGTACGTCTTTCTTGACTGGATGAGCATGTTGGCTCAAAAATTTCATCTTCAGGCAGGTGGAGGAGTATATTCTAAGCTTCTTCAAATAGGTGCTTTGAGTTGCTACCTTCACTTCCTCACCTTCTGTTCTGTCTACAACTCTCTCCAGTTGGGTTTTTGACCCCATCATATCCCAGAGGCAGCACTTGCCAAGATCACCCACAAACTCTGCTGCTGTACTCCCCAAGGACATCTCTTTCTTCATATCTTCCTTGACCTCTCACCAGAATTAACACAGTGGCTTCTTGAAACCCATCTCTCTCTGGGTTTCTCCATGACTACACTCTATGCTAGTCTCCTTTCCTCCTGAATGGCCACCACTTTTCAGTCACCTCTACTGGCTCTTCCTTATCTTGGTGACTTGTCATTGCTGACCTCAGCTCTGCCTTAGACCCCTTCCTTTCTCCTCTGGGCCAATGGCTTTAAATGACATCCATATGCCAGGGACCCCCAATTCCTTTCTCTGTCTCTGGCTTCTCCACCAACCTCCAGACTTTTCTCGAACTTGACATCTCTACTTCGCATTTTGCGACCAACCCACGAGGCTTTGTTCCAGTTCCCTGGATGTGCTCCCATCATAGGCTTTGTTGCCGTCACAGAGGCCTGAAACAACCCGCCCATCCCAAATCACCAAGCATGGGTCCACATACAGCACGATGGTTGCCCTTCAAGTACTTACGTGACTTGATCTCAAGTGAATTTATCCTTGCTCAGTGAACCTTCCCCAGTTCCCCAGTTAGGACAAGGTTCTTGTCCTCCAGGGCACTCACAACAATTTGGGATTACATGCTTATTCACTTTCATTTGTTTGTTTGAACAGTATATTCCTCCCTTACATCTGCCTCCATGAGAGCTGGGTCACCACTCTGTTCTGTACCAGTGCTCTCACACAGAAGGATTCAACAACAGTGTGTTCAAAACAGTCATATCTTATAAACGGGACAGAAGAGGTTCTTCTCGTTGGGAATGAATGAATGATTGAAGAAATGAACAAACAAATGAAAAAAGAAGGTTCTCTGTCGTGCAGAGAATTAAAATGGTCTGATGCGATGAGTAGCTACTCTAGATTGAACTTTCACAGAAGGTGAAATCTGTAAAAAGAAGTGAGCTGTTTAAAGATCAAAGAAGCACATTTAAAGTAGAGGGAATACAAAAGCAGATTATTACAGCAGTTTTATATATTTCTGCCATGAGATGAGAAATATAAATGCAAAGTAGAAACTTCCCCTGATGATATAAACTAGTGTTATATAACCTGCGGTGGCTGTAAGAACTTCTGAAGATGTTCCACATTTAATTCACTCCTAGGTACCTCTGATACAAGTATTCAACTCTTACCCACACTGTTCTAACGCCTTTAGAGAACTCACAAGTGTAATAAAGCAAAACCTACACAGTTAAGATAAGTAAAATACAAACAATAATAGAACCCTAAGATGAGAGCGGCACTATATGCGGGGTTGTGGCTAAACATCAAGGTATAAATTCTTTCTGAGAACTGGATTGCTATTTCTTGGTGGCAAGAAAGAATAATTTTTTTTTTTTTTTTTTTGCGGTACACGGGCCTCTCACCGTTGTGGCCTCTCCCATTGTGGAGCACAGGCTCCAGACGCGCGGGCTCAGTGGCCATGGCTCACGGGCCCAGCCGCTCCGCGGCATGTGGGAGCTTCCCGGACCGGGGCACGAACCCGTGTCCCCTGTATTGGCAGGCGGACTCTCAACCACTGCGCCACCAGGGAAGCCCAAGAAAGAATAATTTTAATATACTCCTGGTAGTGTTCTCTTTCTTTGGGAGGCTCTTAAAAACGTCCCCTTTCAGCTTCCACAACAGTACGGCTACTACTACAAACATGACACTTACTAAACACTTGTCATCTATATACCTGGCACTGTGCTGACCATTTCAGTCACCACTTTATTTAAATCTCATAATAACTCTCTGAGAGAAACTGTATCATTCCATTTAACATATGGTAACATTGAGGCTTGGGAAGACAAATGAAAATATGCTTGGGATACATGGACAGCAAGTGGTGGAGACAGGAAATAATCCCTTTATCCTTTAACATCCCCTGAGATGACCAGCCACAAAGAAGATGCTCATCAGATGCCCTTCTCCTTCTTTGCCACCTGCCTGGCACAATCACACACCAAATGGGTAACCATGGCCTGGGATGTTCTGGTTTCTGAAAGTAGACAGCAGGGCATCATACAAGACTCAAGAAAAAGTAAAAATTGGGAATTGAAGGAGAAAGAAGAATTAGCTAAAAAGCTAACTGTGATCCTCACTGTGGAATCTCAGAGCTCAAATGGCACTTTCTAGACTCTGCCAAGGACAAGCTCTTTGCTCGTGTCCATACTTTCGTATTATTGTCAATTTTTATTATTTCTTTGCCCTGTAATGACTCACTTGCAGGCTGCCATTTTCAATAGCCCATGAGCCTGATAAGGGCAGAACCTCACTAGTTATCCTCAGTGCAGTGACAGTATTCATTCTTAAAGAGGTTCTCTCGTGTTTACATTTTGTGCTGGGCAAAAACAGACAAGGTGTTGGAACAGGGCCAATGGGTGTTAACCAATTAATCACCCAAATGTGAAATTGGAAGATAAATGTACTTAACTTTTGTATGAATGTATTGAAGACGACGTATGAAATCAAGGTATAAAAATTCTTTTTGAGAACAGGATTGTTACTGCAACATGAGAATACTGCTATTCTTTTTTTTTTTTAAACATCTTTATTGGAGTATAATTGCTTTACAATGGTGTGCTGAGGATACTGCTCTTCTTTTCTTTTTAAACATCTTTATTGGAGTATAATTGCTTTACAATGGTGTGCTGAGGATACTGCTCTTCTTTTCTTTTTAAACATCTTTATTGGAGTATAATTGCTTTACAATGGTGTGCTGAGAATACTGCTCTTCTTTTCTTTTTAAACATCTTTATTGGAGTATAATTGCTTTACAATGGTGTGCTGAGGATACTGCTCTTCTTTTTTTTTTAAACATCTTTATTGGAGTATAATTGCTTTACAATGGTGTGCTGAGGATACTGCTCTTCTTTTTTTTTTTAAACATCTTTATTGGAGTATAATTGCTTTACAATGGTGTGCTGAGGATACTGCTCTTCTTTTTTTTTTAAACATCTTTATTGGAGTATAATTGCTTTACAATGGTGTGCTGAGGATACTGCTCTTCTTGCAGCACCCTCTGTGATCTGTGAGAATACAGGAAGGATGACTTGACTAGTAAAAAACCACCGTTGCATTTTGAGATCATTTTGGCTGCAGTGCAAACAGAGGCGGGGTGGTCCTGTGCAAAGCAAACCTCCAGGTAGCTTCTTTAAGAATGCAAATTCTTAAAAGCTATGCTTGCCGCATGAGGAGTGGGGCAGACTCCCTCCACACACCCTCCCACACATTTCCTGGGGTGCTGAAGAAGGAGGTCCATAAAACCGCCTGTGACCTGCGCTGACACAGAGGGTCTGAGGGCAAAGACAGATGGCCGAGAGCAGGTATAAAAGAGACACGTGGCTATGATAGTATTGTATCCTTCAAAAAGCAACAGGAACAGAAATAGACACTCAGGAAAGAACTAGAAATGTCCAGAGTTCAGAGCAGATCTAAAGCATCTGAGGACAGCAGAATGCAAACAAGTCTCAGGGTTGTCTTGAAAATAAAAGAAAGATTCTGCTTGACTAATTTGATGCTGTAAACAATGGGGACAGGCAGATGCAAAGCTATGTACAGTACTTATACTGGGTCCAAATTAAAAGTGGATTGAGCTGCAACCTGCTTTCAAATGCAGCTGTCAAGGAACTAATAACGAACATGACAAAATAAGAACAGAACTTGATTTTCTAAATTGCCTTCTGTACTTTAAATGAATTAAATATGATTGCCAACTTCAACAATATTATATATTAATTTTTTTAAAAATTTGAGCAAAGTATAACAAGCTCTTGTTTCTCAAAAAGGGATATTTATAAATGAAATAAATATTCTATTCAAAACTTCTCAAAAGCCAAATTATGTTTTTCTCCTTGCAGTGAAACAGAACTACTTGCAGTGCAGAGAAGCTTATGTTGGGGAAGATTACGATGCCTAAGTGGTTTTCCATCTCACTCTCCGTAATCTCCAAGATAATGGTGTATAAAACAGCAAAAAAGAAAAACCCAAAGCAGAAAACCAATGGGTCATTTTTATAATCTTGAAATGCAATTTTAAGTCATTAAAATGATAATCAAGAAGTAATCGTTTTCTTATTACTCCTCAAATTTTCCTTTATTTCCCTGAAGTCAGTATCCTTTGCGACCGATGAAACTACTTTGTTCATTCAAGGTCACCACAGTCTATCTACGTGACTTCATAAATAAAAGGAAACTGGAAATATGTCCTAATGCCACATGGTGTGCTTAATGAGTTGTGGCAAACTGGTCTCTTTCCACAATATTCATCTGGAAAAGTTTTGAAATAGATACTCCAATAAAATCACCAAAGCCAGTGGAGGACTGAGTATTGAAGGAAGTTATTCGAGCAAAATATGCCACTGTACCTATTATGTGGCTAGCATCTTTTACAGAATTTTGCCGAAACAAGAGAAGAGTTTTAACAGGAAACACACAACATCAAATCCAGGTTACTGGTATTGATGGCTACCATCCATGCAGTCCCTTCCATTCTCTGTATGCTTATTTGTTCATTCATTCGACCAAGATATATTGGCTACCTTCTATGTGCCAAGTACAGAGCATTAAAAATGTTCAAGTGAACTGCTTGCCCTCATTGAACTTACATTCTAGCGTTATGTAATGTCAGGAAAAAATAAGCAATATATATATTACATATGTATAATATAAGGTAGCATCATGCAGTGATAAATGTAATACCCTTCTTTCATATGTTATCAGAACCTATTGTGTGAGATGTGTCACTCGTGTTTAATTACTCAGGCATGTGCTATATCTGTTCTGTTCTCCCACAGGCCGGAAGTTCTTTGAAGACACAAACCACATCTAATTCATGTTTGGCTTTCCCACAGTGCTTTGCATAAAGCAAAAAGTTTCCATATATATTGCTGAAATAAATCTTACATCCAAAACTCACTGCTTAAATGACACACCAGCATCTATCTTTGTAGTGTTTCTTCTGCCTATGCGGCTTATGTAGGATGAACGTGTGTATCTATGCAAGCATGCCCACTGGATGTATGATCACCAAAGCATTTCCTTGGGCATCTTTCTGTAACTTTGGACATTCTTCTGCTCAATGTAATTTTCCCATTTATGAGCTCTGTGACTTGGGCAAGCCGCTTTATCTCGCTGAGTTTTATTTTAATAAATTGGGACTATAATAATGCATGTTCCATCAACTGTTGTCAAATAACGTATTAGATGAAGAAGATTACAAGTGTCATTCTGGTTTTTATTGTTATCATGGGAAGTCAGATTCTTTACAGCCAAGGTTTGCTAATGGGTGGTTTATAGGTCATAGTTGGCTTCTAAATTTATTTTCCTTGGGAGGTACACATTTTTTTTCCCTCCCAATTTGACTGCCTTTATATGGGCACATACAGTCTGAGCTACTCCTGTTATCTCACAGCTGACCCTACTTCCTTCCTGTAGTGGCCTGAGCTGCAGAAGGCATCTGACTTTCTAGACTCTGGTTAAGCCCCTAAGGCCGTTGTCTTAGAACCCACATCCACAAGGTGGAAGATCAGCACCTAGGAGGAAATCAACAGCATTCAGCACCACACCACCCTCATTTAAGCCTTTATCTATCAAGTGACATCAGTCATTGTCACTGTTGAGGTAGGGACCCTAGGTAGCTGGGATTCCTGGGCTATTCACTCCTCTCGCAGTGGCAGGATCTGGAATGGATGGATGGATGGATGGATGGACCAGTGAATGAATGAATGAATGAGAAGACTCTCACGGAACAAGATAGGATAGCTTAGGTCCCAATAGGCCTTAGTCTCAAATCGAAACTGAAGTAGCAAAAATTGGAAGTTCTGCTTCAGACTGGGAATGAGGGGTGTGAAACAGATCTAGTACTGTTTGATGACATTACAAAAAAGTGGAAAACTACTGTTAGGTCTCTATTTTACCAAGATCCAGGAAATTTCCAATCATAAACGTCACCTGAAGTCTCTGGGTAGGAGTTTCTTTCTATTTGAAGTCGCCCTTGAAATATATTTCTAAGAATTCCAAGGATTATTCTTAGGAAAGCACAGTGATATAGAATGGGTCTGAATGAAGCAAAGTAAAAGGCTTGTTCACTCAAGACTCTTATGTGCATGAATGCCCTGAGAATGCTGGGTGGTAGGTAGCACTTCCTGAGGCAAACTCTTTGTTTCTCTTCTCTGTTTTATTCAAGGGCAACTGACAATGATTCTTGACAAAATAGGTCTGACTCATCCTATTATTCATTTGCTTTGTGATTCTGTGTGTACGTGTTTCGTCTCCAGGCACATTTTGTGCCTGAGAACTTGCTGGAGCAATGACTAAACTTGCACTCTCTGATTCAGTATCTTTTTTTTCCAGATGCAAAACTTACGAGTTAGAAAGAGCTGTAAGCAAATACATAAGAACTGGCAGACATAAGGTGACAAGGGACCCAGATGTCTACCTTCCCAAAGTGATCTCAAGAAGCTAAAGGTCCCTCCCTCTACAAAGGGTAACAAGCTCTTGATAAAGAGGAATACAGATACAGGGATACAGAGCCAAACCCTTTAAAAGATAAAATACATGTTACCGGGTACCTGAATGGCTATCTATTGGAAAGTGCAGTAGGATTATTCAGTTGTGCTTGAAGGTGTAAAATCTACCTTGGAGATTCCTACCTATATGCCCATTTTTCCTATGCATCCTTCCAGCCAACCCAGAAGAGTTTATCACTGTTCCGTGCTCCTAGAACATTCCATAGAAAGTGCCATTTATGCCTCCATTATAGCTCTTGAGACACTGTGTAACAGTGAGTTATGAGCCTATCCTTCTCTGGTCATGATTTCAGCAGGGAATTCCTTAATGCTTAAGCACAGTTCCAGCATGTCATAAGCACTAAATAAGTTTGCTGGATGAATGAATGAATGAACAAAGAAATGGGTAAATTAGCAAGTTTACGTAGATATTTCAGGAAGATGAATCAATACTTTCTAGAAGGGCTTTCCCACGATGGGGTGTTTATCTCTCAAAGTTGTGACCTTTGTAATTAATGGAAAGACTAGGAAAGGATGGCTGAGGACACACTATCTCCCAGATCCTTATCACATGTTAGCACATTTATTTTAGTTTTACAGATGAGACACCAGAAATCAAAGAGCTTGAGTAACTTACTCAAGGCTCTCAGAGAGTAAATGGTGAAACTAGGATTCGAACATCGACCAGTAAAAACCCCAAGCTTACGTTTTCCTTAGAAGACATTCTCTTTTCAAGGTACTGCTTAAGCAGAGACCGAAACACAGTCTAAGATGTGATGGAGAAAAGGTACCTGTAGTGGAAGGTCAGATTAGAGCACTCACTAACTGTGTGTTCAACAGAGTTACAAGGCTCTTGGAAGAAGAAATTACACAATAATTCGTATCTCTGCAAACTTGATACCTAACACGGGCTACAATGATATTTCTCAGAAGATGATGACTCATTTGCTAGAGCAAGTTTGGAAGTACAAATAGAAAAGAAAATAAGTTTTTCAGCTCAATGTCTGTAAACTGAAGTTATTGATCTTTAACCTATTGCTAAAGTATTATTTCATATTTCTAAAGCCAAAGAGTCTCCTTTGTGACCAACAATAGAAAACTATCTCCACCCTCCATTAAGATCCTTATTGCCCTTTCCATAAGGAAAGCTGGCATCTGTGTTAAAAAGCAGTTATCTCTCATTTCTAGTGGAGGGCTCAGCAACACTTAATTCTTTCCTTTTAAAGTGCAGCATTATTACTTTCTGGAGAAATTCCAGATTTTAATGGATAAACCATCCAGAAATAGACTAGGCTTGAGTGACTAAAGAGAACTCTATTTTGCATTCACACATCTGAGTGCCCCTGGTATTAATCTGAAATGTAATCTCAGCCATGTAGCAAGTTATGTGAATGCCTGTGGTTTGGTGGTAAGACAAAGAATTGTTCCTGGTGGCCTATGACCAAAAACAGAGTCCTCAACCTAAATGGGCCAGCGTCTTCATGTGAAATTTGAGGGAAGACTGCTAAAACACTTGATTGCTTCCATTTTTACATGAGAGAGAATAAGGATAGCTATTTCATCAGAGTAGAAAGAATAAAATTTTTGAAAATAAGATGTCCAAGTGAGGCCTATGGAATTATTTTGCTTCCCTTTGCCACCGTGGTCCATGTCAAATTTAATACGAAGGACAATACTTTGAGGACCAAGGCTTTGCAGAACGGTGTTGTCCGTTACAGGCACTGTGTATGTTTCTGAGATTAACTCTTGAGAATCAATGTAATCCTTGCCTTTGAAGAAACCTGCTCTTTGAAGAAGGATGATGTATTTATACACTGTAAATTTACTATCTTATTACTTATTACCTAATAATAGAGATAACATTCATGAAGAGCCTTCTTTGAACTATGTGATTTACATATAATCTTACTGAATTCTTTAGCTTGGTGGATCTGTACACTGCAGCCATGCAGGTGGTAATTTTCCTCTTTGCCTTGAGTATAGCAGACTTGCTCTTGCCTCAGGACCTTTGCACTTGCTGCCCCTGCTTATTCTTTAATCTCTAGATCAAATATTTTCTCTTCATAAATGTTTTTCTCACTTCTGCAGCATAAAGATTCCTTTGCCACCTCACCATCGTCTCTCTACCTTCTGTAACCCTGTTTATTCCAGATTTTACCAATCATTCCATTCTGTTTATTTCTTTACGTATTTTTTGTTTTCCTTACTTTATTGAAATGAGTTTTGTGAAAGTAGGTATCTAGGCTGCCTTGCTCTCCACTGAATCCTTGGAGTTTGAAACAGTTCTCGGCTCATATCAGATACTCCATACATATCTTTGGAATGAATGAATAATGACTGGATGAACACACTTTTCGATTAAAAAACCTCGGGGGAAAAGAGATTTCTACTCACCTGTACCACACCTGTACAGGAATCCAAAAAGATGCAACCTTTGGGTTCTTTGGATATTTTTTCATCTTTGTAAAAATTCATGATGTAGGAATTATCTGGCAACTGAGTCAGCTGGAAGAAGCGCTTTTTGAATGACTAAATAAAGGGAAAAAAATGTAAGGAGGTGGTTCAAATCCACAGAAATTAGACTACTTCTGAGTCCTTCAATAGTGCTACGTTTCTAGGGCACTGTTCTAGAGAAGAACATCCTCCTTTCTCATAAATAAAATATGACATGAATAAAACTCAATGCAAATGGCTCTCCTCTGTTCTGTGACCGAAGTGGAGGAGGGTGTGAAGAAAGGTGGCAGAAACAAAGATGAGTCTTGATGTCTCCTTACCCGAACGGTAACGGTATTATTCACGGTGCTGTTAAAATTCCCCTTGTAGAGCCAGCCAGACTTGAAAACTCCGGTTCCTCCCATTCCCCCTCCGCCCTTGGAGGATGAGTGAGAAGTGGTATCCTGTACAGAAGGCATCATTAGCATCACAGCCATCTTCTGTGAATCCCAGATCTTAGACACTGCGCTTAAAAACAAGACTCCTTTTTCTCTCTTTGACTCATCTTAAGAAATCATGTTCAATTTCAAAACACACGTGATTCATTTTATCTAAAAGCCTTCACACCAACAGCTACTGCAGCTTTAGGAGAAACTGATCTGAATTTGAAACACGCTAGTGAAAGACAGGAGCTAATTATCCTCATGTTTTAAACATTTCACTTTCAACCATTTACTTACTTCATCCTTATCAGCATCTTCATGGTCAACCTCAAAGGAATGTGAAGGAAGTTTCTCTGGTTTGTATTCTGCTCTGATATTAAAAAAAAAAAGATTCTGATTTGTCATTTGAGACATTGCTTTCAGCTGGGTAACAGCTATTGTGGTGGCTTTCTTACACATTTTTATAAAATAATATAATCTCGTGAGGGGCCCATTTCCTTTGGAAGTATTAACTTTCCCCTTACACCATTATATCTTATCTCCAGAAATTAAATCTCCATTTTAAACCAGAGTTACTATTTATACAGATTTACACATGTCCTTTTTAATTACAAGAAGGTAAGTGGGACAATTTTAAGGGCTTGGTGATTTATATTTTCCTTCCTCCACATTTTGAAGTGGAATATAAAGTACTGATATTTTCATTATCTTTTTTTTTTTTTTCCCTTTTGCTTTTATGTGACATATCCAAGGCTACAGGACAGTCATTTGAAGAACCACCCAGTGCTCTGGCCACCAGGCTGCGCTGCTCCCCTAACCTTGGCCTCTCCCGGAAGCCTGCACCAACGTGACTTAGCAGCAATTGTGCTAGCTTTGGGGATTTCCATGGTAGCACAGTAAAGCCTCTTAGAGCATCACTGACCAGCCCAGAGGAGTAAGAGTGTACACTTGGCCCTATAAATGGTAAAATAAGACAGAAATAAACTTCCCTTGGCTTGATTCTACCTCATAACACATGGTTGAATGGAAACCAGACAGTATCATCCAAAATTCAGGCATTCCTTTATACCTAACTAGAAAATCCTACACGGAGAGTTGGCATGGGAGATTTGTTTTCTTTAAAATGATTTATATTATGTAGAAGCAATCTCAGAAGTTGACTATTGAGAAAAAGGCCCAGGGGCACATTCAGTATTCCCATTACAAATGGTTTCCTATGTTGATGGTGTTCCAGATAGCAAGGGGAGTGACCAAGGACTCTTTATATGTATTCATATATGTCTATACATACATCTGTATATGTATATGCACACACACACATATATTTATATTATATATGTACTCATAAAATCACCAAGCCGTGCATTCACATATGGATTCAGTGGACTCAAACGGATTCAAAATATTCTGTACCCTCCTTCTGAAAGACATAGAAATGCCCATTCCCAGTTCACAGCAGAGAAAGAGCACAAAAAGAACACTGTCCTCACTATCAAACTGTAGAAAAGCCTGAGATCAGAACCACATCCTCCATACCTGATCAATGTTTTTTCTATTGTGGTAAAATATACATAACAGAAGAATTACCATTTTAACTGTTTTTAAGTGCACAGTTCAGTAGCACTAAGTAGATTCACACTGTACAACCACCCCACTGTCCATCTCCAGACCATTTTTATCCCCAAACTGACTCTGTACCCATTAAACAATAATTCCCCATTTTTCCCTTTCCCCAGCCCCAGATTATCATTCTACTTTCTATCTCTATGAAATGAACTATTCTTGGTACTTCATATGAGTGGAGTCATGCAATATTTGTCTTTTTTGTGGCTGGCTTATTTCACTTAGCATAATGTCTTCAAGGTTCATTCATGTTGGGGAGTGTATCAGGATTTCATTCCTTTTTAAGGCTGAACGATATTCCATTGTAACCTGGTAAGAGTTTGTGCTTCCAAAGTCATTTCCATGAAGGTGTCCTGGATCTACAGAATTAGGACTGTCTTCCTGTAGATGTTGAGCGTACGTCTCTTATGATGCTTGCCTGGTTCTGTTATTTGGACGCCTGTCTTAGCCCTCCAGCAGATTATACATTTCTTAAAGCCAGTGACTCTAATAAAGTCCCATCTACATCTCACTCGGCTTTTTTCTTTCCTGTTGTAGACATGATCAATATGCGTTTGCTGACTGAATTATTGAGAGGCAAGGTGAACAAGGATATCACAGAAGTGAAATAATATGAAAAGGTATAACTTAAACTTTTGTTTTTGGAAGGCATCTTGGCGATGTTCTTTTTAGCAGTAGGACACATTTTTGGTGATCAAAATCCTAAGAGGCACCTCCAACATGTTAAATAGGTTTTTTAAAAGTATCTTATTATTGTGAATTTATCCTATAAATTCAAATTAATGAAAGTCCCTTGCTACTAAAATTCATAACTAATAAAAATAAAGCTATTCTGGGGTACACGGTACTTGATATTGAGTGTTATAAATGATATCTAGAGTCTCACTTCAGTCCTAATTCCAATTTATTTCTCTATTTTGTTTCGGTTCCACAGTCTTGATAGGACATCCCAAGACCCATAGATAAGTGGTTGCAGATGTTAACAGTTTTATTTCAAAGCCAGAGGCTTGAAAGAAGAGTGGTAGGAAATGTGTATTTCAAGGTCATCATCACAACAGGTTCAGACACATGGTAAGGGTAAGTGATCAATAAATGCTTGCTAATTAATGTGTATGAATTTACTTGCATGGGTATGTGTTAGTCCAAATTTCAAAAACATATTGATATATAATACAACCTTCCTCATCCATGATTTATTCGCAAGCTCAAAAACATATACCAAGATAACAGACATTTTGTACTGAAGTCTAAATATGCACTAAGTAGCATATTGCTTTTTATTCACATGTATATGTGTATAATCAGACTTTTGGACACAAATACAGGGAATCCACATCTAGTCTAATCTTGCTATTTTGCTGAGAAGAAAACGAAGTCCATAACAGTTACTCACATAAACACATGGTGAAAGAGATGGGGTTAGAAGCCTTATCTCTGAAACGATACTTCCTGTATTAAGGACGGATTATTCCAAACCATCTTTAATAAGCATGTTAAGTATGACTGCAGCCATTTTTCTCTTGCAAAGGATCCTGGTGTACCTGTAGTTCTTTCTCCTTCTTGCAGAACCTTAGAGATACTCAAGTTTGGGCCAACTGCCACTGATGTTAACTTGTTCTGCCTCTTTTGGTTAGGGTCAACCTTATATGAAGGCAGAACAGGTAACAGACCACACTGTTATTTTGGGACCACTGGGAAATTCTCCCCATCCCATCAAAAATACTCCTCTTCTCCTTAACAACATCTTGACACTCCTTGAACCAGAAGCAGTTCCTTTTGCCTTTTCATTTGATGGGCAAAATAAAGCACGTAAACACAACCCTTTCCTCACCTCCTTCCAGAGGTGACACACTGCCTGAGATTCAGAGGCAGGTTCAAAGGGCTTATTTCAGAGCAATTATTCAAAGTAATTTGTCTGCAGAGGAGGAGACATGAGTGTTCCAGGATTCTTAAAATGATGGCAGGGCAGTAAAGGCACTATTAAGGAAACATCCCAAGTGAAAGATAAAGGGATGAGTAGGGGAAACTGAGGATGAGGCAGCAAAAACAAACTTGAACTGGAAGGTCAATGTTTGGCTCCAGGGTGGCCCTAAATTATATGCTAGTCCTTTCCTGCCCGTCTCCCTTTGACGTTGAGACAGTTCTATTCGTTTCTGAATTCTTTACTCTGTCCTCTTTTGCCAGCATGGTTTATCCTTTCTTTTCTTTCTTACCAAAGAATAATTTTACAGGCATTTGTTCTTGATAATTGTGGCTTTCAATAGAGGCCATGTTCCACAGTCCAACTCTCATTTCTGCAAAGATAATTATCAAAGTGTAAAGAAAGGAGAGAAGGAACAGCCTTTCAAACTAGCAATGAAATAACAAACAATTAAGGAAACAAAATAGGGTTTTCACGAATCTCAGTGTATAAGGTTAAACACTTGTGAGGGTTTTTCCACAAATCTCCCATCAGAGAATTGAAAATAACAACTAAGATAGCCTATAAATGATTGCCAAAGTTTCACAAAAGTCCATGATTTTAAAGTGACTTATGCACAACTCAGCTGAAAATGCTGTATTGACAGGAGAACGGCTAAACAAACTATAGTAGATCCACACACAAAAGGAATGTTACTCAGAAAGGGAAAGGAGCTACTGATACATGCAACAATGTGGATATCACTCAACATCACGCTGAGTCAAAGTCAGAAACACAGGAATACATATGGTATGATTCCAAAAAATAAAGTTCTAGAATATAAAGTTCTAGAATATGTAATAGCAATCTGTGGTGAAGAAAATCAGAACAGTGGTTGTCTCTGGGGAGAGAGGGAAGTAGGGGTGAGGACTGACAAGGAAGGGGTAGCCATGAACTCTTTGAAGGTGATGATAACATCCATTATGTCAGTAGGGGTTTCAGGTGCACAGGTGTATGCATAGTCAAAGCCATCCAGTGGTTCACTTACAACTTGTGTCTCACCTCCTAAAGTTTCCCTCAAAAGAAAAAAAAGTAAACTGTAAACATATGTTTCTAGTTACTGGTATGCATTCTAAAGTGTTTAGAAAGGGAGCAGACAGTGTGTTGGTACTTTAAACTCACCTTGAAATGATCAAAATATAAGATGGACTGGTGGATGGCAAGAGGGGTGGGTGGATGGATGCATAATGTCATAAAATACATACAGCAAAATGTAAAAGATACATTCTAGATGGTGAGAATATGGGTGTTCATTGTATAAGTTTTCCAACATTTTTTGTATGTTTGAAAATTTGCAGAGTAAAATATAGGGGGGATTTCCTTTTAAAGGTGTTGAAGAAAAATGATGTTTCCTGAATTTTTTTAATACTAAGCAAAATTTTAAGAAATTGTGCCAAAATATATATAACTATTCTCAAAGAAAATAGTGAGTATGAATTTCTCAAGAACTTTCCCCTGGTATTTTTGAAGGACAGATGATTTTGAAAAGAGAGAAGGCGGCTTCATACAAATACTAAAAAAGTTTTTTTAAATTTCCCAAATGTTACGATATTACAATTTGCGAGGTCTCCAAACTCTTGCATAAAACCAAATTTTCTTTAAGTTTTCCTTTTCAGTTCACTTAAGTATAATGACTCAAAAATAAATCATAAGATATGATAGATAAGACCAATGAGGTCACTAGCAAAACTCAACCAACTACATTAATCCTTAGTCATATTCATGCAGACCTTACTGTTCATTAAATAAAATGTGCAGACCAGAGAGTGTCAATACAGGTCATATCTAGGGGTGTGGGATGGGAGAATGTGCATGCTTTTTCGTTGCTGGCTTTTCTTAAATCTGTTTGCTTGATCAAATTCACTGTGAGTTGACAGCTGTGTTAATTCTTGGAGCCTATTCCTCCTCGTCACTAAATGATCCAGTTTTCAGATAGTACCTGTCACATAGAAGACCTACAATAATGACAACCACGTATCAGAAGATAAATCCCCAAGCTGAGTAAGCTCGCCTTCTAAGGGAGGACGGAGTCGGTAATTAAGCATAAATAAACAAGGTAATTTCCCTGGATGAAAACGGTTGGGAAGAAAATTAAAGAGGAAGAGAGAAAAGAGTGATCAGGTAGGGGTGGCAGAAGCCAGGTTTAGAAAGGGTGGTCACAGATGGCCAGTTTGGTTCAGAATGAGAAGAAGCCGGCCATGTGATGATCTGGGGGAAGATCATTCTGGCACAGGGAATGGCGAGCAAAGGTCTTGAGGAAGGATCAGGCTTGCAGCATCCAAGAGTGGACCGCTGGTGGGGCTGGAGCACAGTGAGGGAGGGAGAGAGACAGGAGGGGAGGTCAGCCTTGTAAGAAAATGCCCTGCAGCACACTTGGCAGAGGGTTTAGACATGGGTGCTACTGAGAGCTCTTCTTTCCCATCCCTCTTCCCACTGACCCACAGGGCACTGCCTCCTTGTCCTTAAGTAACCATCATCACTACTCAGTCTCATATCTGCAGGGCCATTAAGCATGACCTTTCTCTCTTCTGGATGTCATTAAAAGATAAGCACCTCTGGCTGTTGAAGGTAAAATTCTTCCCCCAAGACCACTGTGGGTCTCTAAGGGCCTTTGGGCTCCAGAGACGGAGGGCTCAGCAGGGGCCTCACCTTCCGGTGATTGGCCCCAACATTAGTTGTCATTTCTGGTCAGTCTTATTTCTCATTTCTATACCCAAATAACCTCCTATACCTCATATAAGGAGTGTGGAGATGCCTGACTGGAGTGAGGTTGGGGGCTAGTTACTAACCCTCTCGATGCTCTGCATTCCTTTATACAACAGGGAAAACAGATCCTACTCTGTGGGGTCATGCGTGTTAAATGAGATAATGTACATATGGCACCCAGCACATTCTGGCTCACTGTCGACACTCAAGAAGTGTTCTTTTATTTAAAAAAAATTCGGTTCCAAATCAGCCCAACTATACTGGTTCCATTTTTTTTTTTTTTTTTTTTTTTTGCGGTACATGGGCCTCTCACCGTTGTGGCCTCTCCCGTTGCGGAGCACAGGCTCCGGACGCACAGGCTCAGCGGCCATGGCTCACAGGCCCAGCCACTCCGTGGCATGTGGGATCTTCCCGGACTGGGGCACGAACCTGTGTTCCCTGCATCGGCAGGCGGACTCTCAACTCAACCACTGCGCCACCAAGGAAGCCCTACAGGTTCCATTTTAATTGATCTTCTATCTATCACAAAATATACTCTATGAAATTTTCTTCTTTATATCCACCCAGCTGTGGTTAAAAAAAAAAAGTATGTCATTTATCTCTGTATTTTAGCCTGCGGATTAATGAAATCTGTGGCCTCATAATTTTTTGTTTGTTTCACATTTTTTAAATTGAGGTATAATTGACAGATGACATTATGCTAGTTTTAGGTGTACAAAATAATGATTCTGTATTTGTATATACTGTGAAATAATCACCACAATAAGTCTAGTTGACATCGTTACCATGCAGAGCTACAAAGAATTTTTGTGTGTGTGATGAGGACTTTTAAGATCTACTCTCTTGGCAACTTTCAAATATTCGATACAGTATTGTTAACTCTAGTCACCAAGCTGTACGTTCCATTACCATTGACTTATTTATTTTATAACTGGAAGTTTGTACCTTTTTGATCCCCTTCACCTCACCTCTGACAACCATCAGTCTGTTCTCTGTATCTGTGAGCTTGCTTTTTTTTCTGGTTTTGTTTTTAAATTCCACATATGAGTGAGATCATGTGGCTTTTGTCTTTCTCTGACTTATTTCACTCAGCACAGTGCCCTTCAGGTCCACACATGTCGTCAAAAGTGGCAAGATTTCCTTCTTTTTTATCACTGAATAGTATTCCATTGTGTATATATGCCACATTTTCATCCATCGGTGGACACTTAAGTTGTTTCTGTATCTTGGCTAGTGTAAATAATGCTGTAATGAACATGGGGGTGTGTATATCTTTTCGAATTAGTGTTTTTGTTTTCTTCAAATAAATACCCAGAAGCGGAATTGCTGAATCATATGGTAGCTCCATTTTTAATTTTTTGAGGAATCTCCGTACTGTTTTTCATAGTGGCTACACCAGTTTACGTTCCTACCAAGAGTGCACAAGGGTTCCATTTTCTCCACATCCTTACCAACACTTGTTATCTCTGGTTGTTTTCATAATAGCCATTCTAACAGGTGTGAGGAGATAATTCATTGTGGTTTTGATTTGCATTGCCCTGGTGATTAGTGACGTTGAGTATCTTTTCATGTAGCATTTGGCCATCTGTATGTCTTCTCTGGGAAAATGTCTATTCAGATCCTCTTCCTATTTTTTAATAAGATCGTTGTTGGCCTTTTTTTTTTTTTTTTTTTTTTTGCCACTGAGTTGTATGAGTTCTTTGTATATTTTATGTATTAACCCCTTATCAGGTATATGATTTGCAAATATTTCTCCCATTCAGTAGGTTGCTTTTCATTTTTTTGATGATTTCCTTAGTTGTGCAGAAGCTTTTTAATTTGATGTAGTCTCATTTGTTTATTTTTGCTTCTGTTGCCTTTGCTTTTGGAGTCAGATCCAAAAACATCATTGCCAAAACCAATGTCAAGGAGCTTATTGCCTATGTTTTTACCCAGGAGTTTTATGGCTTCTGGTCTTATACTCAAGTTGTAAATCCATTTTTAGTTAATTTCATGTATGGTGTAAGATAGTAGTCTAGTTTCATTCTTTTACTTGTTGCTGTCAGCTTTCCCAATGTTTATTGAAGAGACTATCCTTTCCCCGTTGTATATTCTTGGCTGTTTTGACATCATACTTCTTTTTTATGACATTCTTGTTTCCTAGGAACACCAATTTCAGTGCCAATTTTTATTTCTAATGTGTGAAGTCTTTACATTTTACATTCTAGCCTGAAATAAAGTCTCTCTCCAGTATCTTCCTATGAACAGACACTAAAAAAATAAGGTTCTTAAGAGTGGATAATAGCACAATTTTAAATTTAAAGACTAAAAATGAGGGACATGAACACATATCATTTTTCACTTCCCCATAATTCCAAGTTTTTATTTTAAAGCCTCAGCAATCCATAAAAAGAAATGATCAGTTTAAATTGGTAGCAGACATAGAAGAATTTTTCTAATGCAGGAGGTATGAAAATGATTTACTTCTAATAGTCTCAGAAGGCCCAAGTAAATTATGTTCCCACTACTGACCTAAATATGTGTAGTCTTTAGTGGGAAGTGCTTAGCTTTGTAAAATCATTTAAAAAATAGTTTTACTATTCAATGTTACAGCCTTCATTCGTTCAGGGGATACATGAGGATTATTCTAGAACTTCTGATTTTCATTTTGAACATATCATATAGAGTTCATTACAGTTTCTCACTTAGCAGCAGTCTTATGCTTCCCTTTCTTGGTAGCAACTTCCACATCCTTTAGTTAAAGTCAGGGAAATTTTCAGTAATATTTTGGTTACTTTTGCATTTCTTCTCATGAGATTCCTTCTCGGGCTCTACAAGAACTCCAATTCAACAGTGATACCCAGACCTGTTCTGACTGGTGCCTTCTCTCTTGTTTTCACAGAGGAACGATATAGTGCATGTGAATTTTTAAATTAATTTATTTTTCTTTATGGCATCATGAATACAAGAAAAGATGAACAGTGTTTGGGGATAAAGCCATTGAAGATTTCAATGGACCTAAGCACAGCAGGAAGGCATTTATGCCAAATGGCAGCTGAACACCTCTTTCTACACTCTCTCCCTTTATACGCAGTCTGCCAAGTGCTTGGACATGGCTTACAAGTTGTAACCACTTCTCAGTGCTATTTTCAGAAAGAAGAAGTCTCGATGTTAAAAAATGCTTTGCTTTTCAATTGCAGCTACAAAAGGTGTGTGACTAAGGCCCAGACATTCTGAATGTAATAATTATTCATGAAGGCCTAGGGTGTGATGAAACCTTCCCAACATGAAGTTTAAGGAAGCTATCTTTTAGGAGTGACCAGAATATAAAGGAACGTTCAGAGATTTGGTGAAAGTTAACAGCCACTGTTTTGAATAAAGACTTGCTGTTTTAGAGGAACATTGCTTTGCTCTTCACAGTAACGCTACTCCAAAAGAAATGGCCTGCTTCTCTTTTTCTTTTTCTTTTTTTTAATTCTCACTGCTACAATCCCATTCTCCGTAGAGGAGGTAATTTCTTAAAGAGGTAAACCAGATCATGTCACACTCCAGGTTACAAATTTCTAGTCTTCTGTTGCAATGAGAATAAAATCCAGCTCCTTTTCAGGACCCACGAGGTCCCCTGCCTAGTTCCATGGTTTCACCAACCCTTAGGTCTGGTCTCAGAATGACCACTCTGGTTCCCACCTCATGGCCTTTGCCCCTGCTGTTTCCTCTGGGAACCCTTTTCTGGAGATTGCAGTGCTGGTAGCTACGGTTCCTTCAGATCTGTGCCCAAATGTCACCTTCCCAGAGCTACTCCATAATACCCCCTCCACTTCAAATTCTGCATCCAGGAGTTGATAGCAGCACTTCCAAGTATCCCAGTCTGGAAAAGATGTTTCTCGGGGCACGGAAAATCTTAGAAAGTGGTGCCCAAATCTAAACCATGTGCCCATTAAAAAGTTAGATGCAATGTGTATGACCTCAAAGTTTCACTTGAGGGAAGTGTTAATAAAAAATTAACTTTTGACTGTCTTAAGTGTTTTTTCTGGATGACGTGCATCATTTTAGTTTGATGAACCAGTGTGTTGGGAGATTCCAGTTCTTTGCAGTTCTTTGAATTTAAGCGACTCCAAGCCCATCCAGGATTATTATGTTTTAAAATTTGTTACTCTCTCAGTTTACTTATCCAATAAGTAATTATTGCACACCTACTATGTGCCAGGCATTCTCCTAGGCCTGCCGGGGATTCTGCGAGGAAGAGTTCCTGCCCTTTGGGGCGGGGGTTAACTTTAGTGGGAGACACAGACACAGAATAAATGACTACCCTAGGTCAGGCAGTTGGTCAGGTGAGCAAATTCTTTATAGAGGTGACATCTGGGCAGTTGCAGAACAATATCACCTTTTCCTAAAGACTTTATTTCCCCATAATCCGGAAAATAGTAGGTGTTTGTTTTTCCTTTTTGCTGTTCTTAGACATTTATCATTCCTGCGGAGGTTGTTTACTTTCGTGCCCTTTGATATCCCAGAGTGAAAATACATGAAACCAATGGCAAATCGGAATGCTATATACAGAATATTGTCAGGAAAAATTTCTGGTCCAAATTTTACTTTTTAAATTGTCTTGTATCTGCTATTGAAAAGACAGCTCACAAAAGAATGACATGGTACTTTAAAACTTTGTTCAAAACCTAAATGAGTATACGTATCTCTCACCCCAATTCTGTGAGGTTACAAGCAATACGTTGTTGAACAAAATGTTCCATCGTGACTTTTACTTTTAAATTTTGTAAAACACACGTTGATACTAGATTAACGTACATGCATTCATGAACAGCGGCAGAATTTAGGGAACATAGCTTATGTATGGAAAAACCCAAGAAGTAATCATAATAGGTTCTTACCGAGGTAACTGTCGAATGTCTCCAGAATACTGTTCGTATTTGTAGTTTACCACATACCACTGGGAACTGTAAAATTTACAAGCCTGAAAGGAAAACAATGGCAATTAAAAATTATCATTCAAAAAGCAGCTGTCCTGATAAAGAAGCACAGTGCATTCAGTGCTCATCATCTCCGGGTTAATGTTAAGGTAGCTATGTTAGTGATTTTAAGGTAGATAAGGGGCTTGAGCATTACAATCATTTCATTTTCCAGTGAAAGGAAAATCTAACCTTTCCCAGACTCTTAGAGGAGGAACTGTTTAACATATGTATTCTATTTTTCTCCATTAAGGAAAGCCTAATTTAATCATCCTCTGAATCATAACCGGATATGTCACTAACCTCAAGTATCATCATTTTTCAGCGTTCCTTGGAAAGCCTTCCTTTATGTAACAGTTCTTAGCAGTGAAATATGTTATTATTTATATGCTATCCTTTCATCATAATTTTAGCCCATTTCTTCTTATTCCTGCATCAGTAACCTATCCTTTTCCTCTTTATAGCAACCCTGCTGTCAGCCTGAAATGAGTTTTTCAGTTTTACCTCATTGCCTCCCGAGCCCAACCTTCTCCCTGATTATTCATCAACTTTATAAATATATGTGAATAAAAGATGACCAAAAAAACTTTTAAAAAACAATGTTAATAGCACAAAAAAATTATCTTAGAGCGGTTCATGATGGCTGAGTTTGCAGTAGTTACTCACGGCAAATATTTCCCAAACACCGACCCTGTGCCTGTCACAGTACTGACCACAGAGTGGTAATAGGGATTTCACTAGCTGGCTTTTAAGATTCCTTTAGATTCTAAAATTACATAAATCTGGGGATTAAACAGCAACACCAGGATTATAAGGAGACCCTGTCCTCTAGCATTAGTGGGAAAAAATGAGGAGTAATAAACTTACTGCAATGTGAGAGATAAGACCTCTGATCGTCTTTGTAACCAAGAAGGGGACAGCAAATGAGAGCTCTTCAGGAGAGTCATTACTCAAGGTGTGGAAGGGTTAGAGCAAAGAAAGCACGGGCACTGTCTTTGCAGAAACAGAAAGTGGGAAGGAGTGGCTCACAGCAGGGTGTAGAAAGGTGGGTGGAGAACATAGGGTGTGGGCACCTGGCTCAAGATGCACAGGAAAGGCAGGGAGAAGGGTTAGGGGTCCTTAGCCACACTGGATTTCTCTAGCCTTGAACTTCCTCAGCACCATAGCTTTATCTGTTCAGGGAAACACCCCGACGCAAATGGGGACTGAGGGCAAACAATGCATGAGACTAGGACAAAGATAGGAGTGGGGGGATGGCGGCAGGGGGAGAGGAGAAAAGAAGAGATTAAAAACAGAACAGCAACAAGACAAATAGATGTGGATAACAGTCAAAGAGGATTCAGGGGATGTGTACCGACTTTGGATGGAGAGGAGGAATGTGAACAAAACTTAATGTTTAGCTAAAATTAAATTTCTTAACTTGCCAATGCCTGAGCCAACTGTGCAAACCACACGTTTCTGGAAATAAAAGGAAAACTGGACCTTGATATGCTCCCTGGCTAAAATGTTCCATCTTCATTTTCGATAAAGATGCCAGGAATTCAGGCAAGGATCACAAAGATCCACAGCATCGCAACCCAAGAGGGAAAAACATTCATGATCACGGCTCTTTCCCACCCTCTCTCACTTACTTTCCTTTCTCTCTACACTTTCCTGTAGTTCTCAAACGATACACAATGGAAAACAAAAAGCATAAAACCCACCCCTTTTTTGCATTCCCTTTCAATCTTTTTCTTTTTTCTGGTGCGTAGTTTTACCTAGTTCTCCTCTAAGTATATATTTGAATTGGAATATTGTTTTTATTCACTTAAAGGCATATTCTAAAGATTTTTTAACTTTTGCTTTCTAAATTTTATGACCACTTTAAATAAATAGAATAAAGTCTCATACCCTAATTTACCAACCAGGTCTCTTAGCTTTGGAAACCATCCATTCATTAATTTGGCCAATAAACATTATTGAACCCATACCAGGTGATGCAAATACATCAGTGAACAAGGGACACAAATTCATGCCCTCTTGAAAAGTGTGCCCCTGTGAAGAGCTGGCCGACAAACACAAAAATAAGTAAATTGTGTAATGTATCAGGAAATGCTAAGTGTCATGTGAAAAATAAAGCAGAAGAAGGGGGACGGATAGAGTTGAGGAAGGAGGGACAATTTAAATAGAATGGTTAGGGTAAGTCTTACAAAGAAGGTGACATTTGAGCAAAGACTTAGAGAAGAGGACAGAGTGAGCAGTTACTATGGCTACTTCAAATTTTGTGCCATTGTAGAAAAAGATGCTTCAGAGTGTTTCTTCATGAATTTGATCCTCCCATTTTCCCTCAAGTTTGACCCATTTTGGATCATTTTCTTAGGATAGAGTACTCAAAGTATTTTAAAGATTCTTGATAAAAAACTCCAAACCAACGTATATTCTTTACAAAAAAACATGCGAACAGAGGGTACCGCACTGAACCAGGAGCTACAGGGCTTTATTCTTGGTCTGGGACTAGTACTGAATTCCAACATGATTTTGGTCAAATCATTTTATTTATTAGGATCTCTGATTTAGCAACTGAACACTCAGTATATTAGACTGGATTAGAAATTTCTCTCTCATAATATCTATTGCTACACTTCCTAATCTGGAGGTTTCGATGGGACAAATGTGCATTGTCTTATTGCCCTGTCTTGCTATGGATAGTACCTATGTGTAACCACGATAAACATTCACGCGTATTACATACACTGTTCACGAGATGCCACAGGCTTCACCAAACCTGAGATATGTTAATCCTGAATTGCACTGACCGAAAATGAAGGTGGTTATTTCTTATAATAGTACAGCCTAGTAAAGAACCACCTCTTTTTTGTTTTGGCAGTGGCAAGTGCCTGTCAGATACTGTTCTAGTAGGTGCTTTACATATAATCTTAACAAGCAATCCATGAGATTTTATATTCCCATTTTATAGATCACAGAGGCAAGGAGAGGCTCAGATTTTTGCCCAAGATCCCACATGTGATAGAAGTAGGATTTCAAACTGGATTTGTCTGACTCAAGAAGTCTATTCAACTAATTTATGAGTTGTTTGATATTTGCAGACTTTGAAGCCTTTAAAAAAAAAAATCACATCTGGACCACCATTCCAGAGGTTTTCTATGGTGTTTCTGTTTCTGTCTTGGAGTCAGGCAAACCTGGTTTTGAATTTTGGTATTAACTGTGAGGTCTCAATTAAGCGATTTAATATCTATTTCTTTATCTGTCTAAATAATACCACCTTCATTAGGATCGATTCCTATAAAGCACCTAACAGAGGGTAAGTAACTAACAAATACTTGTTTTTAAAAAATAGGTTTTCTCAGCAAGTTTGACTCAATCTATAAATCACATTCATGATAGCTGATAATAACAACTTGTTTTTCTTGATTTATTCAAGTATAGCTTTGGAGAGCTATCTTAGCTCTGATGATCATAGCATTCTGTTGTGTGTGTGTGTGTGTGTGTGTGTGTGTGTGTGTGTGTGTGTGTGTGTGTGTTAGTTTCTGCTTTATAACAAAGTGAATCAGTTATACATATACATATGTTCCCCTATCTCTTCCCTCTTGCGTCTCCCTCCCTCCCACCCTCCCCATCCCACCCCTCTAGGTGGTCACAAAGCACCGAGCTGATCTTCCTGTGCTATGCGGCTGCTTCCCACTGGCTATCTACCTTACGTTTGGTAGTGTATATACGTCCATGCCTCTCTCTCATAGCGTTCTGTTTTAATCAAATTCCTTCTGAATTTGTTAGGTTTCTTGTATCTGGTGGTAGGTAGATGAGGATTAGAGTTGGACTAGATGACCCTTAAGAATCCTTGTAAACCTGTGATTTCTCCGATTCTGAGAAAGCCAGTGCATTTTACCAACACATAAACATTTCTCCTACATAGTTAGGCATTTTGGAAATGTTACGCATAGAAAATTATTCGCCATTCTTTGCTCCAGCCCACACACTCGCTCTAAGAAGATCATTAAGATCTATTATAATTATGACTACAATTCCTCTTTGTCCAAAAACTAAGCTGAAATGACCTGTTGCAAATTCAAAGTCACAGGCTACAACTCTGCTTGTTTTAGTAAGGCAATGGCTCCATTTTCCCCCTAAAAAGTACCTATCTCACAACACTGATTTTAAATTACCTACTTCTTATCCCCTTGAGAAAGGGACACTGCCACAGTCTGCTTCAAAGATGAAGACTGAATATCCAGCAAACATTTGCTGAGCTGGTTAATTTTTCCAAACAGCAATGCCCCGGTTCACATTTTATTTGTTTATTATGTTTGCTTGTTCAGCCTTTATCTTGCCATCTCTGCCTGTTCTATGTTTAGACACACAAAAAATTGAGCCAACTCAACATAGTCAAAGGCTTTTAAATCATTAGGATAGTGTTGCCCAAATTGTATTGTGTCCATGGAGCTTGCTAATTAAAATGCAGGTTCCTGGGTCCCACGGGGGGTTCACTGAATCAGAATCTCTAGAGGGGGCCTTGAAATGCATCATTCCACTGGGGTGACAGTGTGACTCTGTCCTTGTCATGCTGTCTGCCTATGAACTGAAAGCATTAGGGTCCCAGCTTCACACAGGGAACTCTAGTAACTGAGGTGACCCTCCAGCTTCCCTGTAAGTAGGCACATCCTTTTAAAAGAGCAGGGAGCATACCAACTACAGCATGGGGTTTTACTGATAGTGGAAACTCAATATATATGTGTTGAATGAATGAATCTTCTATATTCTTTCTTTTCCTTTAGAAATAACTAAACAGGACACCTTAAAAGTTCTAAAAATCTAAATACTTTTGAAAAGATCGGGCAACTATAAAGCATACCCTAAAATACTCTAAACAAAACATACCATTTTCCCCCTTTTCCCGTCCTCTTTAGAGGATCACCAGAATCAATTCAAATCATGTTACCTACCTCAAATAGCAATTTAGGTTTGGCAATGTAATTTGTCCATCTCTTAAAAAGGCTGATTATTAGATTCTGGCTACAGAGTAACAAGCAGGTAACAGATTGCATTTTAGATGCAAAATTATTTTTCTTTCTGGCTATAGAGGTTATTTAATTACATGACTACTTTCTTGCCAGAAATATTTATGCAACCACAAAAGGTGTTCTTTCTGGCCCTTAGTCACCAATGGGATTAATTCTGTATTTGTAAAATGATGGTGGTGATTTTCATAGTAATGCCATTCTTTACAAAGTTTAGAAGTAATTATGGCTATTTTATAAATGTTAAAAAAAATGCAGCATCACGAAGTTAAGTGAATTCAGATAAATTATGTATTGAAAGAGTGGCTGAATAATTTATTGTCCACATTGAAGCACTTCAAAGCGAAAGGAGATGCTATTAGCCAGGCCAACAGGTAGAATACGAAACTTCCTGCAAATCAGGACACTGGTCACCCAATAAATACACCGATATTTTAGAAGAAAGGAAAAGGCACTGAAAACATTTTTTAATTTAACTTGACCACATATATTGACCATTTTAATTTAACTTGACCACATATATTGACCACATAACTTGACCATTATTATTCCTTTAAAATGCAATCATTAATTTCTGTACTATGAAAATAAGCTGAACAGTTACTGATCTTTTAAAACTTATACTACACTCTTGGGAGAGAAATGAAAATGAGTTTGGACAAAATACATGATGTAACTATAGATCTGATTCAGTTTCAGAAATCATGGTACAATCTTATTTAATAGATTTTTGAGTCTGTTTGTTTAAAATATTACTTGATATTAGATAGTGTTACTATGTATATAAATATGCATATACCATGTAAAACAGAATGTCACATCAAATGCCAACCATAATTGTAAATCATTTTTAAACTATTGTGTCTGAATTATAGAGTAGCCTAAATTGCTACCTTTGTTGATTTTAAATTGAAAGTGAATCAAGGTATTTGGTTTGTCTTTTAAAAATGCACTGCACTAAGGCAACTGAACAAACTTTAAAATTAGACTTTCATAAATCACACCTGTGCCCAATCTGGGGACCTACACTCTAATTTCCCAGCTAGATGTCACAAGTATTTTGTCAGGACATAAATAATGGATGGTACTGAAAAAAACCTTGATAATATTATGATCTACTTGTTCTTTTCATGTAAGTCATAAAATCTGAGCTGTAATTCAATGAAACTGAAATTTTAGGTTCAAACTTATGATGGTTTTTAAAAAATTTTTACACTCCAGGGTCCCCGACTTATATTTCTGTCTTTATTCACTTACCACCAAACATTGTAGGATGATTTTTATTGTGGAGAAGATTAGAGGAAGCCAGTTTAGAATGGAAACCATTTTACATGTTTGGAAACAAGACTATTATTCTAGGGATGTGACAGACTAGAAAATAAATTTATTCAAGGTGGTTAATGTGAAACACAAAAATATTTTGTTTTCATTGTTTTCAACAGTGTTTTCCATATACATTTTATCCTAATGCTACTGAAGAGTAAATGCATTTGAATTTACCTTAATCAACATTTGTACGTTTATTATTTTTACTGTCATACATTTAGTGTTAAAAAAAAATAGGGTGATCCATTTTGTTCTGACTATGATAGAAAAAAATCTTTACATCTAAGACTAAACTATATATAGGACAACAGATTTTGATATCATTTTTCCATTAAATTCTTGAAGTTGCAAAATAAATATGGCTTTACTTATACATTTACTTTTAAAAAGTACACACAAAATGAAAAGTCCCTTAACTTCCAGCAAGACCTTCACTAGTGAATTAGAAGCCTCCTTCTTCAAAACAAAAACAAAAATCTTTTATTTGCACTAATTTTATTAAGAAAGGGTTAAGATTTTTTTTTTTAATTTGGAGAAATTTTTATAGTTGTATTTTCCCTAATATCTTCTAGTAACTGAAATTGTGCATGTACCCCTGATGTCACAGCAGAGGGGTTACTTCTAGATTGAAGAAAACTATGCTTACCGTGCTCTGGCCTAAAGTTAACAAATGCATTAGAATCACTCACTTGCTGCCCAATGATTCAGAATCAGAAAACGGCATTCATTTTTACTTAATTTATTTATACATGCAAAAAAAAAAAAAAAAGCCCACCTCAGAATCATTTACTGAAAGACTCATTCTTCTTTCTGGGTGATGAACTGCACCTCATTCTACATATGAGATTCAAACAATTTGTATAAAGTCCAAAGGCATTTTGGTTAAAAGAATGGTTTCTTTATCAATGTACACAACATGCAGTCCAAAATTAAACATAAGGCGTATAAAATCATTTCAACCATAGAACAAGTGAAATTCCCTGTGTTTTCTTCAGAAAAGATACATTTCATTCTTTTTAGATATGTTTCATTCAGTTAACAAAACGGGGCAGCAGGAAATACATTTGAAATCATGGCCAGCCTTCCTCTCGTCCTCATTTTCTTTGAAATGCCTAGGATCCACGTTGCCTAAAATCACTTTTACTTCTTGACATGATGCAGCTTCTACCTTGACTATTTATAATTTTCTCTCGAATTAATTGAATGCCACTTGTCTGGGTCCAAATGGTAGATGAGGAAGAAGAAATTCATTTTCAACATTATACTCACTTGGCCATATATTGTTTTTCATAGTTACAAAATGTTGCCTCTTAATCAATTAAGCAATATTTCGGTACATTATTTAACAGTCTCCTGAGCTATTTTTAAATTCAGAATGCATAGCTTATTCTGCCTGAAGAGTTCCAACAGTTTTACTGGTTTTACCCTTAAAGCACTTTCTAGGGAAAAGGGACAACAATATACTAGCACTTTCTTTGATAAGATAATACATCTTGCATCTCTTCAGGGTTCAACCCACTGTAATCGGGTTGTGATCAAAGCCTCTGAAACTGCTCTGTTAAAGAACCACCAATGGCTCTGAATTACCCAATCCAGTGAATTACCCAATCTTGACACATTTTGGCATTTTACGCCATTGGCTCACTCTCGCTGTTGACAGGTTTTTGTTTCTGAGAAATCAATCTCTCCTTGATTTCTTTCTACCCCCGGGTCCACTCCATCTCCACCTCCTGTGTTGGGCCCTCTTTGCCAGCCCCTTATGTGGGAGCGTCACTCAGGGACCTGCCTCGTGGCATTCCTGGGCAAGCTCTTCCAGGCTCAAAGCTTCAACTTTCAAATCCAGAGCCAGTGCCTACTCTTTCCTTCTACGTTGAGACCTATATATGTATCTTCTTCTTGGATATCTCTCTCTGCATGTCGGCCGGAGAGATTACCTTACTTGCTTCATCCATCCCTGCTTGAGCAATCTGTACTTTCTTCTGGGGACCTTATTTAAATTACTGGCACAACTATCTGGCTAATAGCCCAAGACAGAAATGTGGGAGTCATTGCCAATATAGTCCTCTCCTTTACTTTCTTTTCCGTCACCAACTCCTGTCAATTCTGTCTCCTTAACAGCTCTTTACTGTCACCACAACCATGCTGCCATACGTTAGCACAGATCTTTAACCCAGCTGGGCTATTAAAATAAATAGTCTCCTACCTGTCCAACTTCCCTTCAGTGTTACTCATCCCCACGAGCCAACCAATCCATTCTCTGGTCTGCCTTTAGTTGTTTTTTTCTAACATGTGAACCTGACCTTGTTTCTCTATTTTACAGTAACACTCCAAGGGTTCTTGTTAGTTGTTCTGCAAAAATCTGATCACAGGTCTGTCATTTCCTGCCTGGTGCTGAGCTCCTTGACTATGTTACATCCAGGTGGTATCAGTAGCTTAGTAAGTGATAAATGTTGGTGAATAATAAACCCAGTCCAATCTTTCATGCAGTGGACAAGGCCCTTTATTTCATACACTTTGTATGTGATCCACAGTAACAATATAAATCAGCAAGTGAGGAACTTTCTATATAAAGAATTCAACCATTTGTAAAGATAATCAACTCCACCCAGCTAGACTGGGAGTAGCAGTTTCTGTGTATATCTAAAGGGGCAGCTTGTTTAAGTCACTGAATTTGCATTTACCTCTAGGACACGAGAAAACATAATCTGGTAATTGGATAGGGGATTGAGAGGAGAAATTTAAGGGCTGAAAAAGGTGTTACTCTGAGCTTTATGATTATTATTATTTACTTCCAACTTTGAAATTAACCTTGTTAATACTTACAATTTGCTGCATGAAGATAAATCTATAGAACTCCCATCACTGGGTGTGTCTGGGATTGTGTCTTAATATTGTAAGAGGTTTACTCTGGAGAAAGGTAGACATTTTTGACACTAATGATAAGAATTAAGAATGGATGTGCCCATAAAAAGAAAGAAACAATTAATTTGCTCTTTCAGAGGCTTTAATATTCCCTTTCTCTTCCTCACCATCTGCCTTAATGAAATGCATGTCAAAGTTCACCCAAGAGCTGATTCTGTTTGACTTGAGCTGTATTGTGCCCCTAGTTCCTGATGATTTCCTTCCATCAGATTTACAATACATCGGCATTTCTGAAATATATTTCTCAAGATACTTGGGGGGAAACAGAATTTCTCCATGGTAAAATAAACTTGGGAAATAATTCATTCCATATTCCCTTCGAAGGCAGCCTCAATAAATGCTAGCTAGTTAAAGAATCTGTGTGTGTGTGTGTCTAAAGAATCTGTGTGTGTGTGTGTGTGTGTGTGTGTGTGTGTGAGAGACCTGTGAACATCCTGCAGCTTTCTGCAGAACACTCTGTGCCTCTATGATGTGTGCCTCTATGTGTCCTCTATGATCTGTGCCTCTATGATGTGCCTCTATGATGTGTGCCTCTATGTGTCCTGCTCTGATCTCAACCATTTTTTCTCCTGGTTTTCAGTGTGCACTTTCTATGGAAGCCTAGAGATTTCAACAACATTTATCCTGTCTTCTTTGAATCTGGTTTGTTTTCCCTATTCAGTCTTGGGTCCTGTTTTCATTATTGTTTTAAAATTTGTATTGGGGTCTAGTTGATGTACAATGATGTATTACTTTCAGGTGTACAGCAAAGTGAATCAGTGGTACATATACATATACCCACTCTTTTTTAGATTCTTTTCCCATATAAGCCATTACAGGGTATTGTGTAGAGTTCCCTGTGCTATACGATAGGTCCTTATTAGTTATCTATTTTATATTTTTCCTGGAGAATTCAACTATTTCTGGTCTGGAAACGCTGCTTAAAATCCGACCTTGTCCTTGCCTCAGTAACTTAGCACTTTCGGGATGAGGACAGTACCTCCTCATTCTGTGCATGTGTACGTATACAGACATACTCAGATACAGAAGTATATATAGATATTTTGCTTCCATTCTTTTAACGTTTCCACAACTCTAAGTCCTCGAGTGTCTTGTGCCTTTGACCAAAGTGAGATGTGGATTCTTGAATTCGTGACTGACTCCTCACTTCTTCATTATTCTACTCCTGCTGCAGGTTGGTTCCTAGAAATTACAGGGGGCTTTGTTGGCAGAGTAACTTGCTACCTTAGTACTCAGTATCTCTCTCAGCCATTCAGGTGAAGTGGTCCCTGGACCCTTGCTCTCTGTTGGGCCACTGTATTCTTCTCAGTTCTCTGCTCTCTCATCCTCTTTGTTAAGAGAGACCAAACTGAGAGCTTAGTGTTAATTAGTGTTTTGTGTATGTTAAAATGAAAACTTTGCTACAGAAGTTTTGCTTAAGAAGTCTGCACCCTATTCATAGATCCCTTTACTTGCTCCCCTGACCCCCAGTGGGAGGAAGTGGTGCTTGTTTTATCACAGAAGTGTTTCATACTTTTTATGGTTATAGATGTTGATTTTAAGTCATTTATGAGGATCAGATAAAGACATGGCTCCCCAGTTGTTATTTTCCAAGTGTTTTCATACCATTGCTATATTTATTTTTAGAAACACAGCATCGGCAATATTAATATCCTCACTTAAAGATGGAGAAATTGAGGCAAGAAAGGTTAAATGCTTGTCAAAATGAAGGACATATTCCCTTGGGAACAGTGGAAATATCCCCATTAGGTCAGGCTATTAAGTGCACGGTTTAAAGGCATTTTTCAAAGGGTCAGAGGTAGCAACGTTGGTAAGAGCATGGAGCATGGGGTTAGAGAGATCAGGGGCTTAATTCTGGTTCTGTATGTATTTGAGCAAATATTTAATTGTTCAGGACCTGCTTCGTAGGCTGTAAAATGAGGTAGTAATACTTATAACACAGGATGTTCAAAATATATAGAGAGAATGTTGCTGAACTCTGACTTGTGTTAGTTTAACGTAAGTGTGAGGTGCTTTAGTGGATATTAAATACACCTATACTCTTATTTTAAAAAGGAAAGAATGCCTACTGCCTTTCCAAAGAGGCTCAGAGCTGTCAAAGTAGAGTGTAGAGGGACAATTCAAAATTAATATTGAACTCCATGTGTTTAAATGAGATTCATGCCAGTTTGTTGCCTAGCAACCAGGGTATTTGTCCTTGCCGCCCTGTGGGGAGCCGCAGGGCAATTTAGCACAGGGTGGACTAAAAAGATTGCTTAGTGCAATGCAGCAGCCACTGTAAGGGAAACACGTGTTTCTACGAAACCCTACAAATATCAATGAATTCATTTCAGTGCTGGCTTACTCTGGTTTCAAAACTCCAGCCAATGTTTCTCAAAGTGTGGTCCACTAACTGCATGCATCAGGGTTACAAAGCTACAGTGGGGTGGTTAGGAAGAAGACTGAGACAAGTGTTCCTTCCAGAGGGCAGCTATAGCAAAGCCCACATGGGCAGTCTGCATCATGGTTCAGAGGCCAGGGGCCAGACGGCACGGGTTGCAACGCCGGACCTGTCTATTCCCAGCTGTATGAGGCTGGACACGTTCCTTCATTTTTCTATGCAAGTTGCATCATCTTTAAAAGGTGATGATAATGACGAAACGTATGTTTGGAACTCCTGCAAGCAAAGGGCTGAGAAGCGTATCTGGCACAGAGTTAAGTAGTCAATAAATATCAGTGGCTATTAGCTACTGAGGTCAAGACTTTTTGCCAGCATAGTTCTCTGGGGTCATTTCTCAGTCTTAACCCAGCTCTCTGGTGACCCTTTTCTTTCTATCTACTGTCTCCAGGCTCAACTATTCATGTTCCATTATCATCATGTTTGTCTTCTTTCTATCCTAAGGCACAAGTTTCACTTTATCTCCATCCTTAAAAACAAGTACAACTATGGGAATTTCCACAGGGTTTTCACAGCTAGTGATCCAGAAAAATTAGCAGGGAATAAAAGAGTTTCTTCCCAGGCTTTCTCCACTTTCTTTTTTTTTTTTCTACTTTAGATCCACACAGTTGGGAAAAACATGGTAAGAAGATTCATTCATGTTTCCAAGTCAGAGGCTCTGCCCTGAGATTTGGAATCTAAAACTTTGGCAGTTACCTGGCATCTGAGGTAAAAGGCATTCCACCTGACTTCTCCTTAGAGAAGTTCTTAAGAGAATCGAGAAGCGGAGGGTGGAAGTGAGTAAAGGAGGAATAATCCTAGCTGCAAGTAGTTGGAAGGAAATTAATATAGGAACAAAGGTGAAGGTGAAAATTCCTCCCCAGGAGAAATAGCAAGACAAAGGCATATTTTGTGGCCAACCTGTTCTCAGCTGAAGTGGACATTCTTAGAGAACTACAGAAATAAAGGGATCGATGTGGCCATTTAAAGTCGTGGTGCAGAAGCTCATGAAAGTACAAACAAAACTAAAGCCCTCTAAGAACCCTAGAATATCCTTAGAAGTCTCCAGTGTTGTACTGACCTAGTTTTCAGGCCATCCTTTCACCAGGGAAAGGAGCTAAACTTGACACCTTGGTTGGATCCAGAGATTGGGGTGCGGTTTCTGATTAGGTCTTGGGATTTCGTCTTTGAGCTGATTGGCCCTACCCCGAAAGCTTACCAGGCAATAAAATGAGCAAAAAAGCTGAAGTTGGCTGGCAACCCAATCCAAGGCCTCGAAAGCCTCAGGTACTAGAGACCCACAGGGGAGAGCTGAGAACCCCTGGTTCGTGTGAGAGCAATTTTCCACAGCCTAAAGGAGAGAGACTGCAGAAAATCTGGAACACACAAATACTCTATATACCCAAAAAGAGGTGCAAGGACCAAGAAAGGAAAGTCCCTAAGATCGTGGAAATGTTTATAAGTCTATTCAAATTATACTATATTACAAATGATTAAGAATGGATTATGTCAGAGGAACCTAATTGGCTTCTATCATGGACAGAGAAGCCCAGCAGATAAATAGAATCATAAAGCAAAACACATACGGGAGGGGACCTTGAAGATGGCGGAAGAGTAAGACGCGGAGATCGCCTTCCTCCCCACGGATACACCAGAAATACATCCACACGTGGAACAACTCCTACAGAACTCCTACTGAAGGCTGGCAGAAGACCTCAGACCTCCCAAAAGGCAAGAAACTCCCCACGTAACTGGGTAGGGCAAAAGAAAAAACAGAGACAAAAGAATAAGGACGGCACCTGCACCAGTGGGAGGGAGCTGTGAAGGAGGAAAAGTTTCCACACACTAGGAAGCCCCTCCGCGGGCGGAGACTGCGGGAGGCAGAGGGGGGAGTTTCGGGACCGCGGAGTAGTGCACAGCGACGGGTGCGGAGGGCAAAGCGGGGAGATTCCTGCACAGACGATCGGTGCTGACCGGCACTCACCAGCCCGAGTGGCTTGTCTGCTCACCCGCCGGGGCGGGCGGGGCTGCGAGCTGAGGCTCGGGTTTTGGTTTTGGACGGAGCTCAGGGAGAGGACTGGGGTTGGCGGCTTGAACATAGCCTGAAGGGGTTAGTGCACCACGACTAGCCGGGAGGGAGTTCGGGGAAAAGCCTGCACCGGCCGAAGAGGCAAGAGACTTTTTCTTCCCTCTTTGTTTCCTGGTGCGCGAGGAGAGGGGTTTAAGAGCGCTGCTTAAAGGAACTCCAGAGACGGGCGCGAGCCGCGGCTAAAAGCGCGAACCCCAGAGACGGGCGCGAGCCGCGGCTGAAAGCGCAAACCCCAGAGACGGGCGCGAGCCGCGGCTGAGGGCGCGAGCCCCCGGGACGGGCGCGAGCCGCGGCTGAAAGCGCAAACCCCAGAGACGGGCGCGAGCCACGGCTGAGGGCGCGAGCCCCCGAGACGGGCGCGAGCCGCGGCTGAAAGCGCAAACCCCAGAGACGGGCGCGAGCCGCGGCTAAAACCGCGGACCCCAGAGACGGGCGGGAGACGCTAGGGCTGCTGCTGCCGCCACCGGGGGGCCTGTGTGCGAGCACAGGTCACTCCCCACACCCCTCTTCCGCGGAGCCTGTGCAGCCCGCCACTGCCAGGTTCCCGGGATCCAGGGACAACTTCCCCGGGACAGCGCACGGCGGGCCTCAGGCTGGTGCAACGTCACGCCGGCCTCTGCCGCAACGTCACGCTGCCTCTGCCGCCGCAGGCCCGCCCCGCAAGCAGTGCCCCTCCTACCCCCATCCCCCAACCCCCGGCCTGAGTGAGCCGGAGCCCCCGAATCAGCGGCTCCTTTAACCCCGTCCTGTCTGAGCGAAAAAACAGACGCCCTCCAGCGACCTACACTCAGAGGCAGGGCCAAATCCAAAGCTGAGCTCCTGTGAGCTGTGAGAACAAAGAAGAGAAAGGGAAATCTCTCCCAGCAGCCACAGAAGCAGCGGATTAAAGCTCCACAATCAACTTGATATACCCTGCATCTGTGGAATACATGAATAGACAAGGAATGACCCCAAATTGAAGAGGTGGAATTTAGGAGCGAAATCTATGATTTTTTTCCCTTTTCCTCTTTTTGTGAAGGTGTACGTGTATGCTCCTGTGTGACATCTAGTCTGTATACTCTAGCTTCCACCATTTGTCCTATGGCTCTATCCGTCCATGACTTTTTTTAAAAATTCTTTTTCTTAATAATTAAGTTTAATTGTAATAACTTTATTATACTTTACCTTCGTTCTTTCTTTCTTTCCTTCCTTCCCTCCCTCCTTTAGACAACGAATCACCCCAAATTGAGGAGGTGGTCTCAGGGAGCAGGATTTATGATTTTTCCCCCTTTACCTCTTTTTGTGAAGGTGTATGTGTATGCTTCTGTGTAAGATTTTCTCTGTATAGCTTTGCTTCCAACATTTGTCCTAAGGTTCTATCCGTCCCTTTTTTTTTTTTTCTAAATATTTTTTAATTCAATAACTATATTATACTTTATTTTATTTTTACTGTATCATCTTTCTTTCTGTCTTTTTTTCCTTCTTTCACTCCTTCCTTCCTTCCTCCCTCCCTCCCTCCCTCCCTCCTTTCTTTCCTTCTTTGCTTTCTTTCTTCCTTCCTTCCTTTCCTCCTTTCCTTCTTTCTTTCCTCATACTTCTACTAATTCTCTCTACTTTTCTCCCTTTTATTCTGAGCCGTGTGGATGAAAGGCTCTTGGTGCTCCAGCCAGGAGTCAGGCTCTGCCTCTGAGGTAGGAGAGCCAACTTCAGGTCACTGGTCAACAAGAGACCTCCCAGCTCCACATAATATTAAACAGCGGAAATCTCCAGAGACCTCCATCTTAACACCAGCACCCAGCTTCACTCAACGACCAGCAAGCCACAGTGCTGGACAACCTATGCCAAACAACTAGCAAAACAGGAACACAACCCCACCCATTAGCAGAGAGGCTGCCTAAAATCATAATAAGGCACAGACACCCCAAAACACACCACCAGACGTGAACCTGCCCACTAGAGAGACAAGAGCCCAGCCTCATCCAGCACAACACAGGCACTAGTCCCCTCCACCAGGAAGCCTACACAACCCACTGAAACAACCTTAGCCACTGGAGACAGACATCAAAAACAAAGGGAACTACGAACCTGCAGCCTGCAAAAAGGAGACCCCAAACACAGTAAGATAAGCAAAATGAGAAGACAGAAAAACACACAGCAGATGAAGGAGCAAGATAAAAACCCACCAGACCTAACAAATGAAGAGGAAATAGGCAATCTACCTGAAAAAGAATTCAGAATAATGATAGTAAGGATGATCCGAAATCTTGGAAGTAGAATGGACAAAATGCAAGAAACAGTTAACAAGGACCTACAAGAACTAAAGATGAAACAAGCAACGATGAACAATGCAATAAATGAAATTAAAATCACTCTAGATAGGATCAATAGCAGAATAACTGAGGCAGAAGAACGGATAAGTGACCTGGAAGATAAAGTAGTGGAAATAACTACTGCAGAGCAGAATAAAGAAAAAAGAATGAAAAGAACTGAGGACAGTCTCAGAGACCTCTGGGACAACATGAAACGCACCAACATTCGAATTATAGGGGTTCCAGAAGAAGAAGAAAGAAAGAAAGGGACTGAGAAATATTTGAAGAGATTATAGTTGAAAACTTCCCTAATATGGGAAAGGAAATAGTTAATCAAGTCCAGGAAGCACAGAGGGTCCCATACAGGATAAATACAAGGAGAAACACGCCAAGACACATATTAATCAAACTGTCAAAAATTAAATACAAAGAAAGCATATTAAAAGCAGCAAGGGAAAAACAACAAATAACACACAAGGGAATCCCATAAGGTTAACAGCTGATCTCTCAGCAGAAACCCTACAAGCCAGAAGGGAGTGGCAGGACATACTGAAAGTGATGAAGGAGAATAGCCTGAAACCAAGACTACTCTACCCAGCAAGGATCTCATTCACATTTGATGGAGAAATTAAAACCTTTACAGACAAGCAAAAGCTGAGAGAGTTCAGCACCACCAAACCAGCTTTACAACAAATGCTAAAGGAACTTCTCTAGACACGAAACACAAGAGAAGGAAACGACCTATAGTAGCGAACCCAAAGCAATATATAAAATGGAAATAGGAACATACATATCAATAATTACCTTAAATGTAAATGGACTAAATGCTCCCACCAAAAGACACAGATTGGCTGAATGGATACAAAAACAAGACCCTTATATATGCTGTCTACAAGAGACCCACTTCAGAACTAGAGACACATACAGACTGAAAGTAAGGGATGGAAAAAGATATTCCATGCAAATGGAAACCAAAAGAAAGCTGGAGTAGCAATTCTCATATCAGACAAAATAGACTTTAAAATAAGGACTATTAAAAGGGACAAAGAAGGACACTACATAATGATCAAGGGATCGATCCAAGAAGAAGATATAACAATTGTAAATATTTATGCACCCAACATAGGAGCACCTCAATACATAAGGCAAATACTAACAACCATAAAAGGGGAGATCAACAGTAACACATTCATAGTAGGGGACTTAACACCCCACTTTCACCCATGGACAGATCATCCAAATGAAAATAAATAAGGAAACACAAGCTTTAAATGATACATTAAACAAGATGGACTTAATTGATATTTATAGGACACTCCATCCAAAAACAACAGAATACACATTTTTCTCAAGTGCTCATGGAACATTCTCCAGGATAGATCATATCTTGGGTCACAAATCAAGCCTTGGTAAATTTAAGAAAACTGAAATTGTATCAAGTATCTTTTCCGACCACACGCCATGAGACTAGATATCAATTACAGGAAAAGATCTTTAAAAAATACAAACACATGGAGGCTAAACAATACACTACTTAATAATGAAGTGATCACTGAAGAAATCAAAGAGGAAATAAAAAAATACCTAGAAACAAATGACAATGGAGACACAACGACCCAAAACCTATGGGATGCAGCAAAAGCAGTTCTAAGGGGGAAGTTTATAGCAATACAAGCCCACCTTAAGAAGCAGGAAACATCTCGAATAAACAACCTAACCTTGCACCTCAAGCAATTAGAGAAAGAAGAACAAAAAACCCCAAAGCTAGCAGAAGGAAAGAAATCATAAAATCAGATCAGAAATAAATGAAAAAGAAATGAAGGAAACAATAGCAAAGATCAATAAAACTAAGAGCTGGTTCTTTGAGAAGATAAACAAAATAGATAAACCACTAGCCAGACTCATCAAGAAAAAAAGGGAGAAGACTCAAATCAATAGAATTAGAAATGAAAAAGGAGAAGTAACAACTGACACTGCAGAAATAAAAAAAATCATGAGAGATTACTACAAGCAACTCTATGCCAATAAAATGGACAATCTGGAAGAAATGGACAAATTCTTAGAAATGCACAACCTGCCAAGACTGAATCAGGAAGAAATAGAAAATATGAACAGACCAATCACAAGCACTGAAATTGAAACTGTGATTAAAAACCTTCCAACAAACAAAAGCCCAGGACCAGATGGCTTCACAGGTGAATTCTATCAAACGTTTAGAGAAGAGCTAACACCTATCCTTCTCAAACTCTTCCAAAATATAGTAGAGGGAGGAACACTCCCAAATTCCTTCTACGAAGCCACCATCACCTTGATACCAAAACCAGACAAGGATGTCACAAAGAAAGAAAACTACAGGCCAATATCACTGATGAACATAGATGCAAAAATCCTCAACAAAATACTAGCAAACAGAATCCAACAGCACATTAAAAGGATCATACACCATGATCAAGTGGGGTTTATTCCAGGAATGCAAGGATTCTTCAATATACGCAAATCTATCAATGTGATAAACTATATTAACAAATTGAAGGAGAAAAACCATATGATCATCTCAATAGATGCAGAGAAGCTTTCGACAAAATTCAACACCCATTTATGATAAAAACCCTCCAGAAAGTAGGCATAGAGGGAACTTTCCTAAACATAATAAAAGCCATATATGACAAGCCCACAGCAAACATCATCCTCAATGGTGAAAAACTGAAAGCATTTCCACTAAGATCAGGAACAAGACAAGGTTGCCCACTCTCACCACTCTTATTCAACATAGTTTTGGAAGTTTTAGCCACAGCAATCAGAGAAGAAAAGGAAATAAAAGGAATCCAAATCGGAAAAGAAGAAGTAAAGCTGTCACTGTTTGCAGATGACATGATACTATACATAGAGAATCCTAAGACGCTACCAGAAAACTACTAGAGCTAATCAATGAATTTGGTAAAGTAGCAGGATACAAAATTAATGCACAGAAATCTCTGGCATTCCTATATACTAATGATGAAAAATCTGAAAGTGAAATCAAGAAAACACTCCATTTACCATTGCAACAAAAAGAATAAAATATCTAGGAATAAACCTACCTAAGGATACGAAAGACCTGTATGCAGAAAATTATAAGACACTGATGAAAGAAATTAAAGATGATACAAATAGATGGAGAGATATACCATGTTCTTGGATGGGAAGAATCAACATTGTGAAAATGACTCTACTACCCAAAGCAATCTACAGATTCAATGCAATCCCTATCAAACTACCACTGGCATTTTTCACAGAACTAGAACAAAAAATTTCGCAATTTGTATGGAAACACAAAAGACCCCGAATAGCCAAAGCAATCTTGAGAACGAAAAAAGGAGCTGGAGGAATAAGGCTCCCTGACTTCAGACTATATTACAAAGCAACAGTAATCAAGACAGTATGGTACTGGCACAAAAACAGAAAGATAGATCAGTGGAACAGGATAGAAAGCCCAGAGATAAACCCACGCACATATGGACACCTTATCTTTGATAAAGGAGGCAGGAATGTACAGTGGAGAAAGGACAGCCTCTTCAATAAATGGTGCTGGGAAAACTGGACAGGTACATGTAAAAGTATGAGATTAGATCACTCCCTAACACCATACACAAAAATAAGCTCAAAATGGATTAAAGACCTAAATGTAAGGCCAGAAACTATCAAACTCTTAGAAGAAAACATAGGAAGAAACACTCTATGACATAAATCACAGCAAGATCCTTTCTGACCCACCTCCTAGAGTAATGGAAATAAAAACAAAAATAAACAAATGGGACCTAATGAAACTTCAAAGCTTTTGCACAGCAAGGAAACCATAACCAAGACCAAAAGACAACCCTCAGAATGGGAGAAAACATTTGCAAATGAAGCAACTGACAAAGGATTAATCTCCAAAATTTACAAGCAGCTCATGCAGCTCAATAACAAAAAACAAACAACCCCATCCAAAAATGGGCAGAAGACCTAAATAGACATTTCTCCAAAGGAGATATACAGAATGCCAACAAACACATGAAAGAATGCTCAACATCATTAATCATTAGAGAAATGCAAATCAAAACTACAATGAGATATCATCTCACACCAGTCAGAATGGCCATCATCAAAAAATCTAGAAACAATAAATGCTGGAGAGGGTGTGGAGAAAAGGGGACACTCTTGCACTGCTGGTGGGAATGTGAATTGGTTCAGCCACTGTGGAGAACAGTATGGAGGTTCCTTAAAAAACTACAAATAGAATTACCATATGACCCAGCAATCCCACTACTTGGCATATACCCTGAGAAAACCAAATTCAAAGAGAGTCATGTACCAAAATGTTCATTGCAGCTCTATTTACAATAGCCAGGACATGGAAACAACCTAAGCGCCCATCATCGGATGAATGGATAAAGAAGATGTGGCACATATACACAATGGAATATTACTCAGCCTTAAAAAGAAATGAAATTGAGCTATTTGTAATGAGATGGATAGACCTAGAATCTGTCATACAGAGTGAAGTAAGTCAGAAAGAAAAAGACAAATACCGTATGCTAACACATATATATGGAATTTAAGGGAAAAAATGTCATGAAAAACCTTGGGGTAAGATAGGAATAAAGACGCAGACCTACTGGAGAACGGACTTAAGGATATGGGGAGGGGGAAGGGTGAGTTTTGACAGGGCGAGAGAGAGTCATGGACATATACACACTAACAAACGTAGTAAGGTAGATAGCTGGGGGGAAGCAGCCGCAAGGCACAGGGATATTAGCTCGGTGCTTTGTGACAGCCTGGAAGGGTGGGATGGGGAGAGTGGGAGGGAGGGAGACGCAAGAGGGAAGACATATGGGAACATATGTATATGTATAGCTGATTCACTTTGTTGTAAAGCAGAAACTAACACACCATTGTAAAGCAATTATACCCCAATAAAGATATTAAAAAAAAAAAAAAAAAAAAAAAAAAAACACATACGGGATTTTCACCTCTCCAGACGATATTTTCATGATCAAACTAAAATAATAATAATAAAAGAATCTGATGAAGTCTCTAAGGTGACTACCTAATAACTTGAAGAATTAAGTTGGATTTTAACTTTTGGAGACAATTTTAGGAAATAGACTCGAGTTGCTTCCAATTCTGGCAGCATTTTTAGATATATCCTAAGTAATTTTTTTTCAAAATACTTTTTAGTTACATAAATTTGTTTGTAACATCACAACAATACAGAATATATACACTGAAAATCAATTTCTACCTCCTTCCTATAATCCCAAACTTGTGAGGTAACCAATGTTATGAGTTTAATGTGCATTTTTTTAATACTTTTTTCTAGGCTTACATAACATATTTACATATTCACATTTTTTTTTAACTCTCCAATGATATACTGTGTATACTGCAACTTACTTTCTTCTCTTAACAGTGTATCATGGGCATTCCAATTAATACACTTAAATGTATGTAATTTTTTTCCATTAGTTATTATTATAAAATACAGATGTGCCAAAATATATTCAACCCCACCCGTATCAACTGATATTACAGATTGTCTGGTACTGCAATACTCATGCTTGTAATTGTATTTTTAGGCTCTAGTGTTTGCTTCTCTAATATTCATGTTGCATACTTATATGTATGACTTATAAAAGATACACTTGAATATCTCAAGGGAGGGTGGGAGGGAGGGAGACGCAAGAGGGAAGAGACATGGGAACATATGTATAACTGATTCACTTTGTTATAAAGCAGAAACTAACACACCATTGTAAAGCAATTATACTCTAATAAAGATGTAAAAGAAAAAAAGATACATTTGAATATCTCAAAAGGCTATAGACATGTGAGAATTACAAATACTGTGTTATAGTGTTTATTTCCCTATAGTCTTAACTATCACTAAATGATATTCAACTTAAAATTTTTCTTCATTCAGATATTATACATCATTTTTGTTTTAATGTGTATTTTTATGATTACAAGTGTAGCTGGGCAATTTTTTTTTTGAGTTTTTTTTAAATTAATTTATTTATTTTTGGCTGCGTTGGGTCTTCGTTGCTGCGTGTGGGCTTCCCCTAGTTGCAGAGAGTGGGGGTTACTCTGCTTTGCAGTGTGTGGGCTTCTCATTGCGGTGGCTTCTCTTGTTGTGGAGCATGGACTCTAGGCATAAGAGCTTCAGTAGCTGTGGCACGTGAGCTCAGCAGTTGTGGCTCGCGGGCTCTAGAGCGCAGGCTCAGTAGTTGCGGTGCACGGGCTTAGTTGCTCCAAGGCATGTGGGATCTTCCCGGACCAGCGCTCGACCCCTGTCCCTTGCATTGGCAGGCGGATTCTTAACCGCTGCGCCACCAGGGAAGCCCCGTAGCTGGGCAACTTTGTACATCTCTTGGCCAACTTAGTCTTGCTCTTTTTGAACTTCCTGCTTCTATCTTTTTGCTCATATTTTCTTGGGTTATTTACCTTTTCTTATTAACTTGTAGAATTTTGAGTATTAGGAATGTGTGTGGGGCGGTGTGGCAAAAGAACATGAGTTGCAAATGAGTTCACTAACTATTTTCTTTTGGCTTGATTTATGTTCCATTCATCATAAAAATTTAAGACTTTTGTTAAATGTGTTCATTTTTCCATAACTTTCCACTAAAAAAATATTTTCCTACGTTTTTATAACTTTCATTTCTAAAATTAAGATTTTAAAAATTCATCTGGAATTAATTTTTACATGTACTGTGAGATACAACTCTAACTTTATTTTTGTCCAAAATGGATAGCCAAGTCGTATTTGTTGAACTGTCTACCCTTCCCCAGAGAACTTGAAGTGCCATATTTACCATTTACTAAGTAACCATATGCACTTGGAACTGTTTCTCGATACTCTGTTTCATTTCACTGGCTTATTTTTTTTAATTTCAGAAGACAGGAAAAGATGGAGTATGTCTCTATTTTTTAAAGCTAACTTTTCTCTAATACCAAATGAAAAAAGAAAACTAGAGCCAAAATTTCACTCATGAATATAAATGCAAAAATTTGAAAAAATTAGCAATTCTGATGTAGTAAAATATTAAGGTAATAGTACAACTTGAACAAGAAAGTTTATACCAGAAACACAAGTATGCATTCATAGGACAGCAACCTATTAATTTTATTACAGTGATAAATTCAAGAAAAAAGCTATTATGTCAATAGGCTGAATATGAATTTCACAACATAGGGTAGCCAGTCTTTATAAGCACTGTGGAGACCAAGGAAGGCCCTTCTTAAACATGATAAAGACCAAGAAAGACCCTTCTTAGACCGTTCTTTTGTACTTGAAACTGTCATAAAACACCAAATCAAGAATAAGACAATAGGCCTGATGTTAGCATTATTATTCAATATTGTTTTAGAGTTATTAGATAATAAACAATATACTTATTAGAAAAAAGAAATTAAAAATTTTTTTGCAGATGATGTGACTACACACCTAAAAATTAAAAAAAAACTATTAAGATCAGAGAGTTTAGTAAGCTAGTTATCCATATTTGAAAATCAATAGCTTTTAAAAAATATCAGCAATGAACAATAAGAAATGGAAATGGGTTTTAAAAACTCTACTCACGTTTGCAACAAAACTATAAAATACATAGAAATAAACAACAACAAAGTTAAAGATCTTTATGAAGAAAGTGAAACATTTTAGTAAAGAACACATAAAAAGACCTAGTTAAATATTCCCTGTTAGGCATTCAATATCATAAACATTTCACATCTTACCTAAGTCAACACATATTTCCTGCAGGACTTTTGCAGACCTGGTCTCAATGATTCTGATTTGCTTGTGTAGAAAATGATTTACCAACTCTTTTTTTTTTCTTTCTTTTTTTAAACAGTGATGCCCTACTAGATATTAAGACTTCCTCTAAGGCGACTGTAAACAAAATATCATGGCACTGACGAAACATTTTTATCAGTAAATGTGAAACAGTATACTCAGATATCCTGATGTTATCTGAATTTGCACTTTTTTTTTTTAACCTTCTTAGGAGATGGTGTAATTCAATGTGAACTTTGAGCAAATAAATATGAAATGATAGAATTGGGGGGAAAAAAAGGCAAATCTATGGTAAAGATGATCTGGATTGAATAGTCCAAAATAAAATATGTATGATTAATCAGATTAGGATCAGTATGTACACTAATAAAGCTAGCTTCTACTCGCACAAATATGTTTAAGAGCTGAGAAAGGGTTTTGCTATTTTATGTAGCTTCATTTAAATCCTAATTGGGATATGCTACTTTCTCAGGATTAAAGACTGCATTTAGATCCCACTACTTTCAGTCTGACCTGTGCTGGGCTAAATGATATCATTGCATATTCTGTAAAGGAAGGACTGACTTCGTTTATTCATTCAATAGACATCTACTAAGTAGCTGTTAAGTGTGGGCCCAATCCCTGCCCCAAAGCCACCTGCAGTCTGGTTAGAAGAAGTAGCAGTTTTATAGGCCTCTCCTACACCAACTAAATGCAAGTAGATGCTACACCAACAGACTTTTATCAGTCCCTTTAAGCTGTCCACATGGTTTTCCCATTAACTATTTCTACAGTTAATACTTGAAAGAAATATCTCTCTTAAAATAGAAACTCTGTTATCCAAAATTCTCACATACTATGGCCTTTCCTACAACTCAATCTAAACAAGGAAAATAAAATCTTTTTGTTAAGAATACTCAAATAAGGACTAATCTCCAAAATATACAAGCAGCTCATGCAGCTCAATATCAAAAAACCAAACATCCCAATCCAAAAATGGGCAGAAGGCCTAAATAGACATTTCTCCAAAGAAGATATACAGATTGCCAACAAACACATGAAAGGATGCTCAACATCACTAATCATTAGAGAAATGCAAATCAAAGCTACAATGAGGTGTCACCTCACACCAGTCAGAATGGCCATCATCAAAAAATCTACGAACAATAAATGCTGGAGAAGGTGTGGATAAAAGGAAATCCTCTTGCACTGTTGGTGGGAATGTAAATTGATACAGCCACTATGGAGAACATTATGGAGGTTCCTTAAAAACCTAGAACTACCATATGACCCAGCAATCCCACTACTGGGCATATACCCTTAGAAAACCATAATTCAAAAAGAGTCACGTACCGCAAGGTTCATTGCAGCTCTTTTTACAATAGCCAGGACATGGAAGCAACCTAAGTGTCCATCGACAGATGAATGGATAAAGAAGATGTGGCACATATATACAATAGAATATTACTCAGCCATAAAAAGAAATGAAATTGAGTTATCTGTAGTGAGGTGGATGGATCTATATTCTGTCATACAGAGTGAAGTAAGTCAGAAAGAGAAAAACAAATACCATATGCTAACACATATATACGGAACCTAAAAAAAAAAGGTTCTGAAGAACCTAGGGGCAGGACGGGAATAAAGATGCAGATGTAGAGAATGGACTTGAGGACACGGGGAGGGGGAAGGGTAAGCTGGGACGAAGTGAGAGAGTAGCATTGACATATATACACTATCAAATATAAAATAAATAGCTAGTGGGAAGCAGCCGCATAGCACAGGGAGATCAGCTGGGTGCTTTGTGTCCACCTAGAGGGGTGGGATAGGGAGGGTGGGAGGGAGATGCAAGAGGGAAGAGATATGGGGATATATGTATACATATAGTTGATTCACTTTGTTATACAGCAGAAACTAACACAACACTGTAAAGCAATTATACTCCAAAAAAGATGTTAAAAAAGAAAAGAACTAAATGGGGAGAAGCAAAGCTTTATAAAATAAAGGAGTGGAAGCATTGCATTTACCTCTCTCACCAGTAAATTTTCTGCTTTGTGCTCTGCATCTTCGGGTACTGTTGAGTACAATGTTCGTATGTCCCAAGGAACTGTGGCAGTCTGAGAGGAACAAGGAAAAGAAATTAAGCCTTCCGTCTTAAAGCACTGGGCAGACCACTATACCAAAGGCACAATAAAGAAGTGTATGAGATCTTAGCATTTAAGGATAAGAGAAGATAGAGAAACGTCCATAGTTCTTACCAATTTAATCTCTAGGAGGGAAGATTCAAACCTCTTTGGATTACCACCACTGGCATTACAGTTAGTTCCCCCTGCTCCATGGTTTCAGTTACACATGGTTAACCAGGGTCGAAAAATATTAAGTGGAAACTTCCAGAAATAAACAATTTATAAGTTTGAAATTGTGTGCTGTTCTGAATAGCATGATGATATCTCAAGCCGTCACACTCTGTCCCCACCATCCCATCTCATCGACATCTTCAGGGCTCCACGATCCAGGATGACCCTCCTTCTGATGTATTGTCAGAAAGTTAATAAGTAGTAGCCTAATACTATGTCACTACATCGTTCAACTCACTTCACCTCATCACCTAGGCCATTTATCATCTCACATCATCACAGGAAGAAAGGTGAGTACAGTATAATAAGATATTGTGATAGAGAAAGAGACCGCATTCACATCACTTTTATTACAGTATATTGTTATAATTGTTCTATCTTATTATTAGTTATCATTGTTAATCTTTTACTCTGCCTAATTTATAAATTAAACTTTATCATAGGTATGTGCGTATAAGAAAAAACAGTATGTATAGATAGAGTCTGGTACTGTCTGAAGTTTCAGGCATCCACTGGGGATCTTGGAATGTATCCCCGGTGGATAAGGGAGGATTACAACACTGTATTGCAAGTACTGTTTTATCTGTGAAGCTCATAATTTTAAGCTGTTTCCTTCCCTGCAGAACACAAAAATTTGGGCATCTGTATATTTTGACTAGTTTATTTATATTGGTATCTTTTTTGTTCTTAACGCTATTGATAAAATACATTTGAAATGAAAAAGAAAACCTACAAAATCTACATTATTTTAATCCTACTGTAAATAATCTCTTGAATATCCACAGAGTAAATTTAGCCCCTTTCAGAAGCCCTGTGTGTGTGTGTGTGTGTGTGTGTGTGTGTGTACCCACAATTATGGTGGGAGAGAAGAAAGGGTATTCAGTAAATCTGGACCTTGAAGAAAATAAGTCATGTTTTTAGTGTCTTTGTTTTCACTGAAATAAATAAAACATTTTCAACTTCAATGCTAAGCAAACAACTTTTTATTAAATGAATATACATTAACTAAAAATATAAAGAATCTCTTAATATAAGACATTTAAAACAGAATTCATAGATTGTTTCCCCTGTATATATCTTATGGGATGCCATAAATTGGTAGCTTTCCATTAACAGCTACCAGCTTCCTTTAGTCTGTACTCCTTGGGGATTACAAGGATGCTGGGATGATGAGTCTGTTAACATACATGGTACCAACAGTTGGGATCTTTTATTTTTCTAGACCAATTATTAAAACAGACGAGAGTCTTAAAACCCATCCTTACTTTTGGGAAGGAGAGGGGTCCAGGGAATTTAGTCTTCTGAGGTCACAGCTGCAGCTGCAGGCTCTGCCACCAAGGGCAGCATCGCTCTTTTTCTTCCAATCCTAGCCTCATATTTTCTTCAAATCCCCTTTTCTCTTCACTCTTGATATAAGCTCCTCGTGGGAAAGAAATTTGGTCTGTTTTGTTCATCGCTATAACCTCAGTGCCTGGTTGGGTGCTCAGTACTTACTTGTTGAGTGTGTTGAATGTGTGTGAGTATGTAAATGTGCATTCTGTGTATGCATGTGGTGTGTGGGTGGTGTGCGTCTGTGTGAGCTTGTGTGGTTGCATGTAGCGTGTAAGTATGTCTGTGTGAATGTGTGTGTGTGCCTGGTGTGTGAGTGTGATTATGCAGGAAGGTATGCTGTACTTGATAGCGTGTGTTTGTGTGCATGGTGAGTGTGTCTGTCATGTGTGAGCGTGTGTCTGTCATGTGTGAGCAATGTATATGTGCATGTGTGAGTGGGTGTGGTGGTATCTGTGTGTGGGGGCGTGCACGCATGTACGTGCATATTGGGAGGATGGGATTTGGACACTGAAACAGGAAGAATGTCATGTGACTCTAACAGGATCAGAGGACAAAAATAATGATCAGAGGACAAAAAAATAATAAGAAAACTGTAATCAAGATACATTATATGGCAAAAATAAATGCTCATCTTGAAACACAGATACAGAGCCCCTCGGTCAGTGCATCTGCCCCAGGATTTGACTGCAGTTTGTGTGAAGAGAGTCTGGAAGTGCTCGCGGGACATGGCTGTCGATTTAAGCCAAGTATAGATACACACACAGGGAACCATTACCTCCCACGTGAAGCGTGTTGGAGCCAGTTTAGGATTTATTATTATCTAGATTTTACGTTTTTGATTCCTTTTGAATTTCCTTTTGCTAGTTGCATCTTTTATGTTATTCACTCCGTTAGAAGATAAACAGTAAATAAACTCTGTTGAAAGGTTGGAGTAGAAGATGAAGATCCATGCCTAAATTGAGCTTTGGGGATTATTGCTGGATTTCAGTTGTCTGGGGATAACTTATTTCCTGTTTGGACAGATAATTTGCAGATACATAGTGTAACTTGATGCGTTTCCAGGGAACATTACATATTGTGATCTACTGGCAAGATTAAGGATTTTTTTCCTCCAATTGAAAAAATTTTCTATATTTCAGTCATTACTTTATAATAAAATTTTTATATAAAAAAGCAAAAGATTCCTCTTTTTCATTATCTACCACAGTTTATTGATTTCTTGCCTTTAAAAAAATAATAGCTGCTCTAAAATACTCTAAGTCTGATGGAGAGTAAAGGGGCCCAAAGTTTAGTTTCCTGTTTAGTTATACCATAAACCTGTCACCCCACTAAGATCAAGTACTCTGTGGTATAGTTTAATAGAGTGAATACTGAGCTGGTTTAAGAAGGTTTTTTTTTTTTTTTTTTTCTGGAAGGTGGGCTCAGGTTTCCAGTAATGATAATTACATGACTACCTGATTTGTGATGCCACAGAGTAAAGATTAGGGTCCCAAATACACAGGCTAATGCTCATATTCAATATATGAGATTGGAAGTTCCTTCAATTTGGGGTAATAAAAATTAATCATAGGTACAATGGTTATGTGTGATCCCTGATGACCTCTAGTTATGAGATGATGTTGATTCTTTGCTAAATAAGGCAGCTGGGGCTGAATCACCCTCATGTAACCATGTGATAAATCTGAAACAATATTTTACAACATGCACATCTAATACCTTGCACAGAGTACACAAATACAAGGAAAGGAATACATGTATAATAACATGCTATTAACCTCAGTTATAGTTTGTCATAATGCTGGAGAACTTGCGTGAAAAAGCTGAAGGGCTCCATACAATTTCAACTTTAAGAACTGTATTGCTTCTACTCATTTTTGATTCCTTTTGTTTTCATTTTTTAATTGAAGTATAGTTGATGTATAATATTACATAAGTTACAGGTGTATAGCATAGCAATTCACAATTTTTAAAGGTTCTATTCCATTCACAGTTACTACAAAATACTGGCTATATTCCCTGTGTTGTACTATATACATCCTTGTAGCTTATTTATTTTATACATAACAGTCTGTACCTCTTAACCCCCTAACCCCATCTTGATCATTTTAAATTTCTTTCATGTATCTCTGCTGAAGCAAAAATAAATCGATCTAATAGGAAAAAAGTATACAGAGTCATATTTGTTAAGTAAGGGAATCAACATGGTTACAAATAATTTCTTTTCTGAGAATTAGATACTTTCCGACCACTACAAATTGCCTTGGCCACAACAGACTTCCTGTTCTCTTTAATAAACCCTCTGGTCAACGATCAGTAGAGCTCAATAGCATGGGACGGATCTGAGACTGCACTGGAACTCAGCCGAGCTGCTCATCGGGTGGGAGAGTCTCATAAGGGCCTATTGTCCAGAGATTAGGCATTTGGAAATAAAAACTGTCCTTTTATTTATGAAATGAGGCATGCAGACCTGTGTTTGTAGTTTCAGGTCCATGACATTCAGACATCCTCCACGGCAGCCCTGACACTTTCTGATTCTTTCTACTCTGCAGTGGGTAGTCTTTGGGGCTTTGTCACAGCTACCATTCTGCTGGCTAAAATGACTACAGAAGACTTCATTCCAAGCACATAGGGGCCATTTCTCAATTGGCCAAAGGCCACTGTCAAAGTCTAAAAAAGAAGTTGCTTTTCCTATGTTGGAGCTGAGCAAAGCTCCCTCTGACGGTATTGTAGATCCCAGCTGCTTAAAAAAGAGGACAAAAAAGATGGTGTTTAGAGTAACCCATCAGTCTGAGCTTGAGAAGCCAACAAACCTCACAATAAGGGCTATTAACTAACACTTTGTGGTCAATTCCAACGTAAGCGTGTGTTTAAAAGTAATCTTCACCTAAACTTCTCAAATTAAAACACTGATACTGGTTTTTATCCTAGTAGAGCAGACACTTATACTACATTGGTTGCTTGAAAAACATTTTTTACCCCATTCAGAAGAGTATTGTGATTTTATTTTTTTTACATACATGAGAATTCACATGAATACTTTCATTGTGCTTTAAGGGAAAGGTCCTTCTTGTTTTGCTGGAGTTAAACTGTATGGGAAGTGCACGAAGAGTGAGCAGTTGCCCATAACTGGACCCTAGTCATCATCCAGCCAAGTCAAGCATGGTGATTCATCCATCATAGTATTTAAGTATATAATTAGGGAACTTTGGAGACCTGTTTCAAAACATTTTAGTCTTGGACAGGCAAACCACTGAGCAAGTCACTTCCCTTCTTTTTTCTGTGCTTCATTTTCCAGGCTCCAAAATGTGTCTCACCTCCTCCATGGTGGTAAGGATGAAACGTTTTACATATGGAAAAATGTGAGTATTAATAGAACACACTGTTCCAACAACAGGAATATACTTATTGCACCAAGGTCTCCCCTTGGCAAGGACTCAGAGGCTGTGGTCTGAGCTCACTCTCCAGGGAGGTACGGCGAAGAAGCCTGCTCCGTGTGAGGCCTGCAGATATGCCCTCATGAGCAGCAACAGGCCTAAGACGTGAGCCAACCCACCGCAGCCAAGCCGCCAGGGCACCTTTTCCCGTGGCTGCGGGCATTCTTTCTTCCACGCTGGGCTCAGGCCTGCACATACCTTGCCGTGCTCCTACTCTCAGAAAACCCTTTTCTTTCCTTGTTCTTTCCTAATCTCAGGTTTGACCAAGATGCCACCTTCTTTTGAAAACCTTCTCTAATTCATCCAACATACATCTTCTCAGAATTATATCGTTTACTGTCTGTATTACCCATGAAGCCTGCAGCTTAACTGTAGAATATTGTAGAACCCAAAGCCCTGCAAGTGATTAATTCAGCCAGTCATTTTACGTGTGTGTACTTTTGTATGCAAGCAAGCCACATTAAATCTGCTTTGGTGATAAAATATAACTATACATGAAATGTTTTGCCATGTTTTTTTGTATTTTTCTTTTCTTTTTTTTTTTTTTTCGGTATGCGGGCCTCTCACTTCTGTGGCCTCTCCCGTCGCGGAGCACAGGCTCTGGACGCGCAGGCTCAGCGGCCATGGCTCACGGGCCCAGCTGCTCCACGGCACGTGGGATCTTCCCGGACCGGGGCACGAACCCGCGTCTCCCGCATCGGCAGGCGGACTCTCCACCACTGCGCCGCCAGGGAAGCCCTTTGCCATGTTTTTTATTGTGTCTCTGGTATACTTTGTTATCTCTTTTAAAGAATGAAGTACTTGAATGCAGACATGTGTCTTTATGATTTTTTTGGTATCCTGTCTCTCTGACCACCTACATGATCCCTACCTTAATGCTTAGAACAATCCTTTTTTAAAAATATAGCACTGTTATTGAAATATAATTGACATGCCATAAAATTCACCCTTTTAGAGAGAGTTCAGTGGTTTTAAGTCTATGCAATCACCATCACTATTTAATTTTAGAACATCTTCATCACCCCCAAAAGAAACCCCATATCCACTAGAAGTTACTTTCCTTTCTCCCTTCTCCCCAGCCCTAGGCAACTTTAATCAGCTTTCTGTCTCTATGGATTTGCCTATTGTGAACATTTCATGTAAATGGAATCATACCATGGGTACACTTTTGGGACTGGCCTCTTTCACTTAGCATAATGTTTTCAAGGCTCACCCATGTTGTCAGTACTTCATTCCTTTTTATGGCTGAATAATATTCCACTGCATGAACATACGATATTTTGTTTATCCACTCTTCAGTTAATGGACATCTGGCTTGTTTCCACTTTGGATTATGAATAATGAGGCTATGAATATTCACACAGAAGTCTTAATGTGGACATATATTCCTAGCACAATCAAGTCCAGAGCATTCTCCACATCTTCTTACCGAATTGAAGTAAGCTCTCTAGAATCCCTTCTCTGCAATACTGTAATGGTACCACTCACTGTGGGATGCAGGGAGTTAACATCTTCCCCAAGTCATGCACCTTATTTTTCTAAGAAGCAGCTGGCTCAGAGCACGCTGTTTAGACAGAAACTCCAAGAGCAAAAGTCAAGGTGCTTATGTTTGATTTCTGTCATCACAGTTACTCTACATCCTTGAACATGAGCCTTTCCAAATCTCAGCTTCATTAGCTTGTAAACGAGAGGGATATTATAACTAAGAATAACCTAGTTTGAGAAAGACCCTTCCTTAGCTTTTAAACTGCAGTCACAGCGTTCTTGCATGAACACCAAGAGCCATTTAAAGTCTGCTTTTCAGGCTAAGAAGTCAAGGATTAAAAAGAGGTTGACATTCTTATAGAATGTTAGGCTGTGTCTCAGTAAGAGATGCAAGAAGAAAAAAATAAACGATCACGGCCTTCCTGCTTTTCCATTTAAAAGATATTAAGGTCTTTCTGCTTCCTCTCACAAAATGACCCATGTGGTTGAGCCTGGAAGTCCCCACATACCAGTTGCTTTTTATAGCTAAAAACATGCTATGAAAGAATAACTGTTAAGAAAGCCCAGTTCCCGAAGTCTTGTTAATAAGCCATGAAAATTGCAGGATGCATTGGAGAGCCCTGAGACTCTACTTCTGAACTACTGGTATGAAGAAAGGACTTGAGAAGATTATGTTGACTCTCTCGACAGGCTACTTCAGATGTGCAACGTAGACCTTTGACTTCGAAGATGCCACTGGCCAGCACTGAAAGTCTAACCTTCCAAGCGGAAGTACTGTTTCTTGTTCATGTTGGTGTCCTTGCTGTCTACAGCAAGTAGCTCACAGAAGGTGGGCCAGGAAACTGAGTGGAAATAGAGCAGTTTGACAGGGGTGGGCAGTATGGAAATACAGGTGATCAGGTGGCCTTTCCACAGTGTCAGTATTGCTTTTGGACCTCTGAACTTTCTTCTTTAAGGTTTTTACATCTCCCAGAAATGATGCCACTTTAGGATTTCTGTATCTTTCTCTCAGCAAGAAACTCATTTCTGCCTTTCTCAAGTTTTGTTCTGCTATTTTGTATCAGTTTCTCCTTCGACTGAGACACTCCCCAATATGATTCACTGTGTCCTTGAAACTGTTTTTTTTTTTTTTTTTTGCAGTACGCGGGCCTCTCACGGTTGTGGCCTCTCTCCCGTTGCGGAGCACAGGCTCCAGACGCGCAGGCTCAGCGGCCATGGCTCAGCGGCCCAGCTGCTCCGCGGCATGTGGGATCTTCCCGGACCGGGGCACGAACCCCTGTCCCCTGCATTGGCAGGTGGACTCTCAACCACTGCGCCACCAGGGAAGCCCCGAAACTGTTGTTTTTTAAAGTAGATCTTTATTGGAGTATAATTGCTTCACAATACTGTGTTAGTTTCTGTTGTACACCAAAGTGAATCAGCCATATGTATACACATGTCCCCATATCCCCTCCCTCGTGAGCCTCCCTCCCACCATCCCTATCCTACCCCTCCAGGTCATCGCAAAGCACCAAGCTGATCTCCCTGTGCAAACTGTTCTTTAGCTCTTGTTTTCCTTTCTTACTCTCCTTGCCTATTTCGTGAAGCCACAATCTGGTGACTAAGTTCTTTATTTTTTGGTCTTAAGTTTCTATTACTACCAGCTTCAAAAAGAAAGATGAGAAAAACAAGAGCAGCAAATACAATTACTGAAGGAGTGCATGTTTTTGAAATGAATGAGTTAATAAATGCATCTAGACGGCTTATTCCAAGTAATCATTACGATGCAAGCAGTACAGAAGATCACACTGCTTTTTCCCAGAACCCACGCACCAGAGGAAGAGTTTCTACCTCGTGGGCCAAGAAAGAGGAAAATGCTTCTACTTTGGTTTCTTAATCTGGAAGAAGACGATTTCAATTCAATGTTCAACAATCTTTATTGAATGCCCATGAGCCAGACGTTGTGTTGGGTACTTAAAATACAGATATGAATTGATTTCTCCCTTGCCTAGTAACAGAAAACAAGTGAATAAGTACAGGCTGCTACAGGGAGGAAATTAGCCTTTGTTGATAGCAGCTAAGTGCCAGTCACTGTATCGGATGGAACGAGCCTCTGGGGAAAGGGATCCCGAACTTAGCGCTGGTTTTTTAAGGTGATGTGTTAAGTTGAGTCAAAGAGGAAAGTATCATATTAACGATCTCAAGAAAAACCAATGACTTCATTCTCTTTATTCTCAAATTTCATTTCAGAATAGCCTTTTTGGTTCCTAAAGGTACTCAAAGTTATATTCTAAAATAATAACATACATGTGTCTGAAAGACAGCTCGTGAAATAGATATTCATTTTCCACCTGCTTGGTGCCGAGCGCCGTTCTAGTTGCTGCGGGGTCTTACCATGATCAAGGCAGGGACACCCTTGTCCTGCTTGGGGTTACTCACTGATGGTGAGACAGCGAAAAAGCAAACCAAGATCTTCCTTGGTAGTGGTAAGTATTATAAAGAGAAGCAAACAGGGGGATGTGATAGAGTAACACAGGGTGGAGGTGGGGTAATGCAGGTTGGAAGTCAGAGATGGTTCTTTGAAGAGGTAGCGGTTGAACTGAATCATGAATGGAAGACACGAACCAGCTGTGTGAGGGGTGTAAAGGCCCCATGGAGGGGGCGGGCTGGGCCAATGCAGGGAACACAAAGAACGCTAGGTATCTGTGTAGTGACCAAGGGGAACGGGGCTATAGGAGAAAACGGCTCAGAGATTATCAGGAGCCAGGTGAGAAGCTGGATTTGACTCTAAAGGCGATGCAAAACCACTGGAAAGTTTTAACTAGAGGCGTGGCATTATCTGACTTGTATTTCCAAAAGCTTCCATTGAATAAATCAATCAAGGCAAAGAAGGATGCAGAGAGACCGGTTAAAGACCACTTCTGGGGATCCAGGCAAAAAAGGATGATGAAGGCTTGGGCCAGCAGTGTGAATGGAATACTGTCTTGGTAAAAAGTAATCTCCTTTAAGGGGTACAGAGGACCAGATGAAGACTTTGTTTCTTGTTATTTCTTAACCATAAGCATTCTTAATCAATTTTAGTTTTCATCCTTATTAGGGCACACACTCCTTAAACACAGGGCTTTTGTTTTTCTTGTCAGTCTCTCTTGTCTAGAAAGTGCTACTCTATATTCAGCGCCTTGTGGGTGCTGAATAAATACTGATTAAACAAACCAAATAATGAATCATGTCTACTGCAAGCGTGGGTGCTTGGTAACACGGAAACACAGAAGTGAGCTAGATTCTCCCATCCGTAGGGCACAACTGGGAAGGACATTGGAGGGAGAGTGGAGAGTTTGGGGCCGCTCCCCTTCTTCCATCCTGAGATGCTTTGGGATTGGAGTGGCCACTCAATTACTACCTCTCATTGGGTGACTGGGGGCTGTGCACACATATCCCAGAGCATCCTTACTCATTGCTCGAGGATGGGCCTGGGAAACGATACCCTAGCCAGATGAACAGAAGCCTTGCTGTTGGCGAGCAACACCCCTGAAATGTGATGCAGGCTGTGGATGGAGCAGACTGTGGCAGAAGGCATTTAAAGAAGGGCTTTACTCCACATGGAGGGAGAGGAAGCCCCCCCAAAACGAGCATGGTTGTACTGTATAGCGGGGATCCCCAAATTTCTTCTGTAAAGGGTCAGATAGTAAATCTTTTAGGGCCCTCTCTCCCTGCTGCAATTACTGCACCTCTGTTGTAACTCTGCAGCTGCATCATGAAAGCAGCCATGGGCAACAGGTGAATGAATGGGTGTCATTGGGTTCAAATAAAACTTTATTTATGGATACCAAAATCTGAATTTCATATAATTTTGATGGGTTATAAAATATTCTTTTTTTCCCTTCAACTATTTAATCAATTCTATGAAGAAAATCAAACAGGGTAGTGTTTAAAAAACGTAAAAACCATTCTTAGTTCACGGGACATACGAAATTAGGTAACAGGTCACCCATGAGCCATTGTTTGTCAACCCTTCCTCTGTAGAGTAGGAAAGCAGGAAACCAATTCATCTGAAAGTTGTTCAAAAACTGGCAACTTTACGTGGTAATAATATTCAATACTATCCTTTAGTTTGTCAAAATATCATTTCATGGAAATGAAAATTTAGCTGTTTGTCTAACACAATATTTTCTGATGATAGGGTGGCATGAAACGTCTCTTGAGGACCTGCCAATTGGGAGCTACGCTCCCAGCTGGTTCCCAGCTTCTTCTACACCCTGTTATGTGCTCTCCATGCAGAGGCCAGATGAGCTTTTAATAACATGCACCAGGTCACTCGTCCCCCTTCTTGAAACACTCCAGTGACTCGCCACTTGCCTTTCGAATAAGATGCAAATGTCTTACCTTGTCCTTGCCTGACCTCAACTCTGACCACCCTGGCTGTCCACCCAGACCTCTCCTGGGCCTTCGGAGCAGCTTCCTGCGGCCCCAAACCCTCCTTCCTTCCCCAGGCTTTAGCAGGGTTGGTCTTCTTTGGGAATTCAGAGCTCAGCTCAAATGTCAGCTTGTCAGAGGTGCCCTCGATCAACCAGTCCGGCTCAGTTCTTCCCTCGTTACTTCTATTACTCCGCCCCGTTCATTCTTCATAGAACTGGTCTTTATCTGAATTATCTTGCTAATTAATTTATTTACTTATTTTTTTTTTTTGCCTGATTCCTCCCACCAGAAGGTAAGCTTCATTAAAACAAGGATATTTCTGTCTAATCACTGCTGTCTCCCCATTCTGAGATATTTTAATACCTAACATTCGGTATTATGCCTTATATATTTGTTGAATGAATAAAGGAAGGACATCGTGTGAGGGGTGATAGAATGTTACGTTCAGAATTGTGCTAGCATTTTACCCCAGCTGAGGATGAGGGTGACTGTGTATGACAGGGTAGGGGGTTGGGTTGGGGTGGAAGACCATGGCCTTGAGAAATGGGCAAGGACCAGATCATGGAGAAGCCCTAGGGAAATACTACAGTGTTTGCCCTTTGTTTTGAAGGCAATGGGGGTGGCCACAGATGGGTCTTAAGCAAGGCCAAGATAAAAGGATTCAGTGTATTTATTGGAATGTTTACATTGGGAAAATAACAAAGCACTTATTATATGCTCTGTTTACACCATTAAGGATAGCAAAGGACACAGAGTAATCAGACCAGTCTTAGCTTAAATGTGTGTGGAAAGATGCCAAAAAATGAATTCAAATTCAGTACAAATGTTACATTGCATCTACATGCCTCCATTCTCTTCTTGAGCTGGGGGAACTAGGAGTAGCTTTTGACAGTATTTCTGAGTAACAGAGCTAGAAGAAAAGGGGCTCCAAGTGTCAAGTTGTTTGTGTGTGTGCTGTTTGACAGAAAGAGACTGTTTCAAGGTTTACCCTCGTCTGAAAGAAAATAAGGATGCAGAACTAAAAAATAAAACGTGGTTCAACTTTGTGCTTGCAGTTCAGGCCCCGTGGCCCCGTCCCACCACGGAAACAAGATTTCTGTCCAAGATAAGCCTCTTTTAAAGTGTGTCAAATGCTCAAGCGAGAGACATTTAAAAGTCTGAAAAACAGATGGGAAGAGTTTCTTTTTTCCTGTCTACAAATCTGTCTCCTTTCTTTCCATCATTCTCAGTACTTGGAACAGAAAACTGTTGACTTCCACACACCTCTTTTTTATTAATTCAAGGAGAAAGGTGAAAAAAATGAACCTTTAGAAACCAGAAGCCAGATCTGCCCCCGAGATAAGAGAAGGAATGGAAGTTGGAGGCTGTTTGAGGAAGTGGAAGCCCTGGGGCCCCAGCAACTCGTCAGAGGTTTCCACAGACAGTGGCTATGCCACAGGTTACCTCAGAGCTGCTTTTTCATCTGCTTTAAGAAGAACCGAGGGGCAGGACAGCAATAAAGACGCAGACGCAGAGAATGGACTTGAGGACACGGGGAGGGGAGAAGGGTAAGCTGGGACGAAGTGAGAGAGTGGCATGGACATATATACACTACCAAATGTAAAATAGACAGCTAGTGAGAAGTAGCTGCGTAGCACAGGGAGATCAGCTCGGTGCTTTGTGACCAAGAGGGGTGGGATAGGGCGGGGGGGGAGACGCAAGAGGGAGGGGGTAATAGGGATATGTGTATACGCATAGCCGATGCACTTTGTTATACAGCAGAAACTAATACAACATTGTAAAGCAATTATACTCCAATAAAGATGTTAAAACAAAAGAAAGAAATTATATCCAACCACACACACACACACAAAAAAGATGTTCATTTTTGTGATGTCTGAGACTACCTTTCTCTTACAAAAAAAGGAAAGGTTACCATCTGCCCATTGAGATCTCTGTTTATATAGATATTCACTAACAAATTAAACATGCGTCAGATGACCACAGATGGAATGCTTGGGACACATGCGTGCTCATCATCCATAACTTTACTGTGCTTGTCTCCAAAATGAATTTCCTGTCCCTGCACCACCCTCTGGAGTGTTCTGTGTGCCAGTGCGCTTCATCCTAAACGGGACGCATCTCAGATCACAAATCCTTCCGTGAAGATGCGCTTGCCTACCTTTCCTTGCCCACAAGGCTAAACAAGGGACAACCACGATTAAGGGTGATTTTTAAGACCTACATCTTTTGTGCCCCCGCCTCTGCCTTTGGTTGGTTCCAGTTGCTTGGGAGCTTTCAGTTACAAATGGCCTAAGGGAGGAAGTGTTCTGTGAGGCTAGGTAAGTGGTTAGAAACCAAGATCCTGGCAGGGACACAAGTACCACCTGGAGCCAGGCAGCTCCCCATGCCCCTTCCATCCCGAGTGGCCACAGTATCACTGAGCCTCCAATCTTCCAACTTTAGAAGGCCCTTGGGCACTTTCTATTACTGGATATGCATTCCATCTGTGATGACGGTGATGTAGGGTGACCACAGGAAGAGGGCTGAGCTCCCCAAATCTATAAGGAAAGACAGCGACACAATTTGGGAGGATCTACTATCTCCTTGTGGGGCCCTCCTGAACTTAGATGGCTTGAAAAGACAACACTTACTGAAAAGTCGTCACTGGGGAAGAACAGGAGATCTCGAAGGGGATCATTCTGATAGGTCTTTTCAAGTTCTTCAATGACAGTTTCATAATCCAAAGGCTGGAGAAGCCTGGGCTTTTCTTGCTGTAGACAAAGAAAATATTGTATTAACCACTGAAATGGAGAATCTTGCTTTTTCTCAACATCTGGTTGGATTTCATTTCTTAGAATCACCAAAGCTCTGATATCGTGCAACCCTTCTAAGAGAGTCATGGAGACTCCAGGCATTTGGGGCAAAGCCACATAACTATTATTTCCAGATCTGAAATAATATGAGAAGATCTTGAAATACCTGACATCTCACTCAGTAATTTAAGCGCCAAGCCTCCAGTGCACATGGCGTTCAGCCTTGTCACATCCACAGAGTAGATGTTTATGTAAACCTGATCTTTGTTAATGTGGAGAAAGGCCTTCTCCTTACTTGCTATAGTATTATGATGATTATCATCAATTTTCGTGAATTAGATACTTCCTTGTGAGGTCTACTTGGGTCTATTTTAAGCCGTTGGCTCCCTGCTAGCAATCAAAGTAACACAGACTGTCTTCGTCGTCACTGAAACTTGGATCCTGTATCAGGATTAATTGCTTGGCTCTGAGCCTCTTTGCCGATAGAGAGAGAAGTTGGGTAATTCTTTAGTAGGATTGAACAACATAGTTAATACAGAAACAGTGTGGTGAAAATGGAAAAGAGTCTGAAAAAATAGCTAGATAATCTCACCACATTAAACTCCTAAAGCCAAGGGGAAAGACACCTCCCTCAAAGAAGCTGCCCGAGAGATATTTAAAATGCCAGTGGGAGAAAGGTGGTTGTTTCATTCTACAGTTGATATGTTTACGCCAAACTGTACAGAACTCACAATGTGAGAAAGATGGAGCCCAAAATAAATAATAAAATATTACTGAAGACCAGGTACACAGTCTAAGTTCCCTTAGCCCTTGGATGAAGCATTCATGCAGCCTAAATAAAAAAGGATCATTGTTTGGATTATTTTTGGGCTCCTGGAAGCTGGAGTGGTCAACGTGAAATCTGCATGCTAAAGTGATCTCATAAATGAAAAAAAAATATATTTTATTTTTCATGTTAATGACATCAGCAGACACTTTCCCACCAGCCCCACCCCTCCCCGCTCTGCAAAGCCCACAGATTTAGCTTCAACTTCTAAAGCCTTCTTTGGAAGATCTCTGCTGGTAAAGCTCCAGAAACTGTTACCAACATTTTAATAATTGCTAATGAGCTCCTCAAAGCAGCAGTCAATGTTTTTTTCCAACTATAAAAAACAAAACAAAACAAAATGTAACACGGTGGGCCAACAACATGGATTTCCATGTACTTTCTACACCGAAACAGAACAAAAACAAACCCATTTTACAAATGCTTGAGTAAACTGAGGATGATGAAAGGTGAATATCCTCTCTGGAAGGGCCCTTCAATGAAGATTGCTGATTTAGCAAATAAAAACACAGGACTTCACGCTTGGAGGAAAGAAGAAATTTAGTTGCCCAACATAATCCATTTAGTGAAAGCTGTGAGACATTCAGTATTTTCAAGTAGAAGATACAGAGACACTATGGCATGATGGGTAATTGAAAAAAAAGTCCTTCTTTCATCCTTTCCCTGCCTTTTGATATAATTATTCTATTTTAGACTTCTTTTAGGTTCCAATTCCCTATTTTCCCAGGCAAAAATTAATTCCAAGAAGCACAGATTGATAGCTCAAGAGGCAAATGCAGGCTGCAGACGTTTGTTTTGGCTCACTTATCTTAATGATTTTAGTTGGCTTTGAATGTCTTTGTGTAGTGGTATTTCACTCCAGGTCAGCAACAGACCTCAGTAGCCTATCACCTCTTACCCTGCAATGTCACATGTAAAAAACATTTTTTTTAACTTTTTATTTTATATCGGAGTGTAGTTGATTAACAATGTTGTGGTAGTTTCAGGTGTACAGCAAGGTGATTCAGTTATACATATAAATGTATCTATTCTTTTTCAAATTCTTTTCCCATTTAGGTTGTTACATAATACTGAACAGAGTTCCCTGTGCTATACAGTAGGTCCTTGCTGGTTATCCATTTTAAATATAGCAGTGTGTACAGGTCAATCCCAAACTCCCTAACTATCCCTTCCCCCCACCCTTCCTCTCCTGGTACCCGTAAGTTCATTCTCTAAGTCTGTGAGCCTGTTTCTGTTTTGTAAATAAGTTCATCTGTATCACGATGTCACATTTATAATATATTACCAGCTGCCCCAATAAGCCTTCAAGTCTGAAACACCTGGCTTATTCTGGAATCTCTTTTCCCCCCCTTAATATTGTGTTTGTGTATGAGACGTAGCGAATAAAACAGAATGCATTGCAAAACGGTCAGGAGGCTCTTATCTCTGCCATCGAGTTTGGTAAGCCCCATTTCCTGTTTCTTCAGCTCAAGTGTCTGATGTCCTTCTACCAACAGCTCATGATGTGATTACTAACACTGTCCCTTTTCTCTCCCTTCTTCACACCAACATGCATAGGAGTGTGGGAGTGTGGCTTAGTGTGCGTTGGGATTTATAGGTTTAACTACTGTCAGCAATCCCCTGACCCCTGACCAGCCTCCTCCCATGACTGGTGACTGTGTAATGAGGTGTGCATCCACCACAAAAACAGGAGTGCCCCTGTGGCCTCTGTCCTTCTGCACAGCCCCTTCCGGTGCCCCTCACCAGATCTCTGAGCCGGGTGGAGGGCTGTCCTGGCAATCATGCCCATTCCCACTCATCCTTCACTGCACCTGCCCCAGAATCTGGGCCTGGGCCAGAGGGGCAGGGGAAAGAGGAGGCATTAGTAGGAAAGAAAAAAAATAGCAAAAAATATGAACAGACTCAGCTTTGGGATTTCCGAACACAAAATAAATTATATATAAAATTATATCTCTACCACATGCGATGGAAAGACTTCGTTTGCTTTTCCCAAAGAAATAAAATGGAGAAAGCCTCAAAAAAAAAAAAAAAAAAAAAAAAGGCAAATGACATAAGGATGTTTTAGAAGGCCTTCTACAGTCTTGTTCTCGCTATCATTTTTTTTTTTTTTTTTTTTTTTGCAGTACGCGGGCCTCTCACCGTTGTGGCCTCTCCCGTTGCGGAGCACAGGCTCCGGACGCGCAGGCTCAGCGGCCATGGCTCACGGGCCCAGCCGCTCCGCGGCATGTGGCATCTTCCTGGACCGGGGCATGAACCCACGTCCTCTGCATTGGCAGGCGGATTGCCAACCACTGCGCCACCAGGGAAGCCCCTCACTGTCATTTTAATTTTATCTCCCATTAGTTGAAAACTTGAGCGTTAATAAACAACCGCAGGTCAAGACCTTCAAAGATCTTTCTATCTATTTATTTACTTACTTACTTGTTTATTTATTTATTTTTACTAGGGCCTAAACTCCACCTAAAATGAATCCCACATAAATTAGTACAATAGGAAAATCAGAGTTCACAAGTCACTGGTTATTAATAAAACCACAGGAAATCTAAATCCTAAACTCTCCTTGATACACACAATAAATGGCATAGCCTGTAAGCACCTGTTGGAAGGTATATTTTTAGTTATTCACTTCAGGCTCTGACATGCCAGCCAATTAACGAAGGAGGTTTACTAAGCCCTTCCTGTTTAAAATGCTGCACTGAGGTTATCTTGACTTGGGGCTGCAAAGCCTAGCAGATCTGCTTCATATCATTTATTAAGTTTTGACCTCTGGGGGATAAGTAAAATTCTATCTTTCCAGGGAATTTGTTACATAGTGTGCAACGTTCAAGATATTCAATGTTTCATAATTTGGGGAATATGAGGTTCATAAATAAAAATAATAGTGATATCTTCCACACTACCTAGAGCTTAGAATTTGGCAATGCTTGCCAAGGATGCTTTATGCATCTGTGATGGTGAGAATCCAGGCTATGCAACCAGTAGTCTTCTCTGGAGCAAGACAGCTGTCAGTTCCATGTTTTGGTCAAAGAGACAGATGTATACAAAGATGATGGGATCGGTTAATTTCTCACTGCTGCTCCTTACAGAGATTTTGAGTGAAACTGGGGACTGAGAAGCATTGATTTACAGCTTTACAACAGTTGGGTTGTCCCTCCTGAATTTAATGTGCCTCTTTCCTTTGGAAATGCACCAACTGGGATAAGGTATGTGCCAAGATTACCCTGAATTGGATTGGACTTTTATAGTGCTTTTTACTCTTACTCTTTTTCTCTCAAATGAGTAATGAATTTCATTAGCTGTTCTAAAATCACTCCAGGCATGGGAAAAGGCAACCACCAGTGCCCGTCATTATGTGGCAGGGCTGGTGCTGCACTGATGTGGGAATAGGGCTATTCTTTTGATATAGTATTAAGACATTTGTTTGATCTACTCCCCCAGATCCACAGCTCTCTTCCAATTCGACTTCACAGCAGAAGAATGGGCTCCTGTCACAAAAACAAATGCTTTCTTCCCCTCTCCTTATTCCACAACTTCTCATGGAACGCCAACACAAATCTAAGCCTTAGAATTGGTGAACCTGCCATCTTGGTAACAACCTGAGCTGCCAGGAGCTGTTTACTGGTACGAAACAAGCAGACTGTCCATGCTTTAGCTAAAGACTCTAATTTCAAGAACATGGTGTGCTACCACAAAGATCTGAATTATTTTCGTAATTATAATTCAAAAGCAAATGGATGTAGAAATGACACTGAAGATCTAAGCATTTGAAGTATGTAACACTGAAAAGAGTCAATGACTAAATGATCAACCTAGACATCTCCCCAGAATCTAAGAAATAACCTAGACCACGCAGCCTCGTTTTAGGGAAGTGTGATTATAGGTTTTCTATGTTGAGATGCAACAGAGAGTGTAATATGCACTCTAGAACCAGAATTCCTGGGCTCCTAGTCCTGGCATTGCCACTTACGGGCTATGGAACTTTGGGCATGTTAGAATCTCTGTGCCTTAGTTTCCCAATCTGTAAAATGGACATTTTAGTAGGAGTTAGATCATAGGACTGAATGAGGTAATATCTGTTATGCTCTTAGAACAACACTACCCATAGTACTCGTTACATAAGTGTTCAGTAGATAAAGGCTGTGAGTTTTAAATTTTCACTAGTCATGGATTTAAGGCACCTGTATTGTAAATTTAATGTGTACAGAGAGCAAATAATAGGTGCTCAACAAATATCTGTTGAGTAAATAAGTTTATATCCTTTCATCCGGGAATTCCTTTTCTGGGACTCTATTTTAAAGAAATAACCACACATATAATCCAAGAAGTATACAAGGATATCATTGCAATATTACCTTTGTAACAAGATGGAGAAAATACGTTCACTTTAATGCAAGAGGGCTAAGAAAGGCAGGCAGGCTGGTGGAGGCTATATCTAAAAGGTGAAGACACCAGAGTTGTTGTTCACAAAAAGCGATTTACATTTTCCAAGAATCGTATGTAGTGGAGAAAGGCTTAGTGCTTTAATGGGCTTTGGGAAGGATACTGAAAATAGGATAGGAGTTGGAAAAAAATCAGTGAAAAATTGTGTGGTACATGCTGTAATTCTACTTGTAACTCTTCAAATATTCAGTAAAGCTAGTTAGCTCACAACATTTTGCATGTGATTGGCTTTTGTGGGGAAACGTGAGGAGGCTGGGGTCCGTGATCAAGATGGCAAGTATTGCTGCAAAGGGAAAGAAGACAATGAAAGGAGGAAGGAAAGGAAGTCAAATGCATCCTGACAATGGTTCTAGATTCACACATATTATGACATTAGAATTGAGTCCAGAATAGCTAGATCTCTGAGGGGTAATAAAGCCTGAAGGACCAGCAGAGCTAAAAATGGGAAACAATAAATTATTAAAGGTAAAGAATGATTAGGAAATTATGGCACATCCATTCTAAGAAACAGTACATGCTCATTAAAACTGAGTTTCTAAAGTTTGCAATACAAGCAAAATTGCTTATGTATTGTTAAGTAAAAGTGGGAATAAATACTGCACACTGAATAACTGCACAAAATTTTTAAAAATTAAAGAAAAGAATTAGAAATCTGTATCCACATATTATCAATTATATTTAGATGGGACTATGATGTTTAGGATTTTGTTATTTTGAATTTTTGCATTTTCCAAATCTTCTGTAATGAACATATATTTCTTTCATCATGGTGAAAAATGAACTTGGCCTTTCAAAACTCTCATGTCTCTGAAAACACTGGGGAGTTGCTTGGTTTTAAAATTGTTTACCCTTTGAAAATACACCAAAGAGGGAAAGTAGAAAAGCACATGAAAGTTCAACTACTAACAACTTCAAGTAATTAAAAAAGAGAAATAAAACACTGGTGAAAAGAGACCAGGGAAAATAACTACAGATTATGTATGTGATTCTAGAAGCTAATGTCAGCAAGAAAGGGAAGAACAATTAGAAATTTATGAACAGAAGTATTTTGAGCTCTGTAGGGAACCACAGACATTTGGTAAGTTACTTAAGCAGCTCTGTGCATTGGCCACTCTTGCAAAGGATCAAAAGCCAGAATCTCTAGTTCGAAGTCCAGGGTCTTTTACCTCCCAGCTAAGTAACTTGGACAGTCATTTAAACTGAGACTTAGAGAGACTGACTCAAATGAATCAAAGGGAAACTTCCTGCTTACAGCAGTGCTGTCATAAGGATCAAAGAGATGAAGTATGTGAGGGTGTTAAGTGAACCACCAAAAGCGAGGCAAATATAGATTTTTCTTTATTCGAAAACGATTGAAAATTACCACATATGTTTAACCCCAAATATATCCCAACACCAAGTCAAACCGACCAACTAATCAAACTGGTGATACTAAATTCTTCACGTACCAGAAACTGTCCTACGTGCTTTTATGTTTGCTATCTAAATTTCCTTAAAAAGCAAACAAACAAACAAATAAACCTTGATAATCAGTGATTCTACTGGAAGCAAAAGAGGTAAAAGCATAAGGAAAAGCACTGAAAGTTAGAAAAGGGCAGCATCTTCTCTGTGTGTCTCCTGAATCAAGTCAGGCCGCTCTATGACCGGTAGGAAGAAGGAAGGCAACCTAATTATGTATATGAGCAAATGAAAGTGACTTTGAAATTCTGCCTTTTATTTTCCTTGAGAAACCAACCTAGAAAATATTTTCTTGTATTTATATTTTCAGATCAAAAGAAAAGGATTCAATTTAGGATTAGTTTAGTATTAAACTTATTAGCTTTGCCAAGATAAATACCTAGACAACAAAGTTTTATCAAAAGATATTTAGAATTTCTTTCTGTAGCTCTAACCTACACACATGCAAGTCAAGTTTGTGAGCAATAGGGAGTTAATAGGATCGCTAAGGACTAAAATCAGGAAAAGGGTTTGATGGGATGAGAGATGGAGAACAATCTCTATAGCAAACCCCTTGTGTTTGGGGCCACATGTCTGTGCTGTAAATGTTAAGTGTAATTAGGAAGCCAAGCACTGGTTACTCACCGTTAGGGTTACTCTAGTTAGTCTGATCTGAACCACTTGCTTCGTTCTGCTTTTCAAAAAAGTCTGATCTTTTCAAGAAACAGTATTATGCAAAGAGTTTTTTCCGCTACCTTTGAGATGTTTCGTATTTTTTCTGTGACATGCAGTGTCTACTGTGATGCTAGTCTAGACTTCCTCTATTTTCCTCAACCACCCCTGTGGCTTTCAGATATCTGAATCTTTATTCTAATTTTAGTATTTATAACAGAATTAAGTTTATATCTGAATGCCTTCATCAGCTGACAATATTATTCATCTGGGCTAATGACCCAGAAAAACAAATAAAAATAGGTATGTACTTCAGGACCAGTACAGAAGGCTCTAGTAGGGCATGACATGCCAATTACTTAAACATTCTCTTCACATCTTGACTTACAGACAAATAGGGAACAGTGAGGAGCCACACGGTCTTTAGACAGACCCTAAAAAAAATACCAATCTCGACATCTCCAAACAAACTAGAAACAACACAGCTGTTAATTAATTTCAATGTTATCAAGATGACTGATTACATTTCTTAAAGAAAATAAGAGATCTAAATGACACATGGATTCTTTAGATCTTAAGTTCATCCAGGGCCCTTTGGCCTTAGTGCAACTGGAATGGAACCAACTTCCACACTACCTGTGTTTAAAACAAACAAGAAATTTGCGAAGACCCCACACAGCTGGATCCACAGCCACAGCTGTCAGCCTGTGGTCGTGTGACAGATTTAATTCAGCCTTTCATCAAAGGGAGTTCCACTGGACAATTTCTCAAATGTTTGAGCTTCAGAAAGCAAGACAAACTTTTCTTACCAAAAAGGAAATGATTAAGTAAGGAATAAGCCATCTTATGCTGACCCTTTAACCTTCTCTCTGTCTTCAACCACACAGTTTCATGAGAAGGGATAAACACCAGTTAAATCAAAGTTAAGAGCTGTGCAGCTGGGCAAACTCAGATTAAGCTGAATTTGGAAACAGTTCCCTTGGTAACAAAAACGGACATAGATCTCAGAAGAAATCAGCCAAAAGTAACTCTTTAAATGTCCTAGTCCGTTTCAGTGATATAAAGCAGGTTAAACTTGGTAAATTACAAAGTTGTTTGCAAATATGAAGGACGATTAGTCATTATATTTATAGTTAGAAAAACCAGGATATTCTATTTTATTAACCCTTAATTTCATTAGGAAAATTAAGGACCCGAAGAGATTTATAGGATGAAATAAGGTATAGTTTCAAACTGAATTTAAATCTTTTCAGTCTTATTTTCTTTTTTAAGGCAATTTAACAACATATATCTCTTAGGAGCATGTCAAAATTCACTCATTTTTGCTCAGAAAATGAAAAAAGAAAAGTGCCTGCTTCTTTGCCTAACACTGGTACTTGTAAAGAAGTAGGAAAGAAGATCTAAATCAAATTAAATTACATGTCTCATTTAGTTTTCTAGAAACACTTGAAAGATAATAAATATCATTAAAAATACATCACAACCCAATTACAAGTCCGCCTGACACCAGGGAAATTAACGCCTTTGAGCCAGCTGCCAGGATTTTTAGATTAATTTTTATAAAAGTCTGTGATGAAAGCTGCCACCAGCTTAAACTCTGATACTATTTTAGTACTTTAACAGGCACACAAATGAGTCAAATGTGAGAGGTACGTATGTGTGTGTGTACATAAACATGTACATGTCACAAATACATGAATGTAAATAGTCCTGTCAACAACATGAATTGAATATGTTCAATAAACCTTCCCATAATGATTGGTCAGCTCATTCTTTTATTTCCTTTCTTAACCTTTGGCTACTTGGAACTGAATATGAATAGTGGACATTTGTTGTTTTTTGACCTAAGTAACATCCATCCTGCTTTCTTTTAGTACTAGCATGTAAATTTCCTTCTGAGGGGGTACTTCCTTCTCCTTCCCTGTAAAGAGCAGTGTTGGTGGGTCTGATAATTTAAAAAGTCCTGTTTTTCCGTGATCAAGGGCACGTGACCCCAGCCCATTGAACACTTCCCGCCAGGACTCTGAATCTTGAAGGAGAGATGCCAAAATCCCACACGACCATCCATTAGTTCCAAACACCAAAACCATCCCTGTTTCCCACTGCCCCAAGCTGCTCTAAGTCCATTCTTGTTCTTTGCCCAGTCTGTCTCTCCATTCTTCCTTCTGTTCCCTTCTCTGGATATGTTTGTTTACCAGGGAAGCTTTCTTCTGCTTGCATCTAAAAGAATCTAAAATGATATAATACAAGGAGCAGCGCCTACAGTAAGGGACTATTATTTCCTCAACTTACCTTTGTTTGCATTTGAATCATCTTAAAGGAGAACCTCTCCTGTAGCCAATGACTCCTTGAAGTACAGGATGTAGGTTTAGTAAACTCATGTGTTACTAATGAATTCCAACGTCATCCTACTCTATAAAAAATACATCAGGTATCATGCATCCTGAGAATGGGGGACAAATACCTTCTTGGTTTTCCAAGGTGATAAACTCAGTGCAGCCTTCATCTCTAATTTTCCACTAAGCCTAATCCATTCTAATCATCCCTCTCTGATGTCACGAGAGCAACTGGGGCCAAAAAATAAGTTTATGTCCACATTTGCTTTCAGTGCTGATGTTGTCACAAACTATAATTTTGTCTCTATAGGAGGTGCCAGGTTGCACTGGAAGTTGTGTTAGAGATGACCGACCAGGTGTCTCTAAGCCATTGCTGGCCCTGTATCACCTTCCTTCATTCTGTCATTTTCATCTTAAGAGAAAACACTTGCTGTATTTGTTGTATTAAAACCAATTCACGTATTTTTACTTGTAGAAATAACATAGTCACACCAAACAATTTAATACTAATAGTAACTTTAGACACTACCATTTTTTATCATTTACCCCATATATGCTAATGATAGCTTTTATTTTCCTACTACTATTATCATGATCAAATGGCAAGGCCTATAATAAGTATTTAACACTTTCTCTCATTGAATACTCATATCAAGCCTAGAAGAGGTCATCATTGCTTTATTTTACAAATGCAGAAACTTGGAATCTGAGGACCTGCTCAGCAACTTGATGGAACAACTGATATTTCAATCGAGCTCAGGATAAAGCCTTTGGTCCCCTCCACTACACTCTACCAGCAAAGGTCTTAGCTTTGCAGGAATAAGAATCAGAAATGCTTTTTTTCTTTTCCTATTGGGAAGATTCTACAATAGAGCTGTAGCTTGGGTACTATTCCTGCTCCCTTGGTCAGTTTCCACAATGAGGGAAATTAGAAGGCTGGGGGCTGGTGGGAGGTCACTGGGCACTTCAGGGGAGGAAGTCGTAGGGACAGAGGACTAAGAAACATTTATAAAATGGTACGGAAGATGAAGAAAAGGAGATGAAAAGGTATATTAAGGAATCATATAAGGAATGTGTGATTTTATGATTTATAATAAGAAATATAAAGTTGGTCTTCATCCTCCTTTATGGCACTGAGCTCCTAAAACCCTTGGAATTTCCTAAGAACATGATGGTGTTTTTTGTTATGTTAATGAATGACTTTGGACAGGGTGGGGGTGGGAGGTTGGTTTCCATGAGAACCAACCACGTGATTAGAGAGCTGGCCCTTTCCATCCCACCTCCCTGACCTCTGGGGAGATCAAGTGGGGTTTGAGGTTGAATCAGTGTTTAAGAGCCAATGACTTAATCAACGATGCCTGTGAAATGAAGCCTTTATAAAAACCCAAAAGGATGGTGTGTGGAGAGCTTCTGGGTTGGTGAACACCTGGAGACTGGGGGAGACTGGTGCCTTTCCCCATACCTTGCCCTATGCATCTCTTCCATCTGGCTGTTCCTGAGTTATATCCTTTTATAGTAAATCAGTGATCTAGTAAGTAAAATGTTTCTCTGAGTTCTGTGAGCTGCTCTAGCAAATTAGTCGAACCAGAGAGGGGATCATGGGAACCTGTGATTTATAGCCAGTGGATCAGAAGTACAGATAACAACTTGGACTCGCACCTGGCGTCTGAAGTCAGAGCGGGTGGCTGGAACCTCCAATCTATAGCCCATTGGTCAGAAGCGCAGGTGATAACCTAGACTTGTGGTTGGCATCTGACATGGGATGGGGGGTAGCCTCGTAGGACTGAGCTTAACCTGTGAGATCTGACATGACCTCCAGGTAGGCGATGTTAGAACCGATTTAAATTTAGGACACCCAGCTGGTGCTACACAGAATTTCTTGGTGTGGGGAAAAACCTCCACATATTTGGTGACCAGAGGCGTCAGAAGTGAAGTGTTTTGTATGAGGAGTAAAGTAGACACATAAGAAAGAGAAGACAGGTGGAAAACAGAAGTTTTCCAACTGAGAATTCTAGATAACGTTTGTGTCAAAAGCCACAGTGGAACCTGCCACCAATTGAGGGACTGTCTGCATTAGGAAAGTTTTGTACTGCTGTCATCTCGGAAATAAAAGACGGGGGGATCATGGTGTTATTTCCTGTCCACTCTGCCCCCTCCCCACCCCCCTCTGACAAATGGTCCACCTCCTGCTCAGATAGTTGTAAAGAACATTATCATGGAGCTAAGCTCTGCCCAGTTTGGCTTGGCAGTTCTCCTCCACCTTGTCTCTGTCTGGATTTAGCTCTGCTTCCTCTCCTAGCACTCAGTCTCGAGGAAAGTAAGGTCATTCTTGGTTCAACTGCAGGTACTAATCCGAAGTCCATTTTGAAAGCATCTTCTCTGCAGCTATGCAGCATCTGAGCTAGCTGTTCCCTATTGCTTCAGCCACAGGCAGACTCCTCAGATCCAGTTTCAACTTACACTTCTCCATTTCTGTGGTCTGGACTGAATTCATATCCCCTGTTTACTCCTGTTTCTTTGCTTCCTTCCACCTTGTCCATTTATAGCATTCATCCCTGCTTTACGTTGTATTCCAACCCTGATTCCATCTCATTTCATTGTTTCCTGGAACCATCATCCTGGTTCCTGGGACCCCCATCCTGTGCTTCCTTTCAGCTAACTGGTTCATTGTAAAGTAACCTAAATAGGTAACTGTGAATGTTTGTATAAAACGGTATCAGTAAGTAAGGAAGCACAGAAGACCAGGGAGAAGCTGTCCACATTAACATGGAAGAGTAAAGATAAAAAAACAGACTTGAAAGACAACAGCACAAGACATTTAATAAAATGACATATGTAGGAGATATAAATATTTCAGATTACATTCTCCATCTATAGTTTTCTACAATTTTCAATTTTCTATTAAAGTGCTAATAGTCTATGACTAAAGAGGAGGAGGGATTTTCATTTGTAGACAAAGTCTTCTAAACACTTTGAAATCCTGCAGATTAATTATCCACAAGCCAGTAACAACTTAAAAATAACAACTCACATTTACTTAAATAAATTTTGCATTTTTTTCTGATAGTACAGATGACTGATATCATAACTCAATTCAATAGTATATTTAATCTTTCTAAATGAGGATATGCAACTTAGGAAGGAAACTGTCTTTTTATTAACCTCCACCCTATGCGCCAGAGATCATACTGAACGATTGGATAAAAAAAGAAAAATAAAAATAGAAAGACAGTTAAAGAGAAAACCTTCAACTACAGAACACCATACACACTTCAAAAATTAAGGGAAGTAGTTCTACTTGATGATCTAACAAGTAAGTTCCTCAAACTTTTCTTATAACGCAGTTGCACTTTCTCGTATCGTATGTTGTCTGTGATAAGTGGATTAAAACATGGAAAGGGATTTCTTAGACAAGACACCTGAAAACTGGAGCAATAAGGGAAGCTTCCGAAACAATAAAAAATTCCAACAGAGTTAAATAAACAGCATCTGAAGAAAACCAAATAAACAGAATTGTCAGTCTGGATCATGAGAGTATAAAGTTTGGGCTGTATACCACTTAGGAAGTCACAGACTTCCGGTTAAGTATTCTAGACTACTCTGATACTAAACCATTTCTAAATTTGTCTTAGAGCAAGAAATGGTTTGTTGAATTCAAAATCCACACAATCATTATAAAAACACAATCTGTGATAATTATTTCCAGCGATCATTATTTCTTCTTTCACCAGTATGAAAGTATATCCAGTATATAAGTATATCCAAAAATTCAAAAGAAATCGTTGTTTTATTCTGTGACCTCACTGTAAGACTTATCTTCATTTGTTGGGCATTTTGACACTTGAATTGCTTCTTCCTTATCACCTATCCAGGCATCTCAGAAGCAGTTCTAGAGATGTTGGTTTAGCTTAGATGAATGTGCTGTGGAAAGTCCAATCTGGTTCTGAATGGGCTTCAGCTAAGCTGGGCTTTGGTGGGAGCCAGGGCGGGAAATGGCATTTCTAAGGCAAACCTCACTGACACACAGAGTGATCTGGGACCCCCGTGAGCACTCAGCTTGAGGCAATTCAGAATTTTGTCTACTGAGTGGCTCTGTCATTGAAAAAGCGTCCCGGGAGGAAGGAGTCACCTATAGCCCAGTGGCTTCAATGCTGCAGTCACTGAAAAGACAATCTCACTCCACAATTATACCCCACTTCCTCTGCCCTTGGAAATGGAGACATTTTACTTGGTTTTATTAATACTCATAACACTTGCAACTCATAACTTTTTACAACGTTCAAATCATGTTCAGAACCCACATGATCGAAATGAATTCCAGTAAACAATCTTAAGACAGGGCAGGTATTGTTAGGAACATTTTACGGAAGGGGCAGCTGAGGCTCAGAGCGATTTAAGTAACCTGCCCAAGGTCACATGGACCGTGGGCGAGACAGTCAGAATTACCCCCTAGCCCTCTAATTACATGTTTCACTTTCTTGGAGTCTCTTTTTTTTTTTTCTAAAATGAAAGCCCGGGATAATACCTAAGGATGGATTGAGCAATCCCCTACTCAACAGAAGAGACAACCTGTGAAAGAAGATATGCCTATCTTAGGAGGACCAAAGGCAGGCAATGGCAGCAGGGAGTCCCAGTGCCTTCTACAGAAGAAAGCGAACCGCTGTATGAATGATCTTAATTAAGTGGGAATGCACAGCTACTGAATGCTGTGGGAAAACACTCTATCCTTACTGGCTGCTTTCCCCATAGCTCTCAGTAGCAATACCTTCAAATGCAATTAAGATAATTCACGGAGTGATTAGCTTCATTATATGGAGACACACCAGGGACTGTCCTAATGCCAAATCCTGTGTGTGGGCTCTGTAAGATAGACTCGTTCTTCTCCTGTGTGTTATCTCTTTTAGTGGACACAAAAAGAAGTAAACCTTATGGCGACATAACCCTTGGAACTTCTAAATTCCACTGACAGAAAGGCAGCTAGGAAATTAACGTTTTTTGGACTGGTCTGAAGGTTAACATATCTCAAACCAAACAAGTTTTCAAACACTTATCCTCTTCAACGGGCTGATGGTAAACAACCTATGAGGCTTTTATGGGGCTGGTAGAGAAGTCACAACTGAGCATCCTGTGGGGCCGGTGGGGACCAAGAGGTTAGGTTCTGAGCTCTGCATATTCCCTTTATGAAACACTGAGTGGAGGGACCCGGCCACATCCCACGGGAACAAGGTCGAGGGGGTCAATTACCCATGTTTCCCAGTGGGAGACACGTACTACTAAGACCCTGTGGTAGAAATAGCAAGGCATCAATCCTATGTACCAGACCTCCAGTAAATTCTACTCCCATTAAATTACCACCAGACAGATCGTAAGTATAAAGACAACCACTATTACTTGAGATGGAGTATTCCGTACCTGATTTTGGCCTATCAAAGACTGAGTGACTATTCATTCATTTGATTATTCATATTTATTCAACGACTATTCATAAACAATCACTATATTATCAAATGCATATATTTTTTAAGCTGTTCTGTTTCTAGATTAAAGGTGTTGATATAAACAAAAAGATTATTTACCTCTAGAGCAGTAGCTCTCCACCTGGAATATCACCCTCCCTGCCCAAGGTGACATTTGGCAATGTTTGGAGACATTTTTGCTTGTCAAAATGGGGCAGAGCTTTCCACCAGCATCTAGTGGTTAAGGCCCAGGATGTCACTAAATATTGTACAATGCACAGGACATCCCCAAACAACAAAGAACTCTCCAACCCAAAATGATAGTATGCTGAGCTGAAGAACCCCTGCCTTGAAGAAAAGCAAGCAAAACTTGAACCACCAGGTAAAATAAACATTCCTGTAAAAAGAAATACCCAATCATGTTGTTGTAGCCATTTATCATATAAAGTGGGCCACATTACATGTGAATCACTGAAGCTCTAGCCATCTACCCTGATACTCAGCTACCCATAGTTCTTACAGATAGAAATCTGGAATTCTGTAATAAGTACACGTTTCCAGATTTCTTATTTTAAGAATGCTAAAGCAGAAACATTTTTAAACAATAGACAAAACCAAATCTTTTTACCTTTAAAACTTACCAATTTTTCCTCTCTTCCTTGGCTCATTTAATTAAATACTTATTTACATTTCCCTTCCTATTTTGGGTTGCTCTTTCTAAGAACTTTAAAACAAATCATAAGTGGTAAATGATAAAAATAGAGCAGTAATACTTTTTAAAAAACATGTAGGGACTTCCCTGGTGGCCCAGGGGTTAAGAATCTGCCTGCCAATGCAGGGGACACAGGTTCGAGCCCTAGTCCAGGAAGATCCCACATGCCGCGGAGCAACTAAGCCCATGTGCCACAACTACTGAAGCCCAGGAACCTAGAGCCCGTGCTCCGCAACAAGAGAAGACACTGCAATGAGAAGCCTGTGCACCACAACGAAGATCCAACACAGCCAAAAATAAATAAATAAAATAAATTAAAAAAAAAAAAACACACACAACTGTATACAAGTCATCAATTGGGGTCTTAATTGAGGCAATGGTAGGCTTTTCTTTAAAAAAGAGAATATTCTAGTAGTATTTTAACTATTTAAATCCTGTATCAACATGTTTTAAAATAATGATGGAAGTAATTCCAATATTCCAAATAAGTCAGTAATGTTTTAGCTACTTCCAACCTCTTCCAATATGTTTTAAACTAATGATGGAAGTAATTAAAAAATAATGATGTAAGTAAAAAAGGATATTTATGAACTGGGTTGAATATTCTGTTCCATCTAATAAGACTTTGCCCATAGCCTAGGTTAGCATACCACTCCAGAGCTAATCTTTTTTTTTTTTTAAAGTATTAAGAAAAGATGGAAAGCAAACAACATTCAGATACCTACAGAACTAAATCTGTGGATTTCTTCTTGATTTTTTCTCCTCATTGTTCGTCTCTTCTTCCAAAATTCACTGGGATCCCGTTTAAAAACCTTTCCTCGGAAGCTCATTGTATTGTTATTTGAGTGGCAAGATATTTAAAAATATCAATTTCTTTAAGCCTCTTCCTTCTGAAGCTTCACCAGGCCGAACAAATTTTTCTTCTCCGGCAAAAAGGGAAATGCTCATGCTACATTAACATAACTGAATAGAAAGGAAAAGAAAACCGACAAGTTACTGCTTCCTGTGAGTGAGTAACTACCAGCTGTTCAGAAGCGCTTTTGTGCATTTATTCTCCCTAATCACCTGCTTTAAAGCAGGATGAAAAACACAAAATGACTTTGGATGTTTAAGAGAATTGCTCACAGCTAAATAAACCATAGGATGTAAACTCACCCTTGGAACCAAGTCAAGACTGAATCAAAGAGCTAATTTACGGTAGGCTGCCATGTCTGTCAGTGTAACAGCCATCCAAATTTTAGCACTGTGGCTAGATCCCCAAGGTGAACTGCAATAATCAGTTGGTCATGTATGCGTAGATTACATTAACAGTCTTTCCAGGGAGGTGTCCAAGAGGATCACTTAGGCACAAGGGGAAAATATTAGAATTCTATTTATATTAGTCATCTAGATAGAGAAACTGTGCTTTACTAATATTTAACATAACACATTGACATGGACACCTTCATTCTCTACGTCAAACGGTTACATATAGTCAAATAGTTAATTCCCTAATCTTTAGATCCTTATTCCCTTTCTCTGGGGCAATTTAAAAGTGCACCTCTCCCCTCAAACCCACCCCAGTGCTACTTCCTGTTTTCTTTTCCCCCATGGCACTTACTAGCATGTGACACTACTATGCATTTTCCTTATTTTACTTATGGACTGTCATCCTCCACTAGAGTCTATGCCACAAGAGAGTGGGAATTTTTTTGCTTCATTCACTGTGTCTTCAGTGGTCAAAACCATGCCTGGCTTCCAGAAGATTCTCAGTATATATACATATAATTGTTTAATAAAAGAATAAATGAAGGACATAAATATTGTGCTTAGCAATGAACCTTGTCCCCTATGTATATTGTGTTTTGAAATGTTAGCTACTGGCAAGGACTATATAATTTATAAATACACACAGAAGATGGGAGTGCAGCCAAATTTTTTCTACAAAGTGCATGAGATAGGAAATATTTGGAGGCCACAGGACTAGGAAATAATTGATTAAACATTAGAAAGCTGGGTTCTAAAAAACGATTGTTGTGGGAGACATTCATTCAGTTTCTTCAAGAGTTTGTTTCTTCATCTGCAGGGTGGACCCCCACAACGGAGGTGTCCATCGGTGTGATGTAGGTGCTAAAGGAACCATTGCTTGTCTAGGAAGCACTCTGGGGTTTAAAAGATGGTTGAAGGAATATTTCCATTGAGGACTGATCTTCACAAACACCGAGACACAAGCTCCTACCAGCTCTCCGAGGAGATGAGTCCTGAGCAAGGGGCATTTTGAAGGGAGTAACTGTCAGGGAGTCAGTTCCACAGACACTTGTTGGGGAATCTTCGCACAGAGGGCAGTGTGATGTGCAGTGTGGACGCGAGCATGAAGCTTAACCAGGAGAGCAATTTCTGCAAAAGGCTCTCAGTATTCTGGGAGTTTGGAACTTTAAGAAAGAAAAATAACAAGGCTGCTATTACATTCGTGTCTTAGCTGGAAGCAGGACTCAGGGTACAGATGGGAATGGGGAGAGCGACCAGAGGAAGGGAACAATGGGTAAACACAATGAGTCGGGGGTTTTGGGGGGGGGGGCTTTTGCTCCACAGCCTTGCCTTCTCTTTCTAGAGCTCAACACGGTTAATGGTGCAGGCCCCGATGTCTTCCACGGATATGCCAACTTGCCACCTAGGAGTGAATGGTCCCACGTATCCATGTGGCTTTTCCTCAGCTTCCTTCAGTCTTTACTTGAAATGTCTCTTCCTCAGAAAGCCTCCTCTGATGGCTTTGAATGCTCCTCCCTTGCCTTTTTGTGTGTGGGGGGAGAGGGTCCTAGACAAGATGGGGTAAGAAGTTCGTATCTCACCCTGAGAAGCCACTTCTGCAAGCATAGTTATGATTCTGTAATGAAGGCGGCTATCCTCAGGGAAACTCCCACTTAACCAGCTAGTTCCAAAGGCAAGGCACTAATAGAGGCCATTTGCTTATTTAATAAGCCTCATTATTGATTATTATTTAATCTGTAATAAGCCTTCACCTTTATCATGGTTGCCTTATCCTGACATAGGCCATTTCCCAATAGTATTTCCCCAATAAAGACCAGATTTAGTTGATGCACATATGTATCCCTCAGACTCTAGCCTCTTGTGCACCTCTACCTTCTCATGCAGAGATTTGTGCAAGGCAGGCAAAAAGAGATACCGCTCATTCCTTGCCAAAGTATGGAGACCAAGGTAGCTTCTTTCAAAAACTGAGAAAAATAGCAAGATGCTACAAAAATAACAACTGAGGAGGTAAACTATATTGTTATTCTGTAATTGGTTTAAGTAGGCATCCAAAGATTCCACAGAGCAGAATGCCTTTGGATCCATGGTCATGGGATATATAGAAATTCCACTGTCTGTCTTTCGCTCTTATCAACATTCACACTCTGAGTAACTCTTTGGCATCTGTTGGATGAGCAGGTACGTTATAGCACGTGCATAATTTTCAGGTTTAACTTTCTTCCTTATATGATGGGAGTCTGCCTTTTTGGGTCACCTGATTTCCCGAGTATGTAAGATTATGTTTCTATTTTAATAGCTGAAAGTCGTATTTCACAACCCTTTCGGATCATGGACCTGTTTGAGAATATAACAAAACTGGACTCACTCAGCAGGAAAATGTAAGGACTCAGAAAATGTGTGTGCATGGTAGGGGGTCACCAATCTCTGAGGTCCATCTGGGGACCCGCTTATTCATGTTACCCTAAATCCCTAGCTCATAGTTTTAGAAGATAGGAACGTTGTCTTATAACGAAGCATTTAATAATCTTGAGCAACTCGTAAGTGACTTCCTCTCTTTCTAACAGTTGCATCTCGTCTCTCCTCTATTCCTCTTTAGGCACCACAGTTCTTTATCCTGGAGTCCCTCCCACTTCCCGACTTCTGCAATGTGAGAATGACTCATTTCTCTCCTTGCTAAGCTGTTGATTGCAGCTACCTTTAACATTGGCAAAAGGAGGCATTGCCGGGCAGTATATGGGAATGTCAGAAAGACATAACCTGTGGTGACTGCAAAGGAGGAGAAAATCCAGTAGCATGGAGTTCAGTGCTCCATGGGATGGCACAGTTGAGCTTCTACTGAGCTCCTTGATTTCAGACCAAGTCTGTTTCTCCAGCATACTGGAGCAACTTCTGCTTAAGTTCGGACACTTGTTGACAATCAAAGAACCTAACTAGGGCACTGGGCAAGAATGGGCAATAAAGAGAAATCAGAGATTAGCTGGCTCAATCACAAGGAATCACTGTCAAGTTCATTAGTAAAGAAATCTGGTACCAATCAATGATCAGAATTCATTACTATACTCAAGGCATTGCTGAGCTTCATGAGAAATATGTAATACTCTTCCTAGTCTTGAGAAGCTTGTACCCGACAGAGGAGTTCACTAAAGTGTAAAGGAGACTGGGAAAGCTTTATAATAAAGACAGGACCTAAGGGAGACTTTGAATAGGTTTGAGTCAAATAGATGGGAGAAGGGTAAAGGATACTCTAGAAAAGAGGAATGTAGCATAGAGAAGGCATAAGATACAATGGTTAAAACCATGGGATCTGGAATCTGCTTAGAGGCAGCTCCTGGGTCCATGCTTCCTAACTATATCCTATATCCTCAGGCAATACTCACCCTCTCCAGGCCTCAGTTTTCTCATCTGTAAAATAGGGAGAGCATAGTAGATACCTCACAGAGTTTTTGTGAGTATAAATGAGATGACACTTTAAAATTTCAACTCATTGCCTGGTATAGTTACCATAACTGTTCGTTATCACAGAAACTAAGAGGCAGGCCAAGAAAGAATATTTAAGAAAAAGTAGGAAGTCAGAAAGAGAAAGACAAATACCGTATGCTAACACATATATATGGAATTTAAGAAAAAAAAATGTCATGAAGAACCTAGGGGTAAGACAGGAATAAAGACACAGACCTACTAGAGAAGGGACTTGAGGATATGGGGAGGGGGAAGGGTAAGCTGTGACAAAGTGAGAGAGAGGCATGGACATATATACACTACCAAACGCAAAATAGATAGCTAGTGGGAAGCAGCCGCATAGCACAGGGAGATCAACTTGGTGCTTTGTGACCGCCTGGAGGGGTGGGATAGGGAGGGTGGGAGGGAGGGAGACGCAAGAGGGAAGAGATATGGGGACATATGTATATGTATACCTGATTCACTTTGTCATAAAGCAGAAACTAACACACCATTGTGAAGCAATTATACTCTAATAAAGATAAAAAAAAAAAAATAGGAAGTCCAGCCTGTCTATAGCCAAGGGCTGAGTAGGAGAGTAGAGGCAGAAACAATTGAAAATAGAAGCCAGGACCAGTTCATGGAAGGTTTTAAATGCTAAGATGATGAAAGTTTCCATCGTATACCAAAAGCCATGGAAAGTCACTAAAGGATTTTTTTTTTGTTTTTTAAACATCTTTATTGGAGTATAATTGCTTTACAATGGTATGTTAGTTTCTGCTTTATAACAAAGTGAATCAGTTATACATATACATATGTCCCCATATCTCTTCCCTCTTGCGTCTCCCTCCCTCCCACCCTCCCTATCCCACCCCTCTAGGTGGTCACAAAGCACCGAGCTGATCTCCCTGTGCTATGCGGCTGCTTCCCACTAGCTATCTACCTTACGTTTGGTAGTGTATATATGTCCACGCCACTCTCTCACTTTGTCCCATGGATTTTTGAATTATGATTAAAATAGTACCTTTAGAAGAGTCATCTGATAATTACATGTAGGCTAGATTTTGGGGAGTATGATCCGAGCAGTAGTCTGCATTAACCCAGATATTAACATAGAGTAGTGGAGGGCAGAAAACTTGGCATCAGAATCATAACCACAGACTTCACAGATGAAGATCTGGCAATTAAATGGAAAATGAATGATAGTTGAAATTTATCAAGCAAGTACTAGGTGCTGGGTGCTGATCTAAATATTTATAGTGCCTTATTTAAACCATGCAACAACCCTGTGAAGTAGGTATTACTATTACTGTTATCACCACTTAGTTTTACAGAGGAAGATACTTGGGTCTTGGGAAGTTAAGCAATTGGTCCAAGGTTCCAAAACAAGTAAGTAGCACAGCTGGGATTTAAACCCAGGCAGTCCAGCTCCAGAGCTCATGCCCCTAATCAGAAGAGAGGTCCAAAGATGCCAGTAGGTTTCTGAGTCTGGCCATCAAGGAGATGGATAGTATGTCTGAGGGAAAAAGGGTGGCAAGAAGAGAGGACTTCTTTTCCACTAATGCTGATTTAGACATGTCAAGAAGATAGAAAAATGGGCATTTTAAGCACCACTGTTATTTATACGTGTGCCTGGAACTCAGGAAAGAGTCAGGACTGGAGATATCCAGGTGAAAGTCATCGAAAGAGTTAAAATTGAAAATCTAAAAGTAAACTGAATTTTTGGAGAACAGAGTAGCATAAAATTGAGAACATAATCCTGAAATTCTTTTATATATGATAAATAGAAGGCAACTTAGGAAACTGAGAAGGCATAGCGATACTGGGGGGAAACTAGCAGGGCAGTGTGGTGTCCAGATGCACTGAGGAAGGGAGTTTAAGGAGGGTGACACACGGCATCAGGGCAGAGATGGAGGTAGGACCCAAGGATGTCCAAAAAGATCCAGCATGAGAGATAAGCAAGATGAAAACTAAAGACCTTGCAGTCTTGGATCCAGACAGATCTATATTTGAACCCTCTTCAACCACCTACTAGATAACCTCCAGCAAATTACGTGACCTCTGTCTTCCCATTTCTTATATTTACAATGGAGCAATTAGTATACAGCTTACAAGACTGTCATGAAATAATATATGTTATTACTCAGCCCTGAGGAAAAAAATACACACGTGTATATATAATTGCTAAGATTCCTATATATGCATATATGTAAAGTATTACTTATTGACTATGACTGACATTTACCAGGTCTAGCTAGGTACGTATTCATGTACAGACACACCTATATATGCATATACATGTACATAACAAAATACACAGATGCACGAATTCTTATATGTGTCTTCAGAGTCTGGCTCCATGGTGTCCAGAAAGAGAAACTAAGTTTGCAATTTTCAGTAGATAAGCGTCTGGGTATCTGGAATTTAATTAAGATGGTAAGTCTTCACCATGTTTTAGAAGAAATAGGAATTTGAATGCTAAGATATCAGAAATTTGAGGCAAAGTTCTAGTAGTCTGTATTAGTTTTCTATTGCTGCTATAACAGATTACCACACATTTATTGGCTTAAATCAACACCCACTTGTTGTCTCATAGTTTTTGTGGGTCAGAAATCTGGGTATGATACAGCTCAGCTGATTCTCCACTTAGAGCCTCCCAAGGCTGAAATCCAAGTGTCAGCAGGGTGGTGTCCCTTTCTGGAGGCTCCAGAGGAGATACTGGTTCCAGGCTCATTCAGGTTGTTGGCAGAATTCAATTCCTTGCAGTTGTAGGACTGAGGTCCCAGTTTCCTGCTGTCTGTCAGCCAGGGGTCATTGTCAGCTTCTAGAGGCCGCCTGCATTCTCTGGCCCATGGCCCCTTTCTAAGTCAGCAGCAATGGGTTGAACCTTTCTGAAATCTCTCTGACTTTTCCTTTTCTCCTAAATATCTCTTCTCTGCATCTTTCTACTAGCTGGAGAAAAGTGTTGGCTCTTAAGGCCTCATGTGTTTCGATTGGTTCCACCCAGACGATCTAGGATAATTTCTATATTTTAAGGCCAGCTGATAAGTAACCTTAATTTACATCCACAAAGTGCCTTCATAGCAGTACTAAGATGCGTGTTTCATTGAAGCACCAGAGAGTCCTGTTGAGGGGGAGAGGTATCTTTAGAAAACTGTCTCTCGCACAGTCTTATTCTGGACCACAGCTTGCTTTTTACACCTATCTTTTGAAGACAATGTTAACATTAAGAATGCACTGAGAAGAAGGTGTAGGCAGGACAGTACTTGGCCTTTGAATTTCTGTTGAACAGTGAGGTGGGATGCAGGTTTCAGTGGAGGCAAGAAATGAGTGAGAGGAAATAGACATTTGGCTTATAGGTCACTTCCTGGAAAAAGTTGGCAGTGAAATAAGGTGAGAAAGAAAATCATAGTTGTGGGGAGGGAGGGCAGAACCAAAGAGACAAATTTAGATGATGGGTATTGGTGAAGTAATCAAATACATAAACACAGAAAACAAAGGCTATAAGCTAAAGGCAACACGCTCTGAGGTCATCTCTAAAATATTTATGTTTGCACTGTATTTGAATAGGCTGTACAAACAGCAAATGACATCCTCGTGCAATCTAAGAAACCAGAGGACAGAGATTTTTGTTTCACTGAAAACGCATCTGAACCTACTTAATAAACATTACCGAGAAAGTACCGTTAGAGATGCAGAGTAACTGAAACCCTGGTGGTTAAGACTTACACAGCCACACACGACATCATACTTGAATCCACAAAACCTAATTTGAGCAGCTGGTAAAGTACTTTCTGTTCATTTCCACCTGCTTTCTTTACTTGCTTCTCAACCCATCTTAACTTTATTCCAATGTATTTTACCTGTGGAGCTTTTCAGCGTTTATACTTCCTTGTTAGAGAACGTTTAGATAACACATTTCATTTCATTTTTCTCTGCCATTTCCAATGGATTTTCCCTTTGCCTGAGGGTTTGTGTGCTTTACAGCCTTTCTCTCATAGGATGAAACAAGGCTGGTCCATAGCGCTTCTCTAGGTTCTGCTCACCACTGTCTACTTTGTTTAAAGGAAGTAAAGCACCAGTAGCTACTTCCTCCCTCACTGTGGTCTCGCCTGAGCCTGGCCCCAGGCAGAAGTGTTTCTGTAGCTCGTAGCACTGAGGCTCACTACTTCTGGCTACAAAGGTCAGGGCTGAATGGCTCTGAGTCACCTATGAGACAGGCTTAGATAGCTCAGGGGAGTTTCATTGAACATGACAAAACCTCATAATTCTAAGTGCAGAGCTTTCAGTGGGCAGTGTCTGTGGAATTCAGCAGTTTTTTTGTGTGTCTGCTAAACTCTAATGCAAATCACATTAGTTTTAGTATTAAATATTTAGAAATTTCACGGAAAATAAAGAGAGCCCTGCAACATGAATTGCACTGAGGGAGAATGTAAACATGCCAAAAATAGAAACAGACTGCAGTTGTGTGTGTGTGCGTGCATGGTGTGTGCTGAGTGTGTGACATGTTTGTTCTGTGTGTGTACACGTGCGTAGCATAAACGATCTTTACTGCATTAAAATAATTTAGGGGATTCGTTTCATGGCCCTTCAAACATGTATTAAGTTGTAATAATATTTGTTTATATTATTGAACTTAAGTAGGTCTCAGGAGGTAAGAATTCCCACTTAATCAGGATTTCATGGGGACAAGGGGGTTAAAGAACTCATTGCTTACAGTTTAGTGAGCCCATCTTAGAATCTAATAGCAATCAGTGAAGGGGTTTTAGTTTTTTCTTTTTAATCCTGGACTTCATCATTGGTCACAGCCTTCCACTAGGAAAAATATTATAGCCTGTATATACTCATATATCTTACCAGTAAGCATCCTGATACAATATTTAGGAAATGAGGAAAACTGATTTTAATTTTACCCTGTTTTCTCAGTTTCCTGATGGGTATATAGGCACTCATCATCCATGTTGAAGTTTTTTCTGCTTTATGGTAAAGGCCTCCAACCACCCTCAAGAAGTAGCTTTAGCTTGGTCTGCTGCAAAATGGGAAATCCCTAAGAAGCAAGAATTCATGCTTCTGGAGACCACATTTTAACTCACTCCCCCATGCCACCAAGCTCAGAGCCAGAGCATAACAACATGACAATAATAACAACAAGAAACATACAAAAGCTAACATGATTTTTTAAGCTTATGTCTCACACGAATAATACAACCTGGATTGTTAATGTTCTTTAAAATGTTGTTTAAAAAGTCATGCAGCTAATTCTACACCTAGAATATAGTGCTCTCTTTCCATTAAAAACATAATCAACCACCAAGCAACTTATTTTCCCTGGACTATTTTTCTCTGTCTTTTAACAAAGACTGAAAGGCATTCTGGGTCGAGGCAGACGATTTCTCTCACAAATGATCAAGTGAAAGGACACAAATGGGAGTTGAGGGTCCAAATCAATGCTATTATCATTGATCTGCTAAGGACTGCTGCCCGACAGTAACTTCCCCCTGGAGACACATGCATCTCTCTGCTGGCTGGCTGGATCCCATGCGAGCCTCCCACTGCTGGCAAAGTGAATTACAGACCTGAGTTATTTCTTTTAAAATAAAACAAGCACCCCAAATTGCCCTCCTCTAGTCTTTCCAATTGCTAATTACCTTGCTTTCAGTATGAATGTCACCCAATGTTTAATAATCACCTTGAAAATCACGTGTTTTATGGAAGCGCCAAGGTCTTTCAAATCTGTGAAGCTCCAATGGAAAGACTGGTTCATTTATATAACATCAGTATTACATATGTTTTAGTCTCGTGGTAGGTCTTTCTGTTTCTGTTTGGTTTGGTTTGAACTTCAGATGGATGTGTCTTTACAAAGGGAGGGCGATAAGGCATTCTTACCTGAGCAATTCTGACGAGGAAACAGATCACCACGTGCGTGCCAAACCCTGAACATGCAAGCGACCAACCGTTCAGACCAAGGACTGCTTGCTAGTGGCGCTGACTGATAGTCTAGCTGCAATTTCTGCAACCTGGATGCCCCACAAACCGTTCGTTTAATAGTGTCATAATGCATTTATCTTTTTTAAGGCCTCTGTAAGGAGGCCTTAAAAAAGCTAATGCAATACGTTAAGTGTTTAATGCCCTGCATTGTAGAAATTGGAGAGTAATGGATGGGTCTTGGTTTTTCAATCAAGAGCTTCTTTGTGTCTTACAGAGGATTAACTGTTGGATTTTCTTTATTTAGCTGTGTACACTAGAGTACATTCTTGACCTTTGGATGTGCGGTAGCTCATCAAGGTCCCCAATTAAAGGACAAATTGACTTCTTGCTTTTTGTTCTGCACCTCTCCAGGTGGACACAGGAATAACAACAGGAAAATGAAGATTGGATGGTTCTGAAAGGGTGCTAGTATCTATTGAATCTGGTTTATGAGAATGGGTACAAATGCTGAGAGGCTCTGAGGACATTCCCTAGTCCTGGTCCAGTGCCAAATATCAGTGATAGAGGGGATTAAGTCAGGGTGCCCACGCTCAGTCCAGGCGGGAGATCACCGTACACACAAAACAACTACAGAAGTATAAGAACGCAGAAACGAAGTGTCAAGTGAAGAGAGCATGAGGTTAAGGTCAAGGGGGACTTCATACAGGCATGGAGACTTGAGTCCGGGCCTGGACAATGGTAGTGAGACAGGAGACAGATGGGCCCCAGGCCGAGGAGCTTGTCCCTTGCGGAGAGATACTCCAAGAGGAAGATAATAGCAGGAGAATAATGAGAGGAGCTGAGCCCTACCCAGATAACAGATAAAAGACCACATATTCATCATTCTCGAAGTCAAGGAGACCTTCCCAACTACACAGGCACAGAAAGGTGCTTGAAGGTCAGAAAGGGAGGGGAGGCACCCCATAGAAGGTGATGTCAACCTAGGTATAGGTCTCTTCACTAGAATCCATCTTGGCTAAGAGATGTGCCCACACACATGTGAGGACCCTGAGATGTACAAAATACAGACACAGAACCAGGCAAAGCAAGATGCCTGGCCAACGGAAGCCTGGAAGAAATGGCCCATATAAGTGATTCAAGCTACCACAAGGGCGTGACTCACTCTCTCTCTGAGTCCACCCGTGTGTGCCTATTCACACGCACTCTTTTTTCCTCCTAATCAACACTTTACTTTTTTCACTACTTTCTCTTTGTGGGAATTCATTTCTACAAAGCCGAAGGGCCAGGGCCTTGTCGCTGGCCACTGGTCTAGTGGCTAGGATTCAGCGCTCTCACTGCCACGGCCTGACATCAATCTCTGGCCGGGAACCGAAATCCTCCTTCAATCCACTGCAGGCCGAGGCCACCCGAGATCAGTAGGACTTCGAAAGTCACCTTTATAAGAACCCCCAAAGCAGGCATTCTCCAGTATATTCAAGAATCACACGGGAAGGTTGTTAAAATTGTGGATTCCTGAGCTTATCCAGGACCTCAGTAGGTCTGACAGGAGGTCCAGGAATCTGTCTTTGCTAACAAACATCCACATGATTCATTTGAAGATGCTACACGGACCACATTTTGAGAAACTATGACTCAGAAGCTGGTTCACCTAATTGTTTTCTTAAGTCAGAAGAATCATATAATAGTATCCAATGGGACATCACTCCCAGTGCTGTTTTTCATTTTATTTTACTAGACTCAAGTCTTAGTTGTAAAAATCAAATATTTCCTTTTCTCTTAGGTATACTAAAAAAGAGGCAGAATTAGCTGACCAGCTACATTGCCCTAAACATTTAGGAGACTGAGGAGAAAACCCTGGAGTGTAACTAGATGTCGAAAACTGGGCCTTAGACGTGCCCCATCTGTCCTTCGATTTCACTTTGTTTCTTCTTCACTGGCTATTTCTCTGCTTGGACTTTCGTAACCCTGGTCATACTGGCCTCTCAATTATTGTCTAAACAGATTTTCTTTAACTTGGCATTAGTGACATTTTGGGCCAGATCGTTCTTCTTGTAGGGGGTTGTCCTCTGCATTGCAGGATGTTTAGCAACATCCCTGGCTGGCCTCTACCCACTCGATGCCAGTAACCCCCCACCCCGGTCCCCTGCTGTGGCAGCCAACAATGTCTTCAGACATCATCTCATGTCCTCTGGCGGGTGGGGGAAGGAGGGAAAAATCACTCCTGCTTGAAAATCTCTGGTCCAAATCCTAATGCAAATTTTTCTGCCTCAGTATTGCTTTGATGATGGCTTTCAGGCCCAGAGATCTCGGGGGCAGATGATGGAAATTTCTCTTCAGATCAGAGTTAGCTCCTACTGAAAGCCAAGTTGAGAATCACTTGGCATTTGGGTCTTTTGTTCCTCCTTGTTTGGAGGAACCCCGGGGCTACTGACTTTCAAGTCAGTCCCCTCTCTTATCCTCCATATGCCTCAAAGTCCCACTATCGGAATTAGTCTATGAGTCTGGGTTTCTGTTCTGGGGTGTCCCTAATCAAGTGCAGCTATCACTTTTCTGGAAAAGAGCCGAAGCCATTAGAATCTTCAGTAACTTAGCATGATACATCATAAGAGGCAAGCTGGCCACGTAGGCAAAGCCCCAAGGACGTGGAGATGATGACAGACATTTTAACGGTGTGAAGGATAAAGCTGAGTGTGTGGTGTTTGCCATGGTGGGTAAGATCACTGTGCTGGAGTCAGTCGGCCTGCGTTTGATTCCTGGCCTTCCCGCTTACTTGCTGAGGGTCTCCAGACAAGTTACTCAACCTCTCTGAACCTGAGCTTTTCACCTGTAAAATGAAGGTAACCATAGTACCTGTTTCACTGAGAGCTGTGAGGCTTAATAAAAGAATATTTGCAAAGTGTTTAGCACAGTGCCTGGAATATAAGAAAATGCTCAAAAGATGTTAGCTCTAAGTTTGGTTGTGGCAAGGAGGGGTCTTAAGCTGGGCTGTGTGTATTGGGCGGGGGGCGCAGATGTCCCAGCTCTTCACGCACTGAGCTTGGAGAGGTGGGGTGGGAGCACAAGAGGGGTGCTAGCTGCTTTGAAAGCAGCAGTAAAAGGGAAAGGACCTTCCAAAAATGGAGGGAGTGGCTAGGAGACCCCCTTGGCTTGGATGTGGATAATTAGGTTAAAAAGCCCCTCCTCCCATGCACACTCCATCCTTCCACAACTGACCTCTTTGTGCTGTGCCTTGCAATACTGGTGATTTCATTTTGAAATCCCCACTCTGCACAAGTACAAAAGCTTCCAATTATCCTATTTCTGTCATGTCCCTTCATCCCACACAAAAGACCCAAATGCCAAGGAAGTTAGAGAAAGCCAAGATTTAACCAATATCATATGATTTTTTTCAATCTTTTCATGGTTACTTTTCTGCCTAAGCGAGACTGTAAATTCCCAGAGCAATGAACAGTGTTGTCTTTATGTCTGAACCGTGCTGGGTCCCTTACTGGCATGCGGCAAATACCAACACTGTAATTACCAATTTGATGTTGTGAACAGAGAAAAGGGCATAGCACTTTCTTTTTCTCTTTCTTCTGCTTCTCCTTTCCCACAACTTTCTGAGGCCACAGCAAGGTATTAAAGTACACTGACAAGGAGACATTTAATCTGACTTTGCTCCCATTTGCAAGGATGTCACAGATTGGGAAGGAGATACGTTACCTAGATTGTATCAAAAGATCTTTGGCAGCATTTAAAATTGGCCTCCCTCTTGCTTTGGTTGGCATTCAGGGTGATGGTTTCAGAAAACAGTTTTGAGTTTGTGTTCCCTTCTTATCTCTCTGTGCCCATAACAGCTGAGTGGAGACTGCCGTTGAGAAGTCATTTTGTTCTTCTAGGCAGAGTGCATCTGTGCTCACAGTGAGAAGAGCATCGGATGACAGTCAGGACTCCTGTATTCAAGAATCAGTCCATTCACTGATGGTCTAAGCAACCTTGGGCAAAGCAGTAACCTCTCCGGACGTCTTTGACCTAAAGCCTTTTTCATCTCTAAAATTTGTATGTTTTTAAATAAAACTTGTATTATCCATTTTCAGATAGTCTGATGACCGGCCTGAGAAAATAAGCTTTTTGTCTGTTTTATTTTAACCTCAACGGCCAATTGGAAAGGAAAGCAATCTTCAGTCAGAGCACCTCTTTTCTGCACGCCAAGTCCAGATGGTGTACCCCCAAACGCTACCTGGGCCTCGCTCCCTGTTCCAGCTAGATTTCATTTCAGCAGTCAACAGCTGTGCCTTCTCACTAGATGGCATTGTCCTTGACATGGCTCATAAACAGACCATTTAAAAGAATTTTGGCACTGTTCTCATACCCACCCGTTGTACTGATAGTCTCTGACTTTCCTATGAGACATCTCCTCTACCCCCTCATCTTCCAGAGCTCACCCAACAAGTGCTCTGACCACACCTGGATTAAAAAGACTCTTTTCTCTGAACTTGAGCCTTGAGAAGAATGACACAAAGCTGTGGTATGTACCAAAGCCTGCCCCAAACCCTGCACGTTACAGCTCCAGGGGCCCTCCTCCTACTTCCTGTGTTTACGAGGCTTTCTGGTGAGTTCTGCCTCAGTCTGATGGGCTCGCTCCACCTTCACTCTTTATTCCCCTTGATTTAGCTCAAGCCATTTTTTTTTGTAACCATATAATGTTTGCAACCATTTGTTTATTTCCTCCGTAAATGGGTGCGGATATCGTGCTAAGTATTTAGGGAAATCAGAAAAGTAAAATAACTTCTTTGCCTTCACAGAGCTTAGAGGAGATAGGTTGGCACATGCTGTAATGAGACGTTTGTATTAGAAAGCCCTAAAAATCAAACAAAGAAAAATCCCAATATTCTTTCTCCAAATATTCTCTTAAGTGCTAAAACCAACAAAAAGCTCATTACCTTTCCTTCCAAATACTATTTCACATGACTTTATCTAATAACGCTAACAACACCATCATCCATGTAGGTGATAAAATTGGGGACCTGATTCTCTTTTTCTTTTTTTTAATTTAATTTTTATTTTCTATTGGAGTATAGTTGATTTACAATGTTGTGTTAGTTTCGGGTGTACAGCTAACCGATTCAGTTACACATATACATCTATCCAGATTCTTTTCCCACTGATTCTCCTTTTCAACGTCGCTTATCCCACATCTGCATAACCAGCCCATCACTAAACCTAACGATTATATATGTTCTCTTAATCTTCCCTCTCACTGCAGCCATTCTCCTGTTTTAAGCCAGGTTTGACCACGTCATTCCCCAGGTCAGAAGCCGTAAGTGGCATCCCACTTGTCCATATTCGTGCTTCCCAAACTGTGCTCTAGAACTTCAAGATGTGTGGGCCAGTGTTCCAGATAAGAGATATTCAATGTCAAGTAAACTTGAGAGACAACGGATTGAACAAAGCTAAACTGGCCTTTTCACGGAAGAACTCTCAGAGCTTTAAATTTCCAATGTGCAATGTGAAACTCTCAAGGAGTGTGTACTAGGCAATACTTCCCACACTGATTTTTGCACAAAAGCATTTTCTTACAGAGCACTTATTATTCTGTGTCACATAGTCTGAGAAATGGTCTCTGCAACCAGCATTCGTAGTGAGCCACCTGGTGAGACAGAATTTAAAATATTTGAGAAAAAGAAGATGACAGCGGCTTCTCTTCCAGAGTTGAGAGAAATTGCAGGGGTTTACATGACAAAGCAGGAAAGTCTGAATTAGGGCAGGTGCTGGGTTGCTTGGTGCTAAAACAGAAAGATGACAGCATGGTGGCTGGGTGACAGGGTGGCTGGTGGCTTCGGGGTAAGACTTCTGTACCTTTTCCAATTTTGGTCCTGTTCCTTCCCCAGAGTAAGCACCAGCCCAGACGTCCACTTCTCCCAGGAGTGACTGTTCTGGGCAGTATAAACAAGCCACTTGTGCACATCAGTTAGAGAAACACACAACTTAAATAAATACTTAAAACAATTTGCTTAAATTGGACCAAAGGTAACATCTACTTAGCTGTGTGGCTTTGGGTTTATTGAACCTCTGTGAAATCTCAGCTTAACAGGATAAGGCAGGGACAGATTTTCATGGTTGTGTACTAAGCCCTGTAGTCTGCATGGAAAATAATTCATGACCCAGTTGAGGTGAAAACATGGATGTCTGAATCCTCCCTCCATCCCTGCCTTCCACCTTTCCCCTTCAAGAGTTGGCAATATCTCTAGTCCGGTTTGTAAACAGATTTTTAAAAGGATTTGTTGCCTTTGATGCATTAGTATCCACATCTTCCACCTGCATTATGTTGCTGAAAATTACATTAAGTGTCAGATATGTATTACCACATTCCCCGCTTATTGTTTTACAGTCAAGAAAGGACAGTCTGACTTCTTATTATTCAATTATATCTATGGAAATCTTTCTGAATTAGGAGTTGGAGTGCACAATTTCTCGAATTCAAAATATAATCTCTAGCCCTACATGGACATTAATATCAAAATCATTTTCCACTCAGACCAGCCAAACATACTGTAACATATTACAGGCAGTGTAGTTCTCACTGGCTCCTTGAAGTTGGAACCTTGAATTAAAGTAAACCTGATGCAAATTTATAAGAGAATGACAATCAGGCAGCCTATGGCTCAACCTGGTCCCATAATTGTGTTTTCCTGCCAGCATTGTTTTAAAATATTTGAATTAGTTGCCAGCATTTAAAAATGGGAAGATTTTACATAAAAAGCCCTGGTTATTTGCTTCTCTTGGAAAATTCAAGATCTAATCATACTAATCCTCACTTCTTGTGTGTGTGTGTGTGTGTGTGTGTGTGTGTGTGTGTGTGCTCTTTTTTAAAAAAAATTTCATTGGAGTATAGTTGATTTACAATGTTGTGTTAGTTTCAGGGGTACAGCAAAGTGATTCAGTTATACATATACATATATTCATTCTTTTTCAGCTTCTTTTCTCATATAGGTTATCACAGAATATTGAGTAGAGTTCCCTGTGCTATAACTAATCCTCCCTTCTGACACTGAAAAAGTTGCCCAAGTGGAACAGTGGCTGTACCCCGTGGATGGGCCATAGTTTCTTTAGTTTGCTCTGCTCCCCGCCACTCCCTTTTGTCTCCTTGTCTAGCCTGATTCACTTGTTCCCTGCAAGGCCTGTAGGCATTTGAGTTTGGAACCTTTGACTTAAAGTCACATTTAAGATCATGACTTTTAGAATGAAATAATGTCATTTGCAGCAACACGGATGCAACCAGAGATTATCATACTAAGTGAAGTAAGTCAGAAAGAGAAAGACAAATACCATATGATATCACTTATAGGCGGAATCTAAAATATGACACAAATGAACCTATCTATGAAGCAGAAATAGAATCAGGGACATAGAGAACATAGAGAACAGAGAGAACTGGTGGATGCCAAGGGGGAGAGGGGTGGGAGAGGGTTGGATTGGGAGTTTGGAAATAGCAGATGCAAACTGGTATATACAGAATGGATAAACAACAGGGTTCTACTGTATAGCACAGGGAACTATATTCAATATCCTGTGATAAACCATAATGGAAATGAATATGAAAAAGAATGTATATATGTGTATAACTGAGTCACTTTGCTGTACAGCAGTAATTAATACAACACTGTAATTCAACTATACTTCAGTAAAAAATAAATTAAAAAAAATCATGACTTTTAGTAAGACTATTATAACTGGGAATCTGCAGGAAGACTTGCTTGATCCATCTACATTAAACAATAAGCCTAAAGATTTCTACCGCCAATATATTTGCAGTTAATCCAGGTCAATATGAGATGGCTAATTTACTCCTGAGGACTCCCCGTGTGTGAATAATGCACCAATATCTTGAATGAAGTAATAAAACTGTGTTTTGGTTCTAACATTCCTGCCAGAATACCCTCTCCTTGCACATATGGAACAAGAGACTATTTCTGGTGTTGATTAAGCCATAGAAAGCATTACATTTTTAATTTTTCAAAATAAAAACCATTTTGAGGCAGAGTCAGCTCGTGGGAGAAGCTGGTGTGGCAATTAATGGCATGGTTCACACCTCTTCATATAAAAGATGGGAACATAATGCTAAGCAAAAACTTCGAAGAAGTGATGAAATATTTGTTTTAAAGAGGAAGCAAAAAATTTTCCAGCAGTAATTTCACATTAACGATGAAGGAGAGATAAGAGATTTAATATTAATGGTTATCGTGATACTACTAAGGTATTTATAAATTTAAAATTATTTCCACCGTACATTTTAAGGACTATATCACATATCTGGATAAGAAACTCAGTACTTGTATTGATCATTTTTCTCATTCAATGAAATAAAGACATGAGATTGTACATAATCTTGAAAACACTAGCTAGATCTAAAGCTCTATTATGGTATGAGAGTATAGCTATGAAGCCTTAGCAAATGTTCTTATTTATTCTCTACAATTATCCTTGGGAAACTAAGAGAATACTAGTCTCCTTTCTTCATATAGGGTCCCCGTGTTAGTAATCATGTAAGTCATGATGAGAGAACACAAGAGTCTTTCGAATAATTTGATGGTTTCAGGGTACTCTTTCCAGATATGCTATGGTTGCGTTTTTCTTGCACTTTGAAAGATCGTCAAGGGCTGATTCTGACATACCTCATAGTTTCTAGCAACTACATAAGTCATATTGACATTTCTCCTGCCAGAGGAGGAGAAATGTCATAATCCATTACTTAGTAACGGATTTATCCCAGAAATCCTCCCTTCAAAGCACCAATGCCATTTTCTTGGCTCTTCCACCATTTTCACAGTCATGGCTTCCCTGCTGGGATGGCTGAGATCATGTGTGAATCACTCCTCACTGCCCCTATCCAGTTTGCCAGTGGAGTACCCTTCTGGCCTCTCTGTTCTCAAAACTAAACAACACAACTTTAAATTGTCCTGGGAGTATAATATGATGCCAAGACGTTTTTTGCTGACGTCTTTTGTATTAAATGACAAATGCATCTAGCTTAGCCTCACTGTTCCAATAGTCAATTGGACTGTAAACCAAATTCTGCCCTCTGCAAGAAAAAAAAAATGCATGAAAAAATTTAATGAATCATGAAGAAAATAAAGAATGCTAATAGGAATCTGGCACTGCTCCCAGCTTTTCTTAAACCATGAATGACAAGTAACTGAAAATCTGGAGTTAGTGCAATATAGAATGGGAAATTTTTATTTCAAGAACAATAGCAGGGGCTTCTCTGGTGGCGCAGTGGTTGAGAGTCTGCCTGCCGATGCAGGGGACACGGGTTCGTGACCCGGTCCGGGAAGATCCCACGTGCCGCGAAGCGGCTGGGCCCGTGAGCCATGGCCGCTGAGCCTGCGCGTCCGGAGCCTGTGCTCCACAACGGGAGAGGCCACAACAGTGAGAGGCCTGCATACCGCAAAAAACAAACAAACGAACAAAAAAACCCACAATAGCAATGATGATATGAGGGACTGAGAAGGGAGAAAGTCAAAATTAAATTCTCTAGTGCAGGTTCAAGCTCATTTCCCCCAACTTGTTTTGATATATCATTAACAATAGACAATTAGCAACTTCCCAGGCTTAAATTTAATCCTCCTACTATAAAATTTAATAAGGTTGGCCTTACATGTAGGGAGTACAGTTACTCCTATGTGGGTTAATTCAGGGAAGGGCTATTTGGCCCTGGAGGATATCTGGAGCTCCTTATTACAAAACCTACTTGTTTCTTAATGCCTGCAAAGCAAGGTTTAATAGGCAAATAATTGCAGAAGGATAATATAATATTCACATCCGCTGCAGAGCAAAGAGAAGTAGGATGGAAAAGTTCAAGGAGGCAAGGAGGCACTTGGGATGTGTGTGTGCTTGGTGTGAGATTCAACTAGATGAGTGTCAGGGACATAAAGACTATTCAGTCTGAAATCATCATGCTTTTACAATTTGGTCTGAAATTCAAAGAGCCATTTTCTCCATATTATTTTCAAAATATTTAAAAATTTGTATTTGAGGGGAGGACGACAATGCAGGATGCAGTGGGTTAGAACACATTAATAAGCCTCTTGTGAGAATTTTCCTTGGTGAAATTTAGAAGACTCTCTGCGTTTAGATGGATGTAATAAAAATATGCCACAGAATTTAACATGAATCACAACAACTCTTTAAATGGTAAGCTGCTGTAAAAAGAAAAGCCATTTGATACCCATCCAAAACTTAATGTATCATTCACTTTCTAAATGCAAATGATTCTTTAATACAGCTTAATATTTCAACCAAAGCTCTTTGAAATAGATACCATTTGACTCACCAATAATTCCTTTTTGAGGGCTTCAAGAAGCATAGGAACCAAGAGACCAGGAATAAAACCATGATTTTTCATGATTATTCCATGGGTTTAAATATTGGCCTTTAAATATTTCTAAGAAAATGCAATTGATGGTCTTGAATATCATCAACAAATGCAAGTTTACATTTTCCCTTCAGCAACATGCCCTCCAAAATGCAGAACTCCCTTCCTTTCATTATTTTGTTCTTCTTTTCTTCTCCCTTAAAAGGGATTAGCACTGTTGTAAGAACTCATACTTCATGGACACAAGACTATGAGAAAGAAGACTGCAGAATGCTAAAGGTAGCGACATAGGGCCATGCTGCCCACTTACACTGCCAAGTCACTTCTAGTGTGGATGTCAGAGCAAAAATGCTTCTTTTTGGTGAGTTATGCCAGTATCACTACATCAGGTAAGAGATACTCATTTCATAGAAGAGAAGAACTCTTATTAATCAGCTTTTTAGTTGCTAGAAAAAATATTAATAATTATTGGTTGATTTCAAGAAACAATTTTAAGAAACAATTATGTCTGGTATCTGACGACGTGCATTTTCTCCAAAACATAATCTTTCAACTTTTTAAGTGCATATTTAATGCCAAGTGCTTCCACATCACAGTGTGTACAGAGGTTAAGGAGATCGGGTCAGAATCCTGAAAGTGTCTAAATTTCACTTTGTGTAGGAGTGGGGGCAGAGCCTGGCGTGTAGAAAATATTACGTAAATGTTTGCTGACTGCATGCTCCACAACAGGCACCGTTAGGGGCCCTTCTACGGCAAGGTCGATGTTCACACTCAAGGCTGGTCTCAAATTTACTTTTCTGCCCTCATCTCCCGTATGATGCTGTAATAGTCCACAGTCCAGCTCTTCTAGGGTAGATTCTTGCCTTCCTTATCCCTCTATCCCTCAATCCCACAAACCTCATTGAACTTTGTGTTTCGCTCATGGTAATTACCTTACTTCTCTTTAGAGTGTACTCACTTAGTACAGGCCAAATGCCCTCTTGCTGCAGTGTCTTAGATACAGAGCCAGTGGCTTAATTACCTTTTTACCCATGAGAGAGCTTAGTCTCAGAACTCTAATATAGCAGGTGCTCCATAATTATTAAGAATTTATGTGGCTTCCCTAAAACTCCCATATAGCACATTTAACTCTGAAGTCTACAGCACTATTTCTTAAGAATTTATTTGAAAATGCTTAAAGAAGCAACTTGAATTGTACTCATTTACACAGGGAGGGCCAGAAGGCCTCAGAGAAAACTTTATAAGATTTTCCTTTTCACAGGACTATTTTCAGAGAAATAAATTTCACTCCACCCATGCTTCTTGTATACAAAAAACTACTTTTCAAAGAGCCATGTTTAAATGCCGAGTGAAATGCTACTTTTGGAAATTAGAATGTATTATTAATCACTCCACTGTGGCTTCCAGGGAATGTAATACTTACTATCTATAGCAGAATTGAGCTAACTGATGAACATTATCCTGTAATAAACGCAAGTGGACACAACAGACTCCCTGACTCCTTCAGATATTTGGCAAACAAAGTGCTCAGCCTATATACCGTCCACTCTCAGCCCTCTCTTTCCCTCCAAATTCTTTCAAAAGACATTTCTGAAGGGCCTGCCTATTCTTAATACCGAAAAATCAGGTGGGCTGCTAGGAAAAAATAGATGGATGGTGCCCCAGTCATGGCTCTAGCTCTATACCTTATGCTCATTTTAGAAAGAGAACACTATTTGATAAAAAGCATAGCTTCTTTGCATTAGGATATAACACAGGCTACTTTGAATATCATGGCCTCTTTGCACTAGAATGATGTAACACATGCTATTTTTTTTTCAGAGATGATTCTCCTGATTTATTTTTTTTAATTAATTTTTATTGGCATATAGTTGATTTACAATGTTGTGTGAGTTTCTGCTGTACAGCAAAGTGAATCAGTTATACGTATACACATATCCACTCTCTTTTAGGTCCTTACAGAGTACTGAGTAGAGTTCCCTGTGCTATACAGCAGGTCCTTATTAGTTATCTATTTTATATATAGTAGTGTGTATATGTCAATCCCAATCTCCCAATTCATCCCCCCCGCTTTTCCGCCTTGGTAGCCATAAGTTTGTTTTCTACATCTGTGGCTCTTTCTGTTTTGTAAATAGGTTAATTTGTACCATTTTCTTAGATTCCACACATAAGCAATGTCATATGATACTTGTCTTTCTTTGTCTGACTTACCTCACTCAGTGTGACAATCTCTAGGTCCATCCAGTGGCTATTTTGAATACACAAAACTATCACACAGTCTGTTAAGATTTATAGAAGACTGAATTTCTACTTTTCTGCAACTGTAAGTTCCCGGATTTAATTCCCAGGGCAACAAAAAGGAAATGTTTGATTTATTCCTATTTTCTAGAAGTCTTAAGTATTTATTTCCTCCTTCTGGAAGTCACTAAGACTACCACTGCCTCTGATAGGTGAATTGTGAAACTGATCACGTGGTTGTCAAACAGCATTCCTGAGACAAAGCAGAAGGACGCTCATTCTAAAGATGCAGAAAAATTCTAGACGCAGAAGAATTCTAAGTGTCATAAAGAGTATAATGGGCTATAGAGCAAGCTTCTTTGGAAAGGGACCTTAATACTTGCTGGGTTTATGGCCAATTATATTTTATTGAGGCTGTGAACAAACATGGATTAAACTCTTCAATGCCAGCTAACTCATGGTTATAGAGTTAAATATTTCATCTTAAGCCGATATTCAGGTAAAACAATAGAGACTCACATTTAACCACTGAAATTAAAGAGGAGGGAATTACACACACCTTTGGGAACACCTTAGGTCTAAAATAGTGTAGGTGCTAAAAAAAGTAAGAGCTCATGAAACGACCCCATTCACTGGGCACAGAATACGCCAGGATCAAACAGATAAAGTTTCATCTATCTTTTCATCTTATCCAGTATGAAGAATGGGTTGATGATCTACATAATAAGTAAAAATTTCAGGGTTTGCCCAGTGCCTTGGCAATGGGTAGGATGTACCTAAAGTATTATTTTATAATCAAGTATCTAAAGTTATCATTTTATTTGGTGACTATGACAGAAAGTAGGTTGTATCAGTGACTATCATAGGCCCCCTTACCAAATTACAGTAAGAAATTAAACCAAAAACTGGCTCCATGTCCCCACATCCTGGGTTATGATCATGTTTACCTTTGTGGTTAAATAGATCTCTTGGTGAGCCATCTACTAAAAGTCATATTAATTTTGTAAAAAAAGAAAACTACATATATGTAGGTGTTAATAATGATTATTTGTAGGGATGTGAGAGGAATGTGGGAATGCGTGTAAGAAGTTTGAATAAAATCTCTCAAATATTTTCACTGTTTCATTTTATACCGATATTTGTTATTTACATTGCTCACGTGGTATATACTTCTTTTACAATTTAAAAAAATATAAAAGAGAAAAACTGATAGGCGTTATTCTGTCTTGGTTTTTACTCTTTTGCCACTGTCGTTTTCTCGTCACGATCATTATATATTTTGGGGAAACATCTAAAGAGGAATCACTAGCTGAATTTGAATGGATTCATCTAAATCTGTACCTTGGCATGTGGAGACAGATTACCACCAGGAAAGTAAAACAATGTTAAATTACGACCATGATCAGGCACATAAAGGGAGCATTGAGTGGGAACTCGAGCCTGTGAGAAACAGAAACGGCAAGGACAAAGCTAACAGAAAATGATACGTCTAGTTTTACTGACTGAAATAATTCCCATGTGGTATTTAAAGAGGAGAGTCAGAAAACATCCTCTAAGAACTAAGAATAGTTTAAACTTTGGATTCGTTAAACCACAAGGAATATGAGTCTAAGCACAAAATAATCTAGGGTGGGGCAGGTTCTGTGGCTCAGTAAGCCCTTCTCTGCTCCGTAGATGGTGTGAGTTAGGTCTCAACTACATCATCCTACAGCCGATCGGCCCCTGGTCTCAATTTTCCACTGCCTATGTGGCCCTCAGCACATTACTTCTTTGAATCTATTTGACATTGCATATTTAGCATTCTTTGTAAAACAGTGATAAATCGACATTTATTGCTAAAAGGTAAGAGATGAAATGAGAATATCGGCTAAGATTTATGAATTGTGTCTCAAAAATTTTGTCCTCATTGGCTTTATCCTCACAACGTTCTGAAATAACTGATTCAGTCCTAAGTGGCTAAATAAGGTAGTAGATTACATTTTCCACACACACCAGGCTCCATTTAAAACTCTGTGTATCAGGCTAATGGATGTACTACCACAGTTGAATCCGTATCAGTCTGTATAGCTACATGGGTGCAGACCTGTAAATTAACTGTGCATATATGGATATAATGAGGCTGAATGCTCAAAGACAACACAAGGTTGGAAAGTTTCTTTGACTGCAAAACAAACAGAGCCACAGACACACACAAGCACACAGATCTACCCGTACAAACTTCAACCAAATAGGGGCAGAAGGTTGGGAGGGTAAAATGAAAGTAGGGTTTGCCAAGTCCAGGCAGTAACACCTTCAGAGAAGCACAGTGTCCACTGCAAAACGTCAGGCAAAGCTGTTCAGCCACGATTTCTTTACTTCTCTGTGGTCTCAGCTTGAGACTGGGCTCTCTGCTTTTGCCAAGGGAGTTTTCACTACGTGCATCTGTTTGTCGAAGTAGCAGTCCTCCCAAAATGAGGCAACAGGCTTCTTCCAATACTTTAAAATTTACTTAGTGATACTAGAACCCCACAATCCTGTTTCTTTTTTCAATCTCCATCTTTACGTAAGTAATCTAAAGTTTTGCAGATCCTTAATGACCTTAACCACATCTGTAGTGAAATAAATACACTTTCTCTGATAACAGATCTAAAAAGCTTCCGAAGGAAAACTTAAGTGATTCCAATGGTGCTTACTGCTTTGTGGTAAACTCAGGTATGGTTCATAATTTCTTTTTGTTTTAGCTGTGCAAAAAAAGATGTATTTGCGATCAAACTCTTTATTCCCCATATCTTTGCAAATGAATACTACATGGCTGTTCATGGAGACATTTCTAGAAATGTTCATTGGTTCATTTGCCTGTCAGTCAAAACGAAAGCCTCTAATGGCTATCAGAAGATGTGATTCTATGCCAGTTCCATCAGTTACAGATCTGCCATGCTCCACTCAACTTTCAGAGCTAAAGGAACGGCATGGATACACAATCTTTAACTGAAAACCCATCAGTATTCTTTTTCAACAGCATGGGCAAAAATGGGATGAAATATGGCAGCTGTATGAAAGAACAGATATCTTTAAGAGAAAAAAAAAGCTAGGATGGAGGAATGACACTGAAATGTTCCATTATTTTAGAGTGGTACAAAAGCAGACTGGCTTTTTAGTTAGTTTTTTTTTTGCGGTACGCGGGCCTCTCACTGCTGCGGCCCCTCCCGTTGCGGAGCACAGGCTCCGGACACACAGGCTGAGCGGCCATGGCTCACGGGCCCAGCCGCTCCGCGGCATTGTGGGATCTTCCCGGACCGGGGCACGAACCCGTATCCCTTGCATCGGCAGGCGGACTCTCAACCACTGCGCCACCAGGGAAGCCCGAACAAACTGGTTTTAAGCAAACCTTACAAAAGGACCCTTTAACATCCTCAGGGCCACTTTGATTTGAGAGAGGAAAAGGCATTTCACACTTCATTTCGCTCCCTGCTCAGTAAGCCTCTTCCCTGCCTACATCTCTTTGTCCTTGATCCTGATCTCTAGCTTTTGGTCCACTTAATTCCTCCGATGGCTTTCATTTGGGGAATGTCATTTGGTTCACTGGCTTTTTCACTGAGTCCCCTTTTTGAATAACTCTTGTTTACTTGCTAAGTCTCTTAACATTCTAGTTGCCTTATCTGGTGGAAAAATGAACAGTCAGGCATACCAAAATGTCTCCTTTGGAATTAACACAATATCGTAAACAGTGTATGTTTAACTTACAGAAGTCATTACATCAATTATGACGCAGGTGGGCAGGAGATATTTTCCTCATTTCGCAGATGAAAAAGAGGCACACTCTCTTCAGGAACAGGGAATAAAAGCACTGTGCTAAGTGCTTTTCCTCAATTTTCATTCAGGTAGTCAACAGCACTATGAAGAATCATTACTGCGCCGCAAATCGGGATACTGAGATTTAAAGAATGCAAAGAATTCTCCCATAGTCTGATACTTTTCAAAGGGCACAAGTCTGGCATCAAATCCCATGTTTTGTCATTATATAATTCTTTCTGGTACAGCACAGCATTTTGGGATTCAGAGTTCGGCAAGGTAGGAGAGACACACTTCTCCAAGTGGAACTCTGTAAACTATTCAATCTGAAGAGATTACAAGAAAGTGATTTGCCTTTTATTTTTTCTTTGCTCTCCCTGCTGTGGGACCCCTGAGACCGAACACCATAAGACGAAAAGATGCTGTATCTCTGCAGCATCTGCTCATCTTACTGGTTTATTCTACACAGTAACTGGAACTCATTTTCTTTGTGTTTAATCCTTAAAGAAAAGTCAAGAGAATAGTTTGGTGTAAGAGTCCCTTATCTATTGAATGACAAAATTGTTTTCCATCCCTATATCAACTTATTCTTCTAAAATAATCAGAGACTGGATATAATTTACTATGCTACTGATGTTATTACTATTTTGCAGTTAGCATTTATGTGGTTGAACTAAAACTGTGCACCTACTCTGGCCCATTATCTCTGGATTGAGAAAGGAAGAGTATGTAGTTTAAAAGAGCGAGGGTCTCATCATTTTGAGACCTGGGCAAAGGTCATTGTTCTGCCACCAACTCTTATGAAAGCTACAGATATGTCAATTTGTCTTTCTGGCTCTGGGTTTCACTTTTCAAATGAGGCAGCTGAATTCTATGATCCCCAATTCATAACATGTTATTATTTTATATAATCTACATGGAAAACTCTGAATTTTTAAGAAAAGTACCAAGCATCTTGCCACGCTGGACACAGCAGAAGAATGCCATGGCAGAGACCTTAGTCCCTGAGTTAACAGAGACAGAAGGCAGGAGGGTGCAGTGGGGAAAGTGGGCCCACTCAGGCTGCAGGAGTGGAGAGAAAGGGGGTGAATCGGTGGGGTGGGTGTGGCTGCATAAGAGCCAGAGAAGGGAGGGTGGAGTGAGGGAGGAGGGTGGAGTGGAAGGGGGAAGTGGTGTTTCTGGGTCACAGGGAAGGTGGCAGTTACAGGTTTGATAAGGGCCACACTGCGGTTGCCCCTGACTTCATCTCTAGCCTGGGTAGCTTTTTCATTTTTAATTAATTAACTAATTAATTTTTAAATTTATTTTGACTCATTTGCCAATCTGATAACAATATTTACGTACCTTGGAAAAATTTTCTAGAGACAGGTGAAAAATGACAAATTTTTACTTCACCCCCAATCTTCCTATTAATAGATATTCTAGTCTCCCCTGCCCCCTCCCTATACACTGTTTTTTTTTTTTAATTTATTTTTGGCTGTGTTGGGTCTCCGTTTCTGTGCGAGGGCTTTCTCTAGTTGCGGCGAGCGGGGACCACTCTTCATCGCGGTGCGCGGGCCTCTCACTATCGCGGCCTCTCTTGTTGCGGAGCACAGGCTCCAGGCGCGCAGGCTCAGTAGTTGTGGCTCACGGGCCCAGCTGCTCCGCGGCATGTGGGATCTTCCCGGACCGGGGCTTGAACCCGTGGTCCCTGCATTGGCAGGCAGATTCTCAACCACTGCGCCACCAGGGAAGCCCTCCCTATACACTTTAAAGAAATTAAATGCCCTATTTTTTGTTATTTCGTTTTATTTAATTCAGAGAAACAAACGTCCATGGGAAAGCAACAGAGAACGCACTGGTGAAGGCGGGCCGAGCTTCATGCTTCTCACCACTCCCTGGTGTGGCAAGGGAGAGGCAGTGTGGCACCGTGACTACAAGCAACCGCTCCGGGTTCAAATGCCAGTCCAGGTCCCTACCAGATGCGTGACCCTGGCCAAGTTCGGTAACCACTAGGTATACCCGCACTGTCCACTGCAGCAGCCACTAGCCATATGTGGCTATTGAAATGTGGCTAGTGTGAATGAGGCACTGAATGTTTAATTTGAGTTCATCTTAATTAATTTTGGTTTAACTTTAAAAACTGGTACTGTAGCCAGTTAGTGGAAAACTTTAACTAGTTTTGAAACAACTTGGCTACGTGAATTTACACTTTCAAATGTAAATTTTATGAAATCTAAATACTGCACAAGTATTTGTGATAAATATTGAATATTCCAATTGGAATGTGTGGTAAGTATAAATACACACTGGATTTTGAAAACTTGGGATAAAAACAAGAAGGTAAACTATCTCATTAAAATTTGTATATTGATTATATGCCAAAATGATAAGAGTTTGGAGCTTCCCTGGTGGCGCAATGGTTGAGAGTCCGCCTGTCGATGCGGGGGACGCGGGTTCGTGCCCCGGTCCGGGAAGATCCCACGTGCCGCGGAGCGGCTGCGTCCGTGAGCCATGGCCGCTGAGCCTGCGCGTCCTGAGCCTGTGCCCCACAGTGGGAGAGGCCACAGCAGTGACAGGCCCGCGTACCGCAAAAAAATAAAAAATAAAAAAATAAGAGTTTGGATATACTGGGTTAAATAAAATATACTATTAATTTCATCTTTTTTTTTTTTACTTCTTAAAATATGGCTCCTAGAAAATTTTAAATTATGTGGCTTGCTGTATTTCAGTTGGGCAGAGCTGCTCTATATGCTTTAAGTTCTTCCTTAATGATATGGGAATAAAAATAATTTCCTCCAGTAGTTGTTGTGGCAATAAGAAAAGATAACTGCAAAGTTCTTAGTAAAGTGCTTGACAAATAGCTGGACGTGCTCAATCGAGAGCCGTTCTCCTGTGGACGCGATTTCCAGCCTTACTTCCTCTGACTCACGAAACAGAATTTGGAGATATTCTGTGGGATGTTCAATCTGTTCTCATAAAGTGCACGAGAGCCAAGAAGGCCACTGACAGCACAGGGACCAATGGATGGCAGGGATGCTGATAATTTACCAAATGAACCCATATTTTGTTTTCACCTCACAGATTCCTACTTTTATAACTTTCATGACCTGTAATATATGGCTTACATTCATTCATTCATTCATCAAACATTTTACTGAGTACCAATTTGTTGAAGAACCTAGATTCCATAGTTTTGCATTCTTAAGTTTCTTAACGGTTATAGACCTGTAATAAAAAAATAATCTGCTCACATCAGGAAACACTGAAATAGCTTTAAAATGATAAGATGCAGTCCATTCTTCATCGCTAAGTTAATAACTTCAATTGTCCTTACTGAACTTAAAATGTATTATCTTTTTTCTTCTCTCTCTCACCTGATTTTCTATTTTATTATTGTGGAAGTTTTAAATTCTAAACATTTCTTTTTAAGATTTTGTATGTTTTTTCTTTGTTCCTTATTTCTAACTTTGGCATAATTTGGAGACCTGGAAAGATGAAGTATTCTTTTGTAAATGATAAAGGGAAAACAAAAAGAAACTAAGAGTTAAATTTCAGAAAAGTGGCAACTGATGGACAACATAGAAGAGAATCTCTAATAAACGCAGGTGTTCTCTGAATAATCTATTCAGTACGTGTTGCAGTGCCCGTGTAAATACGCTAATCTTGAATTTCCATTTCTCCACATTCTGTGAAGCACAAATTAAGTTTCCTTTTAGCAGTTCAATTCTTTTCCTAAAATAACTCTTTAAAGTATATTAAATTTGTGAACCTCTCTTAGTTTCAACAAGACAATGGAAGCAATCATAATAGCTAAAACTTATTGAGGTCTTTCTAAATTCCAGGTACATAATAGATCCTTTATTTGTATTCACTAATTGAACTTTACAATAACTCCATGAAATAGCTCAGTAGACAGATAACAGCCCTCCAAAGTTGTCCATATCCTAAGCCCCAGAAACTGTGAATATGTTATTTACATGGCAAGGGGGAAGTAAGCTGCAGATGGAACTAAGGTTGCCAATCAGCCAACCTAGAAAAGGGGAGAGTATCCCGGATTTTCCAAGTGGGACCAGTGTAATCCACAAGGGTCCTCTGTAAGTGAAACAGGGAGGTAGGAGAGTCAGGGGTCAGAGTCAGAGAGATGTTTGATGACACTATACTGCTGACTTTGAAGATGGAATAGGTCCATGGACCAAGGGTTCTTAACCCATGGCAACAAAATAAAACTTAGGACTGGCACATGGCACTCCTCCCTCTACTCACTCTCCAGGTTTCAGCTCCCTTGTCACTTCCTTAGAGGGAGCCTTCCTTGATTGTGTGTATGAGGTTGGATGCTCAAAGGGTATGGTCTTAAGGTAGAATGTAACTCTCATTTGAAACACTTATCACAATTACAGTTTTACATTTGTTTGAGTCCTTTCTGTCTCTGCCATCAAACTGTAAGCTCCATGAAAGCAGGGCAGTGGCTAGCCTTTGCCATCTGTGCCTGTCAAAGGTAAGTTGTCCCTCTGTTGTCTACTGAATTTCTGATGTTTAGATAATTAACAATCAAAATTCGTTTGACACATGTTCAATTCGTTGGACATGGTCTTAGAGAATAAAATGTATTCCAGCAGAATAAAGCAGATTATGGGAAATGAATTTCAAAACTCCTAGATTTTAGCCCCTGAGTAAATCAGCTCCATGAGAAGAAAATATGAGAGAATAAAAGAACTATCCAGAAGAAATCTGTTGAAGCATGACAAAAATACTCTATTTGGTTTGCCAAAAGATGCCTTTTTATCCTCAACTATATTACTCAGTTTGCACAAGATTTCACCGTATTGAAACCTGCAACTTGGGGATAAGTTTTAAATCTACTCTTCTAGAAGGCAAAGACACAAACAAAAACAAAACAAGCATAACCAGGGTTTTTCTATATTTGATTATTTAAAAAAGTTAAGGGACTTTTTGTTACCACTTATTTGTTGAGTCTTGACTTTTTCTAGCCATATAACTGTGTGTTTCTACTTGTAATAAATTGTTTTTTAATCTTCACATTATGGTCTCCCCTCAAACAGTTATACCTGCTAAAAGCATAATCTTCTACATGTTCTTATAATATATATTTTTATCAATAATATAAATATCTATTTATATCTATCTATAGTTGAATTTGCTAATTATTTTTGGCCTAAGTTTCTACTCCCATATACCTGATTTTCTGCTTTTCTTTATCACTGTGGTGGTTTTAAATTTTAAACATTTTAGATTTTGAATATTTTGTCTTTGTTCCTTATCATTTCTAAATATGTGTTATTTGGAGAACTAGAAAGTTGCCAGATTATTTGGACAAGATGATACCAGATGTAATTTGAATCTAGTATGGCTCTGCCTCAAAGATTTGTGTTGCTAACTACTAAGCCTCAGTCACATTCAATTAATTCTTATACCCATGGAGAAGCCATTCGATTCATTTATCCATTTTCTGTGGCTTTGAGATTCAGTGCAAATTCTGTGCCCAAGGGTAAATAACTGCAAAAGACTCCCTGTGCTTTTACGTTCCACATTACACCCATCTATCTACGGCAAACCATTTCAAATCAGTCTCCATTTCACAAGCTTCCTTTCTCTGGGGAATCTTACATTAGTATATCCAAAATTCAAACTCACTAAAGTGAAATAAGAACATTTACTCAGGATTGAGAATGTATGGAAGTTGTTTCCTCCACATGCATAAAGCAGAAACTGGGCAAAACATGTTAAAATCCCTTTGGTGATGATAAAGTTTTATTAAATTGGAATATTCATTGTAGAGTAAGAAGAGAGATTATTTTATTTCCTTTGAAGTAGCTCCCATAGTATATTTCTCTCTGGTCCTGATTTTATTCATAGGACATAAATGTAAACAAATGTGTGTTCCAAAGAGATGGCATCATTAGTTTCATAAATAATTGATGTCCTTCATTTAGCTTCCTTCCTTATCTTAGGTTCTCAAAGAACTTGACCAGGAAGGAAGGACTATTATGCCTATTCTACATGAGGGGACACAAATGTGGAGATTTATTGAAGATCAAAAAGCTAATCAAGTGCTTCCCTGGTGGCGCAGTGGTTGAGAGTCCGCCTGCCGATGCAGGGGACACGGGTTCGTGCCCTGGTCCGGGAAGATCCCACATGCCGCGGAGCGCTAGGCCTGTGAGCCATGGCCACTGAGCCTGCGCGTCCGGAGCCTGTGCTCTGCAACGGGAGAGGCCACAATAGTGAGATGCCCACGTACCAAAAAAAAAAGCTAATCAAGTAGAAGCTTGACAGTTCACTCATGGACCCTCTCTTCTGGCCACACTCACTATACCACCCTTTTGGGGTAGACATGGAGCAAATACAGTAAAACCCTAGTGGAAACTACCTCCCCACATCACTGATGAGCCACCCAATGGCTAATGAACTCTCACTGGGACAGTGACCTACAGTGCATCTCTGGTACTATAAAGTTAGCTCCCTACCTGCAAGATTTTGTCCTTGTATAATGCTCACTAATTTACAAAGTGATTCCATAAAAACAAACATTCTGATGCTTCTAACAGACAGAATAGAGAGTAGTCCCCATTTCACAAACCCAGACAAATGAATCAGCATGTCTGGGTCATATGGGCTTTTAAGTGATGGCTTGAGACTCAGACACTGGGCCTTCTGACTCCAAATCTAAGATTCATCATTGAATCACGACCATTCTCAGACCCTCCGGTGAACAAAAGGTGCCCAGGAAAAACCCAAGTTCCTTTACACCTAGTTAGGCAGAGACCAAGTACACTGCAGAAATCAAATAAGTTAAAAAAAAAAAAAAAAAAGGAGAAGTTTCCATTTTAGTTGAGCCCACATCATTCACCAGAATGGGGTTGGCAAACTTTTCCTGTAAAAGGCCAGATTGTAAATATTTTAGGTTTGGGGGCCATATATGGTCTCTGTTGTATAGTGGTCTTCTTTTTCTTCCTTTTTTGTTTTGTTTTACAAAACTTAAAAGTTGTGGAAACCATTCTGAGTTCACAGGGCATACAAAAACAGACTGCGGGCGGGACTGGACCCATATACCACAGTTCATCAGAGCCCTGGACCTGGCAACCACCAAAGGATGACTTGTAATGCAGATCTTCAGCAGCACCTGAAGTTCCCTGGCTCTGAAATGTTTATCCTACAAGTGCACATCCTTGACTCACAGAAGAGAGTTCACCTCCCCGACTCACCACAAGTTAGGCTTTTTTTTATTTTCCTCTGTCTTCAACCAAAATTAAAGACAAAGCCACATTTCGCATGCTATCTGCACTAGATCCCTGGCATTCACAAATGTAAATCTCATGGTTTCTACTATTTCAGAGACATCCCCAAATGCTCATGGATTTTAAAAGCATTTCACTTCTAAGATCCTAAAATTGTGCTTGGGAGTTTGGGCATATAGTGAGAGAGACCAGCAGCCTGCCTAGCACTTGCTTCTTGTACTCCTTCTATTTTATCTCTACCCTGCATCATATAAATGCTCTTGGGGTGGGGGGGGCAGGGAGGGGAAGAGGAAATAGGCCTTAAAATGGAAGCCAACTTCCAGGGTTGGTGATTAGTAAATTACATCTGAAATTATAGACATTCCCCAGAAAACAGCAGATCTCCATAAATTAAATTAGTGTCTGAGGCTTTCAACAAAATATGCTATAAAGGATGTAAGAAAAACTAATTCATGAAAAGGTTCCTGTTAATTCTCCCATCAGAGCAAAAATATTTGAAGAGACAAATTAGAGCTTTGAAGGAATTTCCTCATTTTTTCCCAGTTAAATTTGGCTACATTTTAATAGGCATTGTAATAGTCTCAGATGGTAGGATTCATGTGTCCCTTGCAAAGGCCAAGGGCCTACAATGATTTATTTTGATGTGTACCAAGTGTCTCCACTTTGGACTATGCAGCCAAACTACAATCAGTGCCAGCCCAAAGCTGATCTCTATATGAAGACTCAGGACCTGGACTCAGCAATGAGATGCTTTGATATAATGATGACTTGAGTGCAAAAGCCTTTTGCAGAACATTCAAACCCTTGTATTTATTGTAGTAGCTGTCTTCATTCTTAACTTATTCCTGGACATTTCGATGAAGAGTTAGGAAGGCAGCTTTAACAGTTGAACTTTTCAAGTTGGTGTCAGTTGCTTAAAGATTTCAAATCATTGATGATACTGAACTTTTAGTCTATAAAAGCAATGGTGCTGGGCACCACTGGGGTCTAAAGCCAACTTAGTTCCCGCCTACATGGGGTTTTCCACCTACCAGTGGGATAAAAAAATATGAATAATAAGGTAAATAAACAAGTTCAATTTAATAGCTAAAGATATGATTAACTACAAATGGATTGACACACTATAAGTGTTATAGGAAATTAGAGGAGAGATCATGTATTCATTCATCAATCATTAATTGGTATTCATACAGTGCCAAGCATTATATCTTCTCTGTAGACTCTTCTTTGGGACTCTGAGCTATATATCCAATTTCCTATTTGAAACCTCCATGTATAGACCTCACAGGCATTTCAAACTTAACATGTCTCACAGTGAACTTAGACTAGCTTGCCAAATCTTCCCCTGCAGCCTTCCCCTTCTGAATGGCAACTCAGTCCTCTGGTTGTGCAGGCCAAAAAATAAACAAACAGAAAAAACAAAACCAAAATACCATACATTCATCCCTCATTCCTCCCTTTCTCTCACTCTTTGTGTTCAATTTGTAAGCAAACTCTACTGGTCCTACTTTTAAAATATATCCGAATCGATCCACTTCTCACAACCTCAGCAACTACCATCCGCGTCTTTAGCTGCGATCATTGCAATAGCTTCCTGACTAATGGTCTCCCTGCTTCCACCCTGGACCCCTGGCAGCCACAGATCCTGTTACTGCCCTGCTCAAGGCCATCCAAATTAACAAACCTATAGTTAACACAGCACTTACTACCCACTAGGCACTGTTCTAAGCTCTTTACAAGTAGTAACTGAATTCTCACAATAGCCCTACACGGTAGGTCCTGTGACTCTCTGCGTTTCATCAGTGAAGAAATGAAGGCGCACTTAGGACAAGTCAAGACCACACAGCTAGTGAAAGGCAGACACAGGACTCAAATCTTGACATTCTGGCTCCACAGCCCACGCTCCTAACTTCTGTGCCTGCTCCCTCCAATGGCGTCCCTTCTCACTCTCAGAAAAAGCCCAAGTCTTCATGATGGCCTGCCAAGCCTCACGTGACCTGTCCCCTGTTCCCTCCACGACGTCATTCTACTGCCTTCTCCTTGGCTCACTCAGCCACATTGGCTTCTTCACTGGTCCTCAAACACCCCAAGCTTCTTCCCGTATCAGGGACTTTCACCCTGGCTGGTCCTTCTGCCCGAGCCATTTCCCTGCAGAAAGTGGTCCGACTCACTCTTCACCTCCTTCAGGTCTTTCCCTCAAATGTCACTTTTTCCGTTAGGATGACCCCGATCCTTCTTATTGATAATCTTAATAACATATCTAGACATGATTCCAAGCACTGAACATCCTTACCTCATTAAGCCCTCACAACAGCTCTGGGCTGAGGGAACTATTATCTCCACCTTACAGAGGAGGAAAAGAGCACAGAGTAGTTAAAAAGTATGCAGAAGGTCACACAGCCCAGAACGGATGAATTCAGGATTGCAACCTAGAGTCTCTGGCTCTAGAGTCTGTGTTCTGACACACACACCCACACACGATCAAAATACAAAATTTGGTGACTAGTGGTTGATGGGAAAGTAAGAGAATAAAATATCAGTTTGCTCAGAAGCTTGTAGCCAGAGTGAGAAGGCGATTAGCATATCAGGTTAAAGGAGGATGCAAGGTGGGGGGGTTAGATGATCAGTTTCCAGAGCGCCGGTTCTCAGAGCGTCATCCACCACGCTCCTCCATCGGAATCTCAGAATCTGAGATTCTCAGAAACACTCAGGGGGTGTTTGCTAACAGTTCAGATTCCTCAGCTCCACTCCAGACATTCTTATGCAGAGTCATTGGGGCCAGGAGCCCAAGGATTAGTATAAATAAGAAGTCCTGGATGGACCTAGAGATTGTCATACGGAGTGAAGTAAGTCAGACAAAGACAAATGTCATGTGATATTGCTTATATGTGGAATCTACAAAAAGGGTACAAATGAACTTCTCTACAAAACAGAAATAGAGTTACAGAATCTGTAGAAAACAAACTTATGGTTACCAGGGGGTTGGGGGGGGAGGGATAAACTGGACGATTGGGACTGACACTACTATATATAAAATAGATAACTAATAAGGACCTACTGTAGAGCACAGGGAACTCTACTCAATACTCTGTAATGTCCTATATGGGAAAATAATCTTAAAAAGAGTGCAAATAGGTATATGTATAACAGATTCACTTTGCTGTACACTTGAAACTAATACAACATTGTAAATCAACTATACCCCAATAAAAATTTAAAAAAAAGAACTCCTAGGTGATTTTGAAACACATTCAAGGTTTCAAACCACCATCTTGGAAAATAGGAAATCGTTTCATTGACTTAAATTAGGACACTAAGCGTCACAACCCTAATATAGTAATTCCATAATGAGATCTGCAAACTATACAATCACAGTAAAATTTTGCCACGTAGGGCGGGGATCTTTGATGGGTTTGTTCATTGGTGGATTCCAAGTACCTAGAACAGTGGCTGGCCGATAGTGCATCGGCAACAAATAGCTGTGGAGTGTGTGAAGCTTCAGGTGGCCCAGAGGAAACTTTCAAGTTGCACGATAACTTTCTATGAGCATATTTTACTCTGAGTGGTCCAACATTTCCATCAGACTTCTCATAAAAATTCACGCTTCTCAGTTTTATCATTATTTCCTTAGAGACATGAACAGAGTGAAAAAGTATATTGGCTTTTGGAATAATTGATCTAAGTGTGACCTGAGGCTCTGGCGTTTAGCAGCTGTGTGATATAAACAAGGTATTCAATCTTTCTGAACCTGTTTTCCTCATCAATAAATCCATCATCACCTCATTTAATGTCAGTAAAGGTATCATATGAATTAAAAGGATCTTTGAAAAAAACAGGGCATTGTTATTAAGTGAATTTATTATTTTTTATTTCTCAATTACTTTGAAATACAGTTTTAGGGGCAAATTTCTAGCTGCAAAATTTTATAGTCTAATTAGTAAAATTAGGAAAACTGACTGCTTTAATGACTGAGCTGGCATGAGTAATACACATAGCTATAGAATGTGTTATTAAGAGTTAAACTTGGAGCACAAATGTGTCAAATCCTTTTAAATTTAATTTGTGAAAACTTATGGGAAAATAAGTATGAAAATATTCCCACTAATGATATCTTAGAGATCATCATAGCCCAACAGTTGAAGAACAGTCCTGCCCTTTTGAAAACCAGATATTGATTTGTTGGAGAAATTGGCATAGAATGTTATAGCTTAGTATTCTGTCACTCAAAGGCACAGCCCACGCCAAATGACTTTCATTTAAAAACTTTTAGTGTAACAGGTATTTATCATTCATTATTTACTGCATCCTTGATATCTGAACATTGAAATCTAAGAGAAAAAAGTCGATTGTGCTGAAACCACGCAGACTTCAACGCCTCCCCAATTTTGGAAACTTTAGCACACTACTTCCATCCCAACATTGAATTTCAGTGACTAGGCAAATCTCTCCCTGAACCTAAAGTAAGGAAAGACTAACCTCTACTTTATTCTTGCTGATCAAACAGACACACAAAGAAGGATTAACACTATTATAATTAAAGCACAGACAAAAATGTAATTTGACAAGTGGCAAGAAACAGCTTTCTAATTAAAACACCATGCATTCCACAAAATTCTCAAAAACTTCATTCTGATTTTATGTGTAAGTTAAGCATTTTGGAAAGGCATTTCCATAGCAGCATCGGAAATAAAGGCCTCAAATACTTTGAAGTTAGAGATCTAACTACCAACATTTACACAACTCGATGGGTTACATGTGATATAAAAATATCTATCTGGGGCTCTACTTTCAAATTTGAGTTATAAAATAAAATCCACTTAATTAAACAAGACTTCAAAATTTTCTGTTTCTGCACAAAAGTTAATAACAGCATACAAAATGTTAGGCAGAAGACAGTTTCTCATAGACCAATAAACTGTACATTTTCAGGACAGATCTAAGAGAAAGAAAACCAGTTCTCTGAATAATACATGAAACAATTTTGAAAGATGTTCCCCAAACAGGGAAGTGCAGTAGTAAACTCTAGGTCACACATTTCTTTATCTAAAGCTGAAAACCCAAACCTCGAACGGCAACCTCATTTCTATAATAACAGTTTAATCAACGGAGGCTGCTTTACCACAGATACCATACCATTATGATGAGGGTTCTGGGTCTACTCATTTCATCGTCACTTTCCAGAGGCAAAATTTCATGGGATGGTTCCTCCTGGCGTCGTCTACAAATGTGTGGACAGCTCCTCTGGACCACAGAACGAAAAGCCTGAAGCAGAACAATGCTGGCAGTGCAGCCCATCGCTGCATCCTGGAGCCCACAAAATAACTTCTATGTTGATGCTATGTTTGAAAACAGTGGCTCCTTGTCCCTGAAAACAGCCTACACTGCAGCTGCAGCGAGCTCACTCTCCAATCACTTCCTTGAGCTCTGATCATCTGATCACTGCCAAATAGCTTGGATGCAGAGATGGGAAAGATTTGATCCACTGAAACTGAACACACTCAGGAATATTAGAGCGTTTCGCTCAGAGAGCATTGCTCAGCTCATTTCAAGAGCATGTTTCCTGTTCATTACAGTGATTCTCTTCGATTCTAGTTTCAGAGGTCTGAATAAATATACCTTTCCCTCTCAGACACTTAAACAAATCACTCTTTTTCACATTAAACAACTGAAAAGTTGACTTCACACTAACATTTTTTTATAAGGCAAATGAGTGTCATACAAAGAGTGACATGATTGTTTTCAAATGTTAAAACTTCCAGAAGTAAACTTTATTAGACACCTTACTAAGGGACTGGGGTTTTACTGATCAGAGCTCGTAAGTTCCAGAAATGAAATGGGCTCATCTGAAACATGCGGTCCGCTGAATCAAAACGATTTATCGAAAGTGTGAACTCATTAACCAAACCCATGTGAGTGACACCAGTGTTCCCCCTGTGATTTCCTCTCAAGAGCACGATTGTTCTGTTCCCACACATGCAGTTCTGCAGCCTAATACATTTTTATATTTACACAGGCGGCTCGCAGGGCTGAAAATATCTCTATTACTGAGGTCAGGCAGGGAGCTCCACCGAGCTGACCTCTTCGAAAAAGCAGCTGTACAGCATTTTCACATCCTATCAATAAGAATTCAAGGCTTCAGGAAGGACTTTGAGGTCTTTGGTAGTTAAGAGTCTAGTACTCCCTGACTCCTGTGAGACTAGTCACTTAGGAGGGAACCGGAGAGATGCTTACAAGTCACGTGACCTGCCTGGAATGGCCTCAAGATCTAATGGTATACTCTAAGAGAACAGAACAGCAGGGGATGCTTGCACCAAAAATATCTTGTGGAAAATAGATTTTGCTTACAAATGAAGAAACTATGAAATCCCCGGTAGGATTTTTCAATGTCGAGATCCTTCCGTTTAGCTAATCCTTTTGGTGTAACTCTTAGAGATTCAAAAATGTTTTCTTTGGTTTCTGGGCTCCGCAGAGCAGAGGGTGTTGCAGGAAGTTTGGAGGTTTGTTTTGCTCTAAGGTGTGACCCCAGTAAAGTGGCTTTCACAGAAGCATCTAGCAGAAGGCTCAATTAGGCATTAATTGCTCCATAATCTGTCACAACACAGCCTCGTTTTAATTGGTATGTTTGCCAGAGAAGTAAAACATTTTTTTTTTCTTTTAAGAGGTACTGGCTACCAGTAGTTTTTCATCTCCCTATGTTTCGAGCAAACATATTTTAGTGCGGCTGGAAAAAGAAGAAAAAAATGCTAATGATGCTGGCAAGTCCCTGAACTCCCTCCAGACCTTTGTCAGAGTGCCCGGGTGCTAATCTAAACCATTTTTTTTACTCCAAACAACTAGGGCATTTACAGAAGAGAGGTTACAATTTAGCCTGTCTGGCTTGTGTATTGAATATCTATATAAATGGTGTCCACCAGAGACAAAGCATGGAGTGGGTTTCCATGATTATGAATGTGTCTTTTCAAATAGGATTGCTCCTCGGGGCTCCCTGGATGTCGGTGCTCACCCTGTCCACCCACTCCCATACTCCATGACCTATCACTCTCCAATCATTCTCTCGGGTTCTGGTCATCTGCTCATGACCGAACAGCTCGAATGCAGTAAGACACTGACTGGAGGTGCTTAAACACTCCAGCAACTCCTGTGGGGGAGCAGGAAAGGGAAGGTGGATCCCTCAGTTGCATACCATGGGCTTGGCAGGGAAGAGGCAGTTTGATCCCAAATTCCTTTCTAGCCACCTCTCGCTAAGTCTGGCTAACCTTTAGGGTGGCTTTTGGAGTCAGATGTTTTGGCAGATGACAAAGTCTTGGGGGAAAAAAGCGATGTGCTTTCTAGCTATTAGAGTCCTGCTTTATTCATCGATCCCTGTTCTGCCTCTGAGGAATTCATCCCTGTTATTGATGGACTGCTATTATGGACAGAGTCTCAAAATTCTCTCTCTCTCTCTCTCTCGCTCTCGCTCTCTCAACTTCCATCATCAAGGAAAGGGAACCTCCAAGAATTAGTTTCTTGTGAATTCATTACACACTACAGTTACCCAATGGACAAGAGACCGGAAGGACGAAAATCAGAGAATAATAGCTGGACATACAGTCCAGCGTTTTCTGAAAATTTTCAAACGTGCAGCAAAATTGCAAGAAAGGGATCGGATTCTGAGCTCTAAGTTTGAAATAGTAAATTAAGCTGGAGGTGCGGTAGGGTGGGGGAAGAGACAGAAATCAACCCACAGACATAAGGGACCTTTTTTCCCTCACATTTGGCATAGATGTTGACACACAGGAAATAGTAAAAAAGGAAGAATCAACTCCCCACAGGTGTCTGCCATTTTCTTTGAAGTACTAATAAAATGAATCATTAATTTGGCCTTCAAGCATTAAATGTGCACCGAACACTGTTGCTGACAGCAGTACGTTATCTTAGAAAACATACACTCAGATGCAAGTACTGTAATTGAGAAATGAAGTACATATGTTTCCTTCCCTTCTTCCCAAAGTCCAAGTGAAATGACAACAGAGTGGCATAAAAGGGAATATATCAATGACAGTGAGAAAGCTGGGGGCGGGATGGATCTTCGAGCAGATGAGAGTTTTCAGAGTTTCTCTGAAAGATGAAAAGTGAATATGGTCACATTGATCAATAACCAAAAATGAAGGATGAATAACAACTTCCAGGGCAGGAGAAGGCCGTGCAAAGAGGAGCCACAGTTTTCAACAGAGCCCTGGAGGGGCCCTCCAAGCTCGAGGAAAGTAGGCACTGGGTGTGAGAGAGTAGCTAGTGGACCCTACCCCTCACCCCAGCAGACAGAACTTTAGAGCACAGTAGCTCTCTGCAGAAGGGCAAATGATTCCAGAATAAGTAGCCCAGGTGTCAGCTCCCCTTGGCCGGTGGAGGCGGGCATGTCTACAGCCTGCCCGCCTGGCTCACACACACTCTGAAGAAAAGATGGCAATGGGCACACCTGTCAGTTTGAGAGCTGAGAGTCAGGTATCAGTCTGAACCTAGTGAAGAAGGGGGCCTCTAGGACTTTTCTCCCTGTTCCCAGAGCTGGAGGGCAGAGCACTCAGGCTACCCAAACTAAGTAGAACCCTCCTTATATTTGGATTTATTCATAGAGGAACTGACAGTGTATGTACTGAGCCACACGGTTCAAGTCTAACTGATCCCGGTGGCATCCTGGAGGAAGAGGCGGCAGCAGAAGGCAGTAGAAAGGCTCCCAGTGAGCTGCAGAATCAGACACACTCCTGCTCAGTCGAGGCTCTGCCACCCATAAGCTGTGTGATCTCGAGCAAGTCGTTTAACCTCTCTGAGCCTTGAGAGTATCCGCTGTAACATGGAGATAATCCTTTACACCTGTCAGGATGTCGGCGGGAGAAGAGTACCTGAAAAGACCGGTACAGAGGGACTTCCCCGTGACGCAGTGGTTAAGACTACGCGCTCTCAATGCAGGGGGCCTGGGTTCAATCCCTGCTCAGGGAACTAGATCCCACATGTATGCTGCAACTACAAGTTCGCTATGCCACAACTAAGGAGCCGGCAAGCTGCAACTAAGGAGCCTGCCTGCCGCAATTAAGACCCGGTGCAACCAAATAAATAAATAAAAAGACCAATAGAGAGCCTGGCCCGTAATCATCATTCACTGAGCAAGTGTGAGACTACCTGTGCTGATGCGGAGGGTGAAAGCTCGGTCTCCTCCCCAAAGCCTCCAGGTTTGGCTTAAACATGACACTGCCCCCGAGAAGCCTCCCCTGACAGACCTCGTCTCACAGCCCGAGGTAATCAGGAAGCGCAGTCCTATCACTGCACCCTGTGGGCTTCTTTCCTAACACATAAGCTGAAATTAAATTCCGATGGATTTCATTTTTAAGAGCTGTCGCCCCCTCTCTGTAAGAGCTGGGATTGTGCTTCGTTCACTATAGGCCCTGTGTAACCATGCAGTAGATGCTCAGTGAATAATAATTAACAATAACAATAATGAAACTTATAATAAAGCAAGCCCTTCCATAGCACTTCTTATGTGTCAGGCACAGTTCTACTTAATATTTACACATACTGATTCATTTACATCTCCATTATGAGGTCGTGCTCTGATCACCCCCATTTTACAGTTGAGGAAACCGAGGCACAGAGAAATTAAGTGACTTCCTTCTAGACTCACAGCTATTTACGTGGCAGAGCCAGAATTTGAATTGAGCTGGTGTGGCCGCAGGGTCTGAGCTTTTTTTTTTTTTTTTTTTTTTTTTTTTTTTTTTTTTTTGCGGTATGCGGGCCTCTCCCGTTGCGGAGGGCAGGCTCAGCGGCCGAGGCTCACGGGCCTAGCCACTCCGCGGCATGTGGGATCTTCCCGGGCCGGGGCACGAACCCGTGTCCCCTGCATTAGCAGGCCAACTCTCAACCACTGCGCCACCAGGGAAGCCCCAGGGTCTGAGCTTTTTAAAACCAATTCTGAAAGCCAAATATATGCCAAGTAAACCTTTTATCTTCCAAAGGTGGATTTATACCAGGAAAACATTCGGCGAATGGCAAAGTGTAGGGATGCAACCCTGGAACATCCCCTGTGAGAGCCGGTTTGTCCTTCAGAGGAAAATTTGTGATGCTTCCTTGGATCATAGTTTCAGAAGGCAGCTAGTAGTGTTAGCAAGCTGTTTGGGGTGATCATTTAAATTTCATTTTAAAACATTTGAAAATGTAATGAATTTGATAAGATAATTTTTTAAAAGATATGCTGTGTTTACTATGTGAAGCATTCATTGGCAGAAATGACTCACCTGTCGAAACTGGCTCTGAAAGCACACAGTTCGAATACGGAATCGTGATTGGCTTGCTTTGTAACTCCTTGATGCAACATCTGTCCTTACATACAAAGATGCTGGTTAACACCGAAATGCCCCAAGAGGCTACTTTGGGTCCAACAAGAATGAAGCCATCGCCCTAGGACACCCTTTGAGCCTGGACATGGCTCCAGGAAGAAGCCTGCTGCCACTCCCCCTGGAATCCACTGGAAGCTGACAGCCTGAACACCTTGCTGTTCACAGGGAACCAGCCACCTGCTTTTCTGGGCCAGCATGAGAATTTGGTGGGGACTATGAAATTGGTGGAGTGGAACTGCCCCCAGTCTTTGTTGCCCCCTCCTTCACCACCAGCACTATTCTATACAGAGTTGTGTGATGGAAAGAAACTGGAGATCAAGGTAGAAACTTCCATCCACTTCTTTAAGTTGGAGCACATCCTTTCCATGGGAACTCAGTGCTTCGTGGAGTGAATCAATCAATCAATATGTAACGAAAACAAACTCCCCCTCTTCTTCCTCATCATTATCACCCTCAAGGTCTGAATCCTGCTGGACTGCTTTGTAAATTTTCCAGAGGCTCAGCAATTGTTCCCAAGTGAAAGTGACCCCAAAGGAGGAGAACTCTCATAGATTAAAAGCAACTGGGGTGGGCTTCCCTGGTGGCGCAGCGGTTGAGAGTCCACCTGCCGATGTAGGGGACACGGGTTCGTGCCCCGGTCCGGGAAAATCCCACATGCCGCGGAGCGGCTGGGCCCGTGAGCCATGGCCTCTGAGCCTGCACGTCCGGAGCCTGTGCTCCACAACCGGAGAGGCCACAGCAGTGAGAGGCCCGTGTACCGCAAAAAAAAAAAAAAAAAAAAAAAGCAATTGGGGCTTTAACCCCAAGCAGAGTAAAACCAGGTCACGGACCTGGCCACTTTCCCAGGGCAGGGATTAGAATGAATCTTTTAACTTGTCTATTTCCAGATGGGTAAGTCCCCTCAGGTATATAAACTCAATTAAATGGATAGGAGGGAGTCGATCAGTGCTTTCTTAGCTAAAAAGTGGAAAATACAACCCAGCGAAGTGATTCTCCCTGAGGCCCAGTGGCTCTTTATCAACTTGCATCTTTGCCTCTCCTGGTGCTACTTCTACTCAAGAGCTTGGGACTTGTCTATTTTGATAGTAACCATGACCTCTTTTTCCCCATCTGTGATTTGTAAAGTTCTCTTCTTTCAGCTTCTCTCTCTTCATTTTCACTTAATTATAGTGGCCTCCTCTTTACAGGCATCTTTCGCACGCACTGACATTTATTGAGTTGTACAATTAATTAATCACTTTGGAAACAGGCACACTGTTCGTTCATTTAAGAAATCCAGGTGCTGCTGCCAAGCTCTTCTTTGTCTTCATTTCCCTCCTTTTGGCACCAGTCCGGCTTAAAAGCAGAGTACTCTTTGGTTGGTACATTTAGATGCATCAGAAAATTATCCTTCATCCCTCTCTGGGGTGGCTTCCTCCTCAGCAGCTTCCTGCAGAATGTGTGGATAACGTCAATGTTCCATTAATATCATACCTTACATTTCTCAGGCTTCTATGTTTGACTGAACTCTTGTCAGGTCAGAATAAATCTTTCTTATTCTTAGTAGAAGATGGTATAGTGTTGCAGTAAGACAAAGGCTCAGGAAGCAGACTGCCAAATTTAAATCCCTGTTGAGATACTTGCTACCTTTGTGACTTAAAGCAAACATTTTAAACCTCGGTTTCCTCATCTGTTAAATGAATGAGTACTCATGAGGATCTAATCGCCATGTCAGTGCCTGGCACAGTGCCAGACTCATGGTAAGTAAGTATTCAATACATGCGACTTAGTTATTACTAGAAGAGAGAAGATCTAAGGATTTCAAACATTGCTTGCTTTTTCCCTGTCCCTTTTACAAGTAGTATTTAAAAAAAATCTCTGGACTCTTCCTTGTTGAGTAACACACGATGTTCCCTGTGTGATGGAGGAACGAGGGTATTAGGCATGCCTCCTCCGTGCTTTGAAGTTAGCTCCCATGGTAACATGAGACAAGTTCCATAACCCCTTCCCAGTGCTTTTCCATGAATAAACACATTTGAAATAATATAATAATACCTCACTTACCCAGAGGGCACTCATTTTGCAACCTCAACTATTCTGATCACAGCCAAGCCCCGGGAAGCAAGAGAAACAGCCCCTGCAGGGCCAGAAAGAGACAGCACCCGGTTCGTTAATCTGGGAAGGTTACAGGAGTGGTTTAGAGGAGGGGTCTTTGTACAGCCACCTTAGACAGGATTCCAAAGAGGCTGCTGAACTAAGCTTGCAACAGCCTTTGACCAGAAGCACTACAATTCTGACTTGCCTTGGTCCAGTGGGAACAGGGCCGAGCCGCTTAGAACTGGAAGGATGTCCCTGCTGAGGAATGGAGTGCTGACAGCCTCTAGCTTCTTCAGAGGGTTGCGGTGGTCCCAGCAATTAAACCAGCGGGCTACCGAGACGCGCGCCACTAGATGGGGTTGCGGACTGTGTATCTGGGGCAGAGATGAGGGTTCATGGTTCTAGCTTGGTACCTGGGAAGTGATTCGAAGTTTGAATCCTCTGAACCTTATTTTCCTCAATTCTACAACGGAACTACGATGACCTCTTTTGCAGAGTTATTATAACAAAAGACATGCTATGTAGGAAACACTGGCATAGATGCTAGATTTTATCACTCTTTTACCTGCATTATTAATAAAACTATTATGTTTATTATCATTATTACTCCAAGAAAGTGCCAAAGAGGGTAACAGTCCTGTAAGTCAAGGTTCAACACTAATACAGTCACATGTAAACACACAAACAAAAGAGAGAGCCTTGGCACTAGAATGAATCGGCAAGGTCAAGAGTGAGGTGAGGCAGGAAGCGTCCTTGGCTCTTTTACACCACCTAGCTGCCTGAGTCCAACTAACTTAAAGGTACAAGCACCCACAAAAGGAAGGGCTGACAAAACAGACAGACAAAAGTAAAGGAAATCGGTATCCCTAGCATCTGGGACTATAAGCATCATAAAGGTCGTAAACTGTACAGTGTTCTAGTCCAGGGCAATAATGAGAGCTCACAATAATGATACTGATGCATCAGGAGAAGTCAAATTATGTCCAGGGGCGACAGCTTCAGAAGGAAGAGAAACCTGTGAAACATTCGAGATAAACTTCCACCAGAGACTGTTTTTAGTTTTTAAAAGTTTATGATTAAATGGGGTCAATTTTGTGATCTTCACAAGTTAGCTATGTAAAAAATGTTCTCAGCTGAGGCTGGATCAATGAGCTATTAACTGTACTTTCAGTACTTGTTCTATTTTATTTTCTGTGTTCATCTCTTACCCCTTTGAATTGTGGCTGGAATTAGCCACCCACGTCCTAAACATTCCAAGTTAAACCTCATTTACAATAAATCATGAATTGCTTTCCAAACATGAAAATGGCAGTCTTTTAAGTCATTTACAAATGTGCTTTCCAAACCAATTCAAGAGCTGAAAAGGATCGTGTCAACCTGAGCAAATCTCAACTCTGCATTCTTTGCCGGGACTCAGGGGAGCAGCCCAACATATAATTTTAGAATTGGTGCAAAGCACCCAGCTCAGGCTGTTGAAAGGAAATGAGGACAAAGCAAGGTTTAAACCCAGCAGGAGAAGGAGGGGCGGAGCTATATTCAAAAGATTAACTTGATAAAATAATGTTCAGCTTCTCTTTAAACCCTAAACTACAGGATGTGGATTCTTCAAGTTTGTGTTCCTATTATCTCTGCTTGCTGCTACTGACATATGAAGCTACTGCAGTTCTGCAGGGTGACTTGGGTACCCTGCATTCCAGTGGGATGTGATGGCCACAGCAGTGGATGGGGTTTGGGCTCCGACACTAATTAAGACTTCAGACAGTCCTTGTTACTTCTCTCTCTCTGGATCTAAGTTTGCTTGTCCATAAAGTTAGAGAGTTAGAATAGATAAGCTCAGGTTCCTTCTAGGTCTAGGGTCTAAAAGCTTTCTCCAACTGCGGATTCACAAAGACCAATAACACATGTCTGGGCTTTGGGGTCAGTCACAAGTAAACATACAAATAAAAGAGGGGGAGATAGAAAAAGTTGTTGCTGTTATCTCCCACATTCCCCCTGCCAATATTTTTTTTAAAGGCTACAGTGAATCACAAACAATGTTGAAAAAGAGGTAAAAGCACTCTGAAGAGTGAGGGGGAAGAGGAAAACATTGGAACTGATGTAGTGGATGGGGGTCCAACTAAATCCATTTCTTTTTTTTGGTGATCAAGTCGTTTGCCAAGTCAGAAGCCAGCAGGACTTTATCCTACCTGCTCCCTTCCCTGATCCAGCCCAATAGCCAGAATCTTCACCACAATGAGCTCTACTAGGTACAGCAACACCGTATGGAGTGGAAGCAGGACGATGGTACGGTAACGGTGAAGACGCGGCTGGCTTTCCTCCAGAGGTTGATCTTTTTGGTGTCCCACAGATCTGAGCTTGTCACTACCTGTATTTGTGACCCTGAGCAAACAACCTTTTTTTTTTTTTTTTTTTTTTTGCGGTACTCGGGTCTCTCACTGTTGTGGCCTCTCTCGTTACGGAGCACAGGCTCCGGACGCGCAGGCTCAGCGGCCATGGCTCACGGGCCCAGCCACTCCGTGGCATGTGGGATCTTCCCGGACCGGGGCACGAACCCGCGTCCCCTGCATCGGCAGGCGGACATTCAACCACTGCGCCACCAGGGAAGCCCTGAGCAAACAACCTTTTGATCTTCGTTTCCATCGCAGTGAAATGGGGGTGATGACAGTGTACCCCTACCTTATACGATGAGAAGGAGTAACTGAGATAATCCAAATGAAGTACTTAACACGCTCAACACCGTGCCCGGGACGGAGTAAGGACCCAATAAATAGAGAGCCTTTGCTATTTATGAACTCAACTCGGGGACTTTCCGAGTTGACAGCTACACACCCAGTGAGGCAGTGTGCCTCTCACTGCTGGGCGACATTAGGAGTCATGGAGAAACAGAAAACCTGCCCTAGTAGGAGAAATTTCTAGGCTCCCAGCATTTTAGAAGAGAAGAATGCAAGACAGAATACAGGATGTTAATGTTTACCCTTTAGGCAAAGTATTATCCTGTTTTCTATTCAGGAGCAGAAAGGAACAGGAGGAAGACACATTTCAGGGAACTGAATTCTGACTACGGGAAAGTCTCTCCCTCCCTCCCCTTCGCCCACTGTGACCCCTACCCAAGGAGGACACAGGAGCCCTGCCCTGCACTGAGGAGGGGGCTACAAAAGCCCTGCCCAGCCTGTGGCCAGCTTAACGTCAGCCTAGACTACACAGTCCTTATTGGAGCCGGAAGCAGCCCAGCAGGTGGCCGAGCTGCCAGCGAACAAAGCTGCAGAGCCAATGGCGATTTTCCTCAGGGCTGCTGCACGCTGCTATGCTTCTACTCTGAAAAACCCTGAAACCTGGCCATACAAGGATTTCCCAAATTCAACTGCCTGTGCCCTTAGGTCTTTAGAAGTATATGTGTGATCAGGATAGGATTCTATTACATTCCTCAAAGGCAATGCCAGATATCTCAGTGCAAATCTTAATAAAGATTTAATGTGCACCCAACCAAGGGATGAAGAGAACAAATTTCCGATGAACATATTTTGGCTTTTAAAGCAGTCTATCACTACACATCTATGAATAAGGACGTAGCATTTCAGATCACTTTGTAATTCATTTAATATATCAAATTTATTTGGAAAGGAATAGCCTAACAATTTATATTATGACCACCTTTGTAGGAGGTAATGGGGCTATAAGCTTAAGAAGCAAGTTTAGGGCTTCCCTGGTGGCGCAGTGGTTGAGAGTCCGCCTGCCGATGCAGGGGACGCGGGTTCGTGCCCCGGTCCGGGAAGATCCCACGTGCCGCAGTGCGGCTGGGCCCGTGAGCCATGGCAGCTGTGCCTGTGCGTCCGGAGCCTGTGCTCCGCAATGGGAGAGGCCACAACAGCAAGAGGCCCGCGTACCGCAAAAAAAAAAAAAAAAAAAAAAAAAAAAAGAAGCATATGTGCTGGGCATGGAGGACTCTGCAGAACTCCAGCCTGGTTTTGAAAGTCAGGTCTGTGTCTTCCTAGCTTGAAAATCTTCAGCAACTCACGTGACTCTTCTTCACTTTCAGACCCACCTCAGAGGACTGCTGTGAGAATTAATAGAGATAATGCATGTAAAAGTACATACGTGATATGCTAACGGCTGTTTTGGAAAGGTGCTGCAAGGTCCCGTCACCTGGTATTGATGTACAGCCGTAGTTTCAGATTTCTACCTATTTCCGTGCAGAGGCAGACCTACCCACCTGTGACAAACTCTGGATGAGATGGTGTGTGATCAGGAAGGCCCTTGGAATACTACTTTTAGTTATGACAGGAAGTGGACGTTGCTACAGTGGTGATGTAAACATGGTTAACTCTGTGAATCTTAGTAAATTCATCGTTTTCAGGATGTGGAAAGTGACCATGGCTGCATTTTAAAGTTTTTTGGTGTTTTTTTCTTTTTTCAGGAAAAGGTATTGCATATGAGGGAAGATTTTTAAGTATGCATTGCTCACACCTGTGGCCATCAACTCGCTTTAG